>NC_133867.1:644505-646097 GCF_044706935.1 Curcuma longa
CATGCATGATGGGTTCAAAAATAAGTATTCTTTTATGATGCATGGAAACTTGTAACTCTTGTATCATTAACTCCTACGCAAGTATATGAAGATCAATTGAGGATCAAGTCGAGAAGCATAGTTTCCGATCATGATACAAAAGCTACTTTTGGAAAACATTATAAGGAAAGTTGGGAACAAAGTTTTCTACAACATGTCATCCACAAACAGATGGACAAACTGAGATAGTAAATCGAACTTTGTCTACTTTATTACGAGCTATCATTCAAAAGAATTTAAAAGGTTGGGAAGATTGTTTACCACATGTTGAATTTGCTTATAATAGATCTGTGCATTCTACTACTAATCTTTCACCTTTTGAAGTGGTATATGGGTTCAATCCCTTAACTCCATTGGATTTGTCACCTTTGCCTATTTCTGAGCATGCTAGTTTAGATGGTACAAGAAAAGCTGAGTTTGTGAAGCAAATGCATGAGAAAGTGAGGTTGCAAATTGAAAAGAGGACCAAACAATATGCTACACAAGCCAACAAGGGACGAAAGAAAGTGATCTTTGAACCAGGAGATTGGGTTTGGGTTCATATGAGAAAGGAAAGATTTCCTGGTAAACGTCTTTCTAAGTTGCATCCACGAGGCGATGGACCATTTCAAGTCATTGCTCGAATCAATGATAATGCCTACAAGCTTGACTTACCAGGTGAGTATAATGTGAGTGCCACTTTTAATGTTTCTAATCTTTCTCCCTTTGATGTAGGTGATCAAGATTCGAGGACGAGAATCCTTTTGAGGAGAGGGGAAAGATGGAGTCAAACCAAGTGAACAAGTTGCCCAACAAGTTAATATAGATCATACTCAACCCACTCTAGATGTTGTTGATGATCCATTATGCATCAATGGAGGCCCAATTACAAGAGCTAAGGCTAAGAAGATGAAGGAAGAGTGTAATGTGCTAATTGAAGATGTGAAGGCCAAAGTTACAATTGAAGAAGGTTTGACCAAGAGCAAGTCATGCAGCTTAGTTAACTTAATTCAAGCCTTGGATGGGCTTAAGTAGTCACTTAGTCTCATGTTTATGTAGTTGAGATATGTAGACTCAATTTCTAACTTTATTTGGGTTATAATGATGCTATAAGCTTAAAATAGCTAAGTAGTCTACATAGGCCTTTATTAAATGGGCTTCCTTTTGGCCTTTTAGGGTTTTTAGGTCACCCCATACCTATAAATAAAGGGGGTGACGACCACAAATTTATCTTTGGCATATTTTCAATCTAAAGCATGGTGAGGCTCTCACTTGTTGTTTCTTCATTGAACTAGAACTTATAAAGGCATCCCCTTATGAAGTTCAAAGATTTATCAACCTCCATCTCAAGGTTGTTGGTGTCTTCTATCTTCCTCTATACCAAGATTCGACTTTCTTAAATATCGGGTTGAGGTTCTATTCATCTTTCTTATCGATTTAGACTTTCCTTCTTTCTTTCTTCAATTCGTTGTGGGTTCTTGAGATTTTTCTCTTTGGGTTTATATCATCACAGCTTCTTGATAGGAGGTAGGCTCGTTCAACTCAACAAGCATAATATCATCATGGTCATAAAA
>NC_133867.1:646197-651704 GCF_044706935.1 Curcuma longa
ACTTAAAAAGCTTGCCTTTATTAATAATGATTAAAAATGTCTCTACTTAATCATCACATAATTGACTTTAGGGCTACTAATAACATAATTATGGTGCAATTCTCTATTGATTTCGTTGTGATTGTAGTTTTGTTTCATTACCCTTGTCATGATGGTAGTTAGGTGCTTATGTTTTCATTAACCACATTCGTTTCACTTGAATTGATCTTAGTGCTTAGTTGAAAACCAGATCCTCATGAAAACTTTGTTTAGAGATTAACATCCATCATTGTGTTCCTTGAGAGACGATCTGGCCATTCCCTATCCTATATTACTGTAGAGGGGTTCGATGATCAAAATGTAATCATATTATGACAATACAGTCTTATCAATTTTGGCGCCATTATCGGAGACCAACAATGATGTTTGTTAATTTTTAGATTGTTCAATAACTTCTTATTTATTTTTGTTCATTGTGTCTTTTGATCTTATTTGTTCATTGTGTAGTGCATGACCAAGACTTCTTATGATAATTTGCTTGAGTTTAATCCATAAATTGATAGAACATTCCATGCCTTACAGAGATCTCACAAGGGATCATCTAACATTTTTGTCAGTAGATCCTCATATTCTAGAAGTAGTATGGCGAACAACAACAACAACAACAACAATAAAAATGATAATCCCAGTAGCCACATCTCTGGGGGTGGTCGGTCCGGTCCCACTGAAGTTTCCCACCGACCACCAGGGTAAATCAGGAAGCGCATACGATGGTCAATCTAGATGCCCAACATCCTTTGATTACATTCCCCATTTGGAGTAAAATTCTTGCAAATACGCCGTAGTTGGGGATCGAACCGTGGGTCCCTAGGTTACAACCCGGATGTCCTACCGTTGCACCATTGACCCGGGGACAACAACAACAACAACAAAACTCTTAGGGAACTTGCATCACCAGATGTGATTTATTAGTCATTGTGCATTTAGTATCCAAAGCTAGATGTGAACTTCGAGCTGAGATCTGGTATCATACACCTTTTGTCGAAATTCCATGGTCTAGTTGGAGAAGATCCCAACAAACATCTACAAGAATTCCATGTGGTGTGTTTGATCATGAAATCACATGGCAAAGTAGAGAAAGACATTAAGTTGTGGGCCTTTCCATTCTCACTAGCATAGGTGGCCAAAGATTGGTTGTACTCTCTTCTTCCTGGTTCTATCACTAGTTGGTGCGAAATGAAGAGATCATTTTTTGGAGAAAATATTTCTGACATCCAGGACTATAGATAGAAAAAGTATCTGCGACATTCAACAACTCACAGGAGAAACTCTAGATGACTATTGGGAGAAATTCAAGAAACTCTGTTCTAGTTGCCCTCATCAACATTAGATTAGTGATCAACTACTTATTCAATACTTTATAAAGGACTATTGCCAATGGATAGGAATATATGATGGATGTAGCCAGTGGAGGTGCCTTAGTTAACAAAACTCCTTATGAGAGAGAGCTCATTACAAACATGGCTGCCAATTCATAACAATTTGGGAGTGATTACTATGGGAGTTCATGTTGCATATGTAGCAAGTACTGAGCAACAGGAGATAAAAAAAAGGATGATCCTATCTTTGCTGATCAGGCAATAGCAGTAGCTAATGCATTCCCTACAAAGCCTGAATACCACCACCAACCACAACAATAAAATACGTATGATCACATGTACAATACCTACAATCTTAGCTAGAGAGATCATCCAAACCTTAGGTATGGGAATGTGCAACAACAGACTTATCAACCTCCTCCAGCATATTAGAGGCCACCTTGGTTTCATAATAATGCCAAATAGACCACTGCAGTTTCAACAATCTAAACAAGTTCCTATTTCAAAAATCCTCAATGCAGAAACTATCCAAAAATTTGCATTGCAACAGCAACAACAAATGACCCATAGTTACTAGCTCCAATAGAAAACTGATGCATCAATATAGAATTTGAAGAGATAGGTGGGCCAACTTGCATCAACCGTTAGCTAGTTACAAGCACAAGGTTCGAGTCAACTTCCCACACAAACCATTCTAAATTTGAAAGGAAATGCTATTACACTCAGCGGTGGTCATCTTTGATCCTACATTTGTAGCCCTAGGTTTAGATTCTAGTTGTGCAAATTTGAATTCTAAACCAAAGGTGCAACCACAACCAAGACCTGAACCACTTGTGCCATTGCCCTTTCCTCAGAGACCGGTGTAGTCTAGAAGAAATACTAACTAGAGAAGGCCAAAGAATTTCAAGAGCTTGTGGACATATTCAGTAACGTAGAAGTGAACATTCAAAATATGCTATGTTCTTGAAGGATCTTTGCATTCACAAGAGAAAATTGAAGGGAAATGAGTTGGTCAGTATGAAGAAGAATATTTCTACACTTATTTAGCCGGTGCCTCAAAAGTGTAAGGACCCTAAAATTTTCACTATACCTTGTGTCATTAGAGATAGTAGCCTTGAGGATGCTATGTTAGATCTTGGAGCTTCTATCAATGTCATGCCTAAATCTATATCTCAAGCACTTGGTATTATTGGTCCTCTATAGCTTATAGGAATGGTGATTCAGTTAGCCAACAGAAGTTTTGCTCATATCCTACAAGTGTGATCGAGGATGTATAAATGAAAGTGAATGAGTTGATATTTTCTTGTGGATTTCTACATTCTGGATATGGAGGGGGGATTTTCATCAAGTCTCATGATTAATGGGTTGACCTCACTTGAAGTATTGATTTGTTGGAACTCTCTCCAAGTTTAATATAGATAGGTGTGAACTTGGGTGATATACATATGATATATATGTGTTAATGAGTTAGCAACTCGATGTTTATGCAAATATCAATTAGTTGATAGCATAAAGTGATAGTTATATATGTGTGATATATAATTGGTATACTTGATACCTATTACTAGAATTAAGAATGATTTGTTGGGCTCTCTCCAAAGTTGTTTTTATTTATAGTCCATCAACCCAGTTAGAGAAAACCTACCATCTTTTGAATTCAAAGTGAGATCTTGAATTTGATAAGCAAGTGGGACTCCCATTTAGGTATGTAAATTGTTTACATTACATAATAATAAATTCATCTCTCTTATGTATTCTCAATTATGTATTTCTATGTTATGACTTTTTAAATTTGTGCTCAATTTTGAACACTAAAAAATTGACTGGACCAAACTTTTTAGATTGGCTTTGAAATCTAAGAATTGTTCTCAAGGTTAAGAAGATAGCCTATTTCCTTGAAGAGTCTCTTTCCTCAAGACTACCTGATGATGCAACATTGGACCAAAGATTAGCCTATAAAAAATATATGACTGATTCTGAGCTTGTATATTGCATCATGTCAGCTTCAATATCCCCTAAACTACAAAATCAACATGAGCATATGAATGCTTATACAATTATTTATCATCTATCTTTCCGAGCTGTTTGATAAGCAAACTAGATTTAAATGGTTCTAGATCACTAAGCTTCTCTTTTGCTTAAAAATTTATAAGGGATCATCTGTGGTGTAGTTTGTACTAAAGATGAATGACTTCATTGAGCAATTGGGATCACTTGGACTTATCATGGATCATGAGTTAAGTATTGACATAGTTCTACATAGTTTGCTTGATAACTATTCTAGTTTGTGATGAACTATCAGATGCATCTTGAATCCATGATTCTAGAGTTGATCAACATACTAAAGATAGTGAAGTCATCTGTTAAGAAAGAACATAAAACTATGATGTTGATTGACACTTCGAAAAAAGGTTCTAAGAAGAGAAAATCAAAAGATAAAGCTAAGGGAAAGAAAAAGACCAATAAAGAAGAATCGATACCAAAGGGAATGTGTCATCATTGTGGCAAGGTGGGACACTGGCGAAGAAACTACAAGATTTATTACAAGATTTATCTTGAGTCTGTGAAGAAGAAGGTATTTGATGCCCCATCTACTTCAAGTATCTTCATTATTAATTATCATACTATTTCCTCTAACACTTAGGTATTAGATACCGGATGTGGCTCACATATATGTAATGACATATAGGGGTTAAGGAAAAGTAGAAGACTGGTCAAGGGAGATTCAAATTTGCAAGTTGGTAATGGAGTAAAGGTTGCATCCAAAGCCATAAGAATGTATATGTTGAAACTCCCTAGTGGACTTATGGACTTTCTTTAATAAAAATATTATTTCTATTTCTTGTTTAAATTGAAAAGGTTTCCATTTGACTTTAATAAAAATTATTTTTATATAAATTTGAATGACGTTCTTTATGAGACTGGAACATAATGCAATAGTATCTATGCGTTAGATATATCCAATGACATATTCAATATCGAACCAAGCAACAAGCGTGCTTAAAGAGACAATCAATTAACATACTACACGTGGCATTGTCATCTTGGTCATATAAGTAAGAAAAGCATGTCTAAGTTATACAAGTGTGGAATTTTAAATACATTTGATGCATGCAATTCATGCTTATAAGGCAAGATGACTAAGTTACCTTTTAAGGGAAAAGGTGAACAAGATAATGATATTTTGATCCTTATACATACCGATGTATGTGGACCTATCTCGACTCGTGCACAAGGGGGTTGTAGCTAGTTCATCACCTTCATCGATGATCACACACGATTTGGGTATGTGTATCTATTGAGATACAAGTCTGAAGCTTTTGAAAAGTTTTGAGATTTAGAGATGAAGTGGAGAAACAACTTGGTAAATGTATTAAAATACTTTAATCCCATCAAAGTAATGAATACTTGAGTTAAGAGTTTCAACATTATCTCAAGGATAATGAGATATTGTTTCAATGGACTCCACCTTATACGCCACAATATAATGGGGTATTAGAAAGGTGAAACTGAATCTTGTTGGATATGGTTAGGTTAATGATGAATCATGCAAGTCTTTGAAATTTCTTTTGGGATTATGCACTCGAGATAATTGTTTACTTGCTAAATAGAGTTCCGACTAAGACAGTCTCTGTCACTTCATATGAGATATAGAATGGTAAAAAATAGTGAGTTGAGTGATTGAGTAACAACAACATACTTTAATGGTGGCAGGTGTAGAGGAAGCAAGACCTAGAGAAACCCTTGAACAATGTGCCATGAGACAATACTTGGAATGCATGGAAATCAGATTAAGTCAAATCCTCGACAAATTAGAGAGGCAAAATGTTATAATTATTGGACTACAAAATTGTCAAATTGGTAGAGTTCTTACATGAAGTGCAAGGCAATATAACCATGATGACATTTCTGAGGATATTGATGATAGATCTTCTAGTGGTAGATCTACTCATGTTAGAATTGGTGGTAGAAGAGGAAGGACAAATGATTATCTTGTTAAAGTTCAAGGCGTCAAATATTTAAAGATGAAATCAAATCTAGTTTATCATGCAAGAATACAAGAAATGCAAGAAGACAAAGCAACAAGGAGGATCCTTCAATTCATCATGATGAAGTGCATTAAATGCTCCAACATTCAAAAAGATTAAG
>NC_133867.1:651804-652156 GCF_044706935.1 Curcuma longa
ACCATTTCAAGTCATTGCTCGAATCAATGATAATGCCTATAAGCTTGACTTACTAGGTGAGTGCTACATTTAATGTTTATGATCTTTCTCCCTTTAATGTATGTAACGCCCGCCCTTATGTGGGCCCTTGACGGACGCTACAGTTCTACTATTCATTTCATTACATTTATTCAACTATCATACATGAACAACTAAAACTTTACTTTACAGCGGAAACATTAACACTAATTACAAACAGAGTTCATATATGATACCAGAATAACAAAACTGACCTAGGTTGCATGGCAAATTCTAGATTTCAAAGTTCTAAACGTGATAATTAAATTACTAACATGATAGTAAAGACATCGTT
>NC_133867.1:652256-681455 GCF_044706935.1 Curcuma longa
AATAAATTAACCCATTAAAGAAATATTTTAGGCCATTCCCTTTTTGCCTAAATATTCATTCCTTCTTATCATAAAACAAAATTCTATCATATACATCAATATTTATCCAGAAATTATTGAAGGAAATTTCGGGTATTACACATTATGCATCAATAGAAGTCCAATTCAAGATCTAAGGGAATATGTGATGAAAAAAGTTACAATTGAAGAAGGTTTGACCAAAGCAAGTTATGCGGCTTAGTCAACCTAATTCTAGCCTTGGATGGACTTAAATAGCCACTTAAGTCTCATGTTTATGTAGTGGGGATATGTAGGCTCAATTTAAGCTTAATTTCTTGCTTTATTTAGGTTGTAATAATACCATAAACTTAAAATGGATAAGTAGCCTATATAAGCCTTTACTAAATGAGCTTTCTTTTGACCTTTTAAGGTTTTTACGTTACCCTATAGCTATAAAGAGACAACCACACATGTATCTTTTGGCATATTTTCAATCTAAAACATGGTGAGTCTCTCACTTGTTGGTTCTTCATTGAACTTGAACTTATCAAGGTATCCCCTTGTGTCATTCAAAAACTTATCAACCTCCATCCCAAGGTTGCGTCTTCCCTCTTCCTTTATACCAAATGTTCGGTGTTCTCAACATTGAATCGAGGTTCTATTCATCCTTCTTATCGATTTAGATTTTCATTCTTTCTTTCTTCAATTCATTGTGGGTTCTTGAGAGTTTTCTCTCATGGGTTCACGTCAAATAGAGTCATAGATAATTGTTGTTTAGTTTTATTCCTGAGAACTTCTTTTATACGGTTTTTTTGATCTATCGATAAACCTTATCGGTATACCGATCTTGGATAAAACTTGGTCCAAGGATCAAATTTTTGTGATCTGTGATTTGGTCTGATAAAATTTATCAATTTACTGATCGTTGGGATTGGTGTACCGAACCCAAGTGCCAGCTCATCGATCCAGGTCTAGACATGAACTTGGTCAGTGGAACACCGATTGATCTACCAATCCTTGGGTTGGTCTACCGAATAGGTTTGGGTGTGGTTTGACCCGAGTCAAGTCCGATTCACTCCGAACTTGGTTTGGTTGTGTTTGGTTTACTTTTGTTTACTTCTTTAGTGATGCAAGATGATTCGAAGATTTTATTACTATTTTTATTTTTTTATTTTTAGTAATTTTAAGAGTTTTTGATATTTAGAGTAGTTTTAAAAAATTTTATTAGTTTTAAAAAATTTTATTTTTTATTTTAGAATTTTTAAGTCCGTTTAGGATTTTTAGGATTTCAAGTCCGTTAAAAATTTTTTCTTTCTATTAAGATTTTTTTATTTATTTATTTTGGGTCTATATAAACATCTTATAAGTTGATGTTTAGAGAGAAGAAGTTCTAGTTTAATAATATTTTCGATAATGCAATTTATTTTCCTATCTCTTGATATTCTTTCGAATTAACAGATTTTAGAAGATTGTTTCCAGTGTTCATAGTCGATCAACGAAATCAATATTGCCTGTAGGATAATCGCTATCCCGCCGAGCGTCAGTTGGTATCAGAGCTCTCAAATCCGATGGATCGTCGTAATGGTTGTTATCGTGGTCATGACAGGCAAGTTCCGGCAAAGGAAGTCTCACACTGTGTTCATAACACCTAAGACAAGATTCTTGATCTACAAACAAAAGTTGCAAAGTTATCCCAGCATCTAATGGTGCAAAATTAAAAGATCGTAAGTTCTTTTATTCTAATTCTTCCACTTTTAAAATTCTTATCATAGTCACGAAAGCCAAGGTTGAAAGAAACTATATGAAGATATTGGATTTCCAATTGATCTTCTTGAATTTTTTGAGACTGAGGAATTCATTGATTGACTTAACGAAGAGAAGAGAATTATGAGGAAGTGCCCGATCATGTAAAAGTCAAATTGGTCTTCATTAAACTCATCGGCAGAGCATCAACGTGGTGGCGGCAGTTGCGATGCTCGCGAAACAGACACGGCAAAGTTAAGATATTTGATTGGGAGAAGATGAAAAAAAAAATGAAAGACACTTTTTATGAAGTCAAGAACAAATATGACAAGAAAAAGAAAATTAGAGAACCACTAGGATCCAAGTACCGAACTACGCAAGATAATCAAGGTTGTAAGTTTATTTATTCTCCTATTGAAAAATCCTTAATTTTCAATCAAGGAGAGATGTTGAAGCACAAGTTTGATTCTGAGGGATTCAGAATCAACTACCCTGCCACCTACAACTTCGAGAGAACGCTAGCTTCGCAGCACCTCTACGTCCCTCCCTCCTACAATGGTGAGGACAACCATGAAGATTCGGACCTCGACAACATCATGTATGATCAGTCCTACTCTCTCAATCATCTGATCACATGAGGCGACGGAGATGATGACAAGATCGAAATATTTGATGATTCAGTTTATAACGATGCTGGCGAAGAGGAGATAGACCTAGACTGATGTGAATCCATAAGATAAAAATCTCAAGAACCCATAACTAATTGAAGAAAGAAACAAGAAAAGTCTAAATCGATAAGAAGGATGAATATAACTTCGACCCAATGCTTAGGAACACCGAACCTTGGTATAGAGGAAGAGGAAAGACGCCACAATCTTGGAATGGAGGTTGATAAATCTTTAAACGCCACAAGGGGATTCCTTGATATGTTCTAGTTTAATGAAGAACCAACAAGTGAGAGACTCACTATACTTTAAATTGAAAATATGTCAAAGATCCATGAATGGCCGTCACCCCTTTTATTTATAGCTATAGAGTGACCTGAAAACCCTAAAAGGCCAAAAGAAATCTCATTTAGTAAAGGCCTATGTAGACTACTTAGTCATTTTAAACTTATGACATCATTAGAACCCAAATAAATCTAGAAATTGAGCCTACTACATAAACATGAGACTTAATTGGCAACTTAAGTCTATCCAAGGCTTGAATTAGGTTGACTAAGCTGCATGACTTGCTTTTGGTCAAACCTTCTTCAATTGTAACTTTGGCCTTCACATCTTCAATAAGCACATTAAGTGTTTCCTTCATCTTCTTAACCTTAGCCATTATAATTGGACTTCCATTGATGCATAATAGATACAACATCTAGAGTGGGTTGAGCATTATCCATATTAGCTTGTTGGGCAACTGATTCACTTAGTTTGACTCCATCATTCCCTCTTTCTTCAAAAGGATTCATCCTCAAATCTTGATCACCTACATCAAGGGAGAAAAATCAAAAACATTAAAAATAGCACTCACATTATACTCACCTGGTAGGTCAAGTTTGTAGGCATTATCATTGATTTGAGCAATGACTTGAAATGGTCCATCGCATCGTGGATGCAACTTAGTAAGACGTTTAGCAGGAAATCATTCCTTTTTCATATCAACCCAAACCCAATCTCCTGATTCAAAGATCATTTTCTTTCATCTCTAGTTGGCTTGCGTAGCATATTGTTCGGTCCTCTTTTCAATTTCCAACCTAACTTTCTGAAGTGAACCCAAAGAGAAATATCTTAAGAACCTACAAATAATTGAAGAAAAAAAGGAGAGTCTAAATTGATAAGAAAGATGAATAGAACCTCGACCCGATACTTAAGAAAGTCAAACCTTGGTATAGATGAAGAGGGAAGACGCCACAACCTTGGGATGGAAGTTGATAAGTCTTTGAATGTCATAAGGGGATGCCTTGCTAAGTTCTAGTTCAATGAAGAACCAACAAGTGAGAGCCTCACCATGCTTTGGATTGAAAATATGCCAAAAGATACATGTGTGGCCGTCATCCCTTTATTTATAGCTATAGGGTGACCAATAAACCCTAAAAGGCCAAAAGAAAGCCCATTTAGTAAAGGTCTATGTAGACTACTTAGCCATTTTAAGCTTATGGCATCATTACTGTAATACCTGTAATTCCCAAAACCAAATGGATTTATGCAAGGAACTAGTACATTCAATTTTTTTAGTAATGCTTATATGTTCTTGTTTAATGCAGCTAAAACCATAATGTTTAAGAAACATGTTCTCTTACCATTCTTCGATCAATCATTGAACAACCATCAGCGCAGAGCAGGGTTGGAAATGTATCAAAACCTTCTGACAGACATAAAGCTAATATAAGTCTTATACCCTTTTGGCATTCAGCTGACTCTGCAAGGGTTAAATCCCCAGTTGATTTTGTATAAGCACGCAGAAGAATAATCCACCAGAATCCAGAGTCAACAGGTGCAACTCTTCCAATTGCACTCTCTCCAAAATCTGCCACTAGAGTATCAATTCTCCTAACAGGATCATGCAACACCTTAAAGCTTGCTGGCATCGCACCCTCCCCAAGCTTGAAACGATCTATCCTCTTCTCCCACCCTTGAAGGTAGACAGTCTTCAAAAGGAAATTCTTAACAATGTCGGGCTCTCCATTCATTAGAAAAGCCAACGCACTTGGTACAAAATCTCGAACAAACACCTACACACACAAAGTATATACTCAACTTTCTTGTACACTAATGCACTCGAGGTATAACTCAGATCAACGAAACAAATATCTAGAAAAACACTGCAATTGAACAACCTCAAAAAGAGAATCATCATTCACAGAGAGAACAAAACCGCAACATCAAATGGATGGAGCTTTGAAAATAAAGGTGAAAAGAATAAAGGCATTCTTTTTAGAGGGATGAAGCAGTAACAGATTACCTGGTCATAATTGAGGACTTCTTCAGATGCGTGATCGAAAGCTGCAATGGTCCCGACAGGCTCCCCTTTGAAGTAGACAATGGACCTTCTGAGGGCCTCCCAGGCCTCCGCAATAATGGGATGCGGCTCGAAAGGGTTCCGGAACGACGACGCCGGCGTGCTGAATCCAGACCTCATCCCTCCGGGAGAGTACACACTGTCATGGCTGTCGGCCGCTCGGATACTTCTGGACTTTCGTTCATCGACCTCTCGTCGCATGATCTCTGCCGCTCAAGGCTAAGCATATGCCGGTCGTGCAGCCGGGAGAGGTCATGGTCGTCGGCGTCCGAAAGCGATGAATGGGACCCTACCTTCCGCAGCCCCGGTCCCTTGAATCCATTCATTCTCTTCTCCCGTCAGGGCGGGTCACCTACCGGACCTCCAAAAGTTGTGAATTTAAATGCGATACCGGAAAAAGAGAATTTTTCCTTTTTCGCCCTTTTTTGTTGGAACTCCAAAGAGAAGGCGGAGCTGAGTTTTCCTTTGACGAGCCAATCAGCCAATAAGAAAGCATCAAGGTCCACAGAAGAAATCGAACACGAAGGGAAGATGAAAAGTCACAATTTTGCTAGTCGAGTCAGATGGATCTGGCGAAGGATAAGGACAGGAGCGGGAAAAGGAAGGGAGGGGGGGTGTTCGAGGCGATTAACCCTAGAGATCTGAGCGCCGGGGTGCTGGTGGATCGAGAAGTGAGAGAGAGGGCAGAGCGAGGACGGGCGGAGGAAGGCGGCGGCGAGAGATTGGATGGGGAACGCGATTGATGTGTGTTGTTCTGCTTCTCTCAACGGCTGTGTTGGTTGGACGTTGAGGTCCCTGGAAGGATCAGCAGTTCAGGGAGCAGACGAATGGCACCACGCCACGTGGAGGCATTATCACATTTATAAATTTAAAAAATATGGCAAGAGACGTTGCTATTTTTAAGGAAAATAAATAATTTTTATTATTAGATTTTTATCCTGTGCCTCACATAAGATTTATGGCATAAATCTATGTGATTAAGAAGATCAATCCATTAAAATTAAACAAATTGATTTTTTTGAACTCCAATTTTTCAATAAAAATTGAATAAATCAAATCGATAAAATATCGATTAATTCAGTTAAAAATTAAATTAATAGAAATTTTTAAATATTATAGAAGATTTATCAATTAATTAAAGATTTACATGTTCATCTACTTAGAAATTTATCGATTAATTTTTTATTTTAATTTATTTAATTTAATCAAATAAGAAATTTTAAAATCAAAACTAATCAATATAATTAATTTTTTTAAAAAAATCAAAACTCTGAAATAATCGAACTAGATTTTTAAATTCAATCGGTTTAATCGATTTGTTTGATTTATCAAACTTTTGCTCACCCCTATAATCTAACTTTTATTTATTGAGGAATTGGATTATTAGATGTGAGTTTCATATATGTAGAACTCGTTAACATGCATTGTTATCATTAATTGGTCGATAATGAATGAGTTCTTATATAAGGCATGGTTTTCATGGGATTAGGTATTCTGATAAATCTCTTTACTCCATATCTGTGAAGAGTCTACAACGCCGTCAACCTAACTTCTCTAAAAGACCAACCCCTTGCTTTCTTCTTCTTCTTCCATAATATTTTTGATGTCTTGGACAAGGCATATAGATAATGACTTTTCTTCTGCAAGTAGACCCATGGTCTTACCTTTGTATTTATTTTCTATTATGGACACCTTGATGAAACTAAATTCTTGTGCATATCTTGTTTTCATCTTATTTAGAATTCATGCAGTTATGATGCTAATGTCGGACGGGATAATGATTATCTTATGAATTGTATTGATTATGTTTATCGACTGTGAACATCAGAAATTAATCTTCTACAACATGTTGATTCAAAGAAGAATATTAAGAAATAGAAAAAATAAATAGTATGATTGAAAATATTATTAATTTAAAAATTTTCTCTTAAACATCAACTAAGACACTTATATAGATCCAAAATTTTAACTTATGAAGAAAGGAAAAAAATTATAACAGAAAGGAAAATTTTTTAATAGACTCACAATTTTAAAATTTACAAAGGGATTCAAAATCTTAAAATAGATAAAAATTATTAAAAATATATAAATTATCAATAATAAAAATTATTAAAAATAATAATAATAATTTTCAGATTCTTCTATAATCCAAAGAGAAAGATACTTTAATATCAATTTCTAGATAAAATAATTTTCTGATCTATGAAACCAAGCTGTGAGAGCTTTGTTTGTTCTCCCCGATGCCAAATAAGAAATCACAAGCGCATTCTTCCTCATAATGCACGTCCTGAGTTGGTCACAGCAGTGAAAACTTATAGCTACTGCAAGTTTCCCATTGGCACGAACAGAAAAGGTGACACCTTGACATTTGGATTATCACTGTGTCGTAAAGCAAAATCCAACTCATCCATGCCATACCAGATAGGTGTTTCATCAATCTTTTCTTCATCTGCGAGTCTGTATGCCATCGAGCATAACCACATTGCATTAAGAACCTTATCGACATCCCATTTTGATAAACATGGTTGAAGGGAAGAGTCTATTCAACCTCCAAACTTCGCAAAGCATTGAAATCCCTTAATACGTAAAAGAAAACATCAACAAAAATTTGGTCTAACGGATTGCCACGGATATTCAAATGTGAAAGGGATGGCATCACAACAGGTGAAAAAAAACCTTTGGCAGGCCCTTGATACATCGATTAGAAAGATCAAGGCCGGTGACTATCACCAATGAACCCCCATCGCCACAAAAGCATCCTGTTTTGTTTGCTCCACCCATGTCTCCACAAAATCCCAATGCCCCTTCTCCAAAATTGCTAGTGAAGCACGAGTTATAAATTTCCAGACCAGGGATAACAGCAAGAACTACGTACTTTAGCAATTGTGTCACCACAAATGCGGAAAACAGGGTTGTCGTTTAACCAGATTGTTTTTAAATTTCTGCATTAATTGGTTGCTTCCTGAATAACTATTTCCGCAAGCTTCTCTTCTTTTTGAACTTGGACAACTAATACCAATTCACATTTGTTTCTAGCATATGCCCTTGAAGTCTGAGTCTCCTCAACTGATCCTTCTTCAGCAGTAGCTAATTCGAAAGTTTCTTGCTCTTTATTATCTGAAACTTGAGCTTCAGGAGCAAGCAGCTTTTCTTGGTCATACTTGTTTGGTGCTGGAAGCACAGTCTGAGACTCTTCTATTTCCAGCAATAAAATATTTATATACCTATTTGCTTGATTATCAACACCGGTATTAGAAGTGATAATTTCCTATTTCTCATCATCTCTTACAATTATCCCCTCTAACCCTCTTCCTTCTCATGGTGGATATTGTTAAGTTCTTCTTTGCTTTCTTCATTATTAATTTCTATAGTAGATGTTTTGGATTCCTCTTGTTGTGTGGCTCATCTTCTACAAAAGGTGGAATCCGCCACCTTAGCGGCCCCAAACAGTCGGTCCCACGACCATTTGTGAGGAGGTAAATCGAGAAACTACAGTTGATTACGACGCATCTTGTTGTGTGTCTCAATAACTATGTTCTCGCATTGTTGATTTTGATCACTACAAACAGATAATTCTAAATTACCTTATTTGTCAATTTCTATAACCAGAGCACTGCTATATTTTCTTCAACTTCAACATTTGATTCCTCTTTTTCAAAGTCCATATCCTTGTCATTAGAACCTCTTTCCACTTCAAGGTTTTTATCTTGTTTCTTGCTTGCATCAAGTGCAAAAGTATCATCCGTGAGATGTGCTCCATGACTAGGTAGTGCTGTTAGGAAACCTTTACTTGAGTTGTTGTTGGTGTCTATGAAATTTCTAGATCCCACATGTCCAAAAAAATTTGGATACTCCGTCTCATCTTCACTCTCAGAACTCCGTTCATCAGAGTCATATTTTGGCGAATCATATTTTAGTGGCACATTGCCATCGGAATATGAGTGAAGTTCACCCTTTGCTATCTTTTTTGAATGATCAGTTTGGTTGGGATGTGAGGTGATTTCACTATTCTGAGCATCATTCTCCTTATGGATCTAAGAATCCATGTTGACAAACGACTAGAAGGTCCGTAACTTTGTTGCGGCAAAAATGAATCCAAGTTGCTCTCACTTCACTTCGCCTCCAATGATCATCATTATCACTATTGTAGTCATCATACTGTATAGTAGAAGAATCAACTTCCCTTTTATCATCAAAAGTATCAGAATTCAATGAAGAAGGAAACATGCTAGGTCCATGTTCATAGTTCATACTATCGTTGTTTGACATTGTAGATGCAGGAGGTGGAACTCGGATCTCCTCTGTATAATCGTCCACTGATCTCACATCGGGCTTTAATGTTTGACGTCGTTGAAACAAAGTCTGAGTGTAGTTGAAAAAAACATAAGTGATCTGTCATCTTCTTCTTCATCTTCTCTCAATCAGTGATCTTGACTTTCCTTATCTATCACATAAGTATCACAACTTCTCCCACCATGCTAATGCTTAGCCTTTGAGTTTGATGACAATCAATTTGACTTTCACACTAAGGCATTTCCTCACAATAAAAAATCTTCTCCATTTTGTTAAGTCAATCAATGAATTTCTCATCTTAAAACATATCAGAAAATTCAAGAAGATCAATTGGAAATCTGATATCTCTGTGCCGTTCCTCTCGACCATGGCTTCTGCGATTATAATAGGGGTTTTGAAAAATAGAATCAAAATTAGGATAAGAGAACTTACGACCTTCAAGATCTCCCACCACCATACACTGAGTTAATTTTGCACTTTTCTCTGTAAATAAAGAATCTTATCTTGGGTACTAGATCACGGTGCAAAACTTCCTCAATTGGAACCTACCTATCACGACCATGATCACGACCACGATGATCATCCATGGAATCTAGAGCTTTGATACCAACTGACGGCGGACGAAATAGTGATTATCTTATAGATTGTATTGATTTCGTTGATCAACTATAAACGTCGACAATTAATTTTCTATAACCTGTTGATTCAAAAAGGAATACCAATGAATAGGAAAATAAACAACATTGTCAAAAATTTTATTAATCTAAAAACTTTCTCTTAAACATCAGCTAACAAGACGCTTATATAGATCCAAAATTCTAACTTATAAAAAAATAAAAGAAATCTTAATAGAAAGAAAATTTTTTTTTAACAGACTCACAATCCTAAAATCCCTAAATAGACTTAAAAACTTAAAATATAAAAGATAAAAATTATCAAAAATATATAAATTACCAACAATGGAAATTATCAAAATAATAATAAAAATCTTTGAATCCTCCTACATCAGGTTAAAAAATAAGATTTCCAATAAGTGGTATTAGAGTCACGACTGTTTCATTATTTTTTATAGTGATAAAGTTAGGGTTTTAACAATTTCATTGTTTTTACGCTTTCTATATTGATAAAGTTAGGGGTTTCAATGATTTCATTATTTTTATGCTCGATTCAATTTTCCTAACGTAAACAATTTTTATTAATTGAAAATCTAGAAAAGAAAACCTAGGGTAAACAACGTTATCGAATTTTTCATATTTTTCAAAAAGAACAGGGAGAATGGCGATAACTACCATCATTGCCATCATTTTTTAAAAAGAAAGCCATCATTTTGATCTAATTTAGGCTTAGAATTTTAGCACGTCATGCCCGTGTTGAACAACATGACCAAGTCATGTGGCATGTTCTTGCGCGCCACATCCATGTTGAAAAACACGATCAGACTGTGTGGCATGCTGGGGATAAATACGATTGATCATGGTCGTGTTGCCCAACACGACAAAGCCGTGTAACATTGTGGTCGGGCCATAATTTGATATAGAAGGATTCGAAGATTTTATTATTATTTTTGATAATTTTTATTTTTAATAATTTTTAGGGTTTTGATATTTAAAGTAGTTTTAAAAATTTTTATTTTTTATGTTGAGAATTTTAAGTTTGTTTAGGATTTTTAGGGTTTTGAGTCCGTTCAGAAAATTTTCTTTCTATTAGGATTTTTTCTTTCTTTTATAAGTTAGGATTTTGGATCTACATAAACCATTGTCTAGTTAATTTTAAGTGAAAGTTTATGGTTTAATAATATTTATTGGCAGTGTTGTTTATTTTTCTATCTTTTATTATTCTTTCAAATCAACATATTTTAGACGATTGATTTTGGATGTTCAGAGTCGATCAACAGAATCAATATTGCACGTAGGATAATTGTTATCCCGCTTGGCATTAGTTGGTATCAGTGCTCTTAGATCCTATGGATGATCATCGTGGTTGTAGTCATGGTCGTGACAAGCAGGTTCCGGCTGAGGAAACCTCCCACTGTGATCATAGCACTTGAGATGAGATATCAAGATTTATAAAGATACTTACGACGCAAGATTATAAAAGTCATAAGTTTCTTTATTTCTCTTTTGAAAATTCATTAATTTTGGATTGGTAAAAATGTCAAAGCACAAGTTTGGTTTTGAGAAATTCGAGATCAAACGCTCTGCCACCTATAACTCAAGAGAATGTCAACTCCGCATCACCTCTGTTCCCCTTCCTGCTACTAGAGGAGACAACCATGAAGATGCGGATCTCGACAATATTGAATATGACCAGTCCTACTCTTCCGATTTGTCCAATCATAGTAGGCGGCGAAGATGACGACAAGATCAAAATATTTGGTGATCCAGTTTCTAACGATGTTGACCAAAAGGAGATAGACCTAGACGTAGTGTTGATCGAAGATCAGAAATCTACTTTATCCGATGGCAATTAGCAATCTGGTTCATCTATCGATGAAGCTCCAATCTCCATCATCTCACCATGCATTGATTCGTCGTCCCAATTGTAGATTCGGAAATACGCTAGAGGGGGGGGGGTGAATAACGTGCATAATGGATGATGATCATCAACAACATCTAGAGTGGATTGAGTATGATCCATATTAATTTGTTAGACAAATTGTTCACTTGGTTTGACTCCATCACTTGTGGTGATTGCTAATCTAGAACTTGCTCTGATTCTGTTGAGACTACATTATCACGAGGTTGCATGATTTTATCAAGGTCATTTCCTCATTCTTTATACATTCACTTTCTTTTGTTAGCATAGGTTTTTGAATAATTCTTCTACCATGTGTCATCTTTTCCCTATCATCTCATTTATTTTTTTTCCATTGGATTTGGGAACCTTGAATGAAGATGAGAATTTTACCTGAGACGGACAAAAGTTTAAGTGTAGGAGTGTAATTAAATAGTTCACCATTGATAAACCATTAGATTTTAATTTTTATTTTATTGGTTTTTAAGTTTTAATTTTTCTTATATTTTATTTTTAGAGGATAGGTTATGAAAAAAATTTTGTTGAAAAAAAATTTAAAAAAAGAGAAAATTCTATTGAGAAAAAAATGAAATGAAAATTAAAAAAATTGGTTCTGTCGAAAAAAAGTGAAAATAAGAAAAAAGATTCAAAATTTTTTTGAAAAAAATAATAATAAAATAGTTTGAGTTGGTGAAATTTATTTAGAATAGTTGATAGTAAGTTTTTAGCAATTCTTGTTTCTCCTATTGAATTTTATGGTAGAATATGAGAGGGTGTAGGAGAACGATATGAGTTGTTTTCTTGCTATTAGATTACCCCATGCTAGCTCGACTTGATATCTATTGAGCATTATTTCATTGTACTCATATTTGAAGTGTATGATTGCTCCCATGCCTTCCACTTGTCTTCTTGATTTTATTCTCTCCATTTTTTTTCCTTGCATACACATTGTTTTCCCCTTATTAATGTTTCCTTTGCAACGCTAATAAACCTTTATGGATGTGCAACCTTATGCATATGATATTGGTGGAGATTAGAAGAGGAGCAAACATATGGTAGTGTATGAACCATGAGTAGCTTGAGAGAGCTCCACTATTTGCATGATTATGAGGATGAGCTACTCCATCTATCTTGTGAGGTTTAATAGTCATCATTTTCAATTTATTCAGTGTGGATTGAAATTATTATGTTGTTGATCCATGTGAGAATTGAGTTCTGAATTGCTTGAGTCTTTAGAATTGACACTCTTATTTAATTTATTGTTGCAACTTCTTAATATGATAGATGTTGTCAAGGTGGAAAATAATGTATAGTTAGGTATACTTGCACGAGACGTGCAAGAATAAGTGTGGAGAATTTGATAAGTGCCTTTTTGATAGGATTATATTGGATCGTTTTGATCATATTTTGTGTCATAAATTAGATTTTAAGCTTATTTCTATATCTTGGATGAATTTTAGATCTTCATTCTATTTTTCATTAATTTGAAGTAATTTATGGGTATTAATTTGTTGTATTTGATTTTGCAAAAAATTAGAATGAAGCCCAATTGTAAAGAATTGAAACCAGGCCAAAGAAATCAATTTAGAAAGCCCACAAATAGGCCCAATCTGGAAGAAATCAAGTTTGGGTTCGAATCTGATTCGGTTCGGGCTCAATTGTCTCAATCTGGCTCAGCTTGGGTTCAACACGAAATTGGTTTAAATCAAGCCAACTCAATTCAAATTGACCGGTTGGTTCAACTCATGTTTAAAAGGGTTTGCTGGTTCACGCATAGGAGGGTTGGTTCTAGGTTTTCTTGTAGCTTCTCATTGCGTGATTCCTTCTTCCTCACCGAGCTCCATCGCGCACCGATTCCTCCTTCCTTCTTCTTCTTCTTGATCAGCACATGAGCAGCGGCTAGCGTCCACGAAGGTCGACAAGCTCCAATGCACCCGCAGGAGGCCTCACTATGGGTGGTTCACTCCAGTGATTGGTCTTCTTTACCCTTCCGGTCATACTTCAGTCGCCATGGGTGGTTCACTCTGGCGATGGTGCCCGACAGTACCCCATATAGCCATGGGTCGTACTTCAGTCGCTGTGGGTGGTTCACTCTAGCAGAACTCCCTATCCATCCGCACCACCGGAATCTAGCACGGGATGTCGGTCGAATTTTGAGCACATCCTCCATCGAGAACACGTGGTAAGACTTTGTTTGGTTTCCTAATCTTGTTTGTGGTTTGCAGTAGGAGGAGGGTTGAGCAGCGATCGAATCCGTGGTTTTCCCCGACTAGAGCTCTCTGGGATTGGCCATCTTCGACGAAGTTCGACCGCTCCCCGTCAACGTGAATCAACCAAGTGTTCTACATGTTTCTATTTTTTGTCGATTAGAGAAGGAAAAACCCTAAACCTTAAGCTAAATTTCTTTTCTCTATTCTTAGCTCTGTTCTTTATCTATTCTTACATGTTCTGTTTTGTCCGATTACAACATCAAATCCCCAATTTGTTTGATTTGGTTGTTTGCTGGTTGTGATAACTAGATTGTTAATGATTTGGTTGTATGTTGTTAACTAAATTGGAATGTTAAACTTGAATTGTTAATGAATTGGAATTTGAATGTATTGTTGTTGTGAACTTGAGTTTGATTTGATTGTGTTGAATTTGATAGCTTTTCATATGGTGATTGAAAAATTAGGTTGTGGATGATATGTTTTATGGAACTGTAGTCGTTTACATGATGTATTGTTGTCATGATTCAAGTGTAAATGGATTTTGTGATTTTGATTAATGTTTATGAATAAGTTATTTTGTATTGTATGTTGTATGTATTAGTGTTGAATGTTCTATGTATAGTTGTTGTATGTTGTATTTTAGTTGTTGTATGCTATATGATGTGAAATCCATTTTGTATGTTAAACTTGTGATAATGAATTGAATTCATGTAATAGGTTATTATTGTCTTATGTAGAATAAGTTGTTGTATGAATGATTTGTGATTGTGATACATGAGGGATCCCTAATTGTAATTATGTATACTTCAGATTCTTTTGGTAATTATAGGATTTAATTGTGAATAAATGGATGCTTGCAGATAATTAGGAGTGAATATGATCAACAAATAAAAATTCTACACCATGTGTCTAGGATAAATTTACATCAGTGATTCCATGACATACGACTCGGACCTTTACTATATTACCTAAGCGATAATTAGGGGTTTGGTTAATTATAAATTTTAATTTTGAAAGGTGTAAGTGACAAAGAAAATAAATAAAAAATAATTTAACAACAAAAACACACCACCATCAACTAGCTTAAGTAGTTTCTTCTGGTATTGAATCAACTTTATACGTAACATAATATGAGCATCAATAATTAATTAAAGACTCACCTTATTGAAAACACTATAAAGGACATATTAGTTATATAGTGCCACTTCAACTAATCTTCTCTTTCCATTCCCATGACTGGAATATGTTTACATACTTATTTTGTTTTATTATCCTTCACGACTAAGTTCAAAAGAACTAGAGCCACAATAATATTCAGAGACGATCTCTCAATGAAATCAACCTCAATAGAATACCATTGAGACTCCTTCGGCAACAAGACCAATTGCTTGGGCTTGTACTTTTGTCATACCATACCGACTAGGATCCCATTCAAATAAGGGCTGAGGCCTGCCCAAACCACAAATTCAAAGGTAGTTGATAATAAAGAAAGGGACTTATCCGACACAACATGCAACCTTTTCCGACGCCTTGAAAGGCAATTAGAGAGTAGGTCCATGGACTCAAAACCCTACACCTGCTAACCTAATCAACTTTTCAACTAGTTGACAACTTGATAAGGCTTGAAGAAGCAAGGATAGCTTTGGCAAAATGGGTATTAGGGCAACTTGATCCTTACTATCCCAAAATTGCTCTAAATGGTGCCCTCCTTGGGTTAACAAACCACGTTGCCAACCACACCATATAATGGTGTGAGAGATTGAAGAGGGCCCAAGAGCCATAATACCCCAATGGCTGTCCGATACCAACCTGTACAAAACTTGCTCAATTTAATAAATAGCGATGTGTATAGAACACATTTAACCAGAGAGAACCAAAGACAATGCACAATGATAAGGCTTGTCCAAATAATCGGGTGAAAATCGACTAGCCACCTATCAATCGCAGAAGAAAGGTCAAAGGAACAAACATCTAATGGTCGAATCTCTAAGACGGTGGATGGGACCTTCTTGTTTGAAGGTACCATCACTAGGAATAAGAGATAAGACCTGCATAGCCCATCTGTACACGGGATACAAAAGACGTTGTCTTACCTCTATAGTAAACACACAACTCTAACCAGCTCCTAAAAGGGTGCATCTAAGATGACCTGGATAAAGACTAAGGTCTTTGAGATAATCTCTAACCTGATTTAAGAAAAGCTCCGGTAACATCTTAACTCGTACTCGTCATCCTCGCCCTTGCCCTCCTGCCCATCCAATTTAATTTATAAGCATTATCCTTTATTTGGGAGTTGTTGGAGTCACTTTCCCCTCAACTAGTTGCTAGTGACTTTCCTGGTGGCATAGGAGTGCCCGCATACCATTTACAACTTGATTGATAGGGAGAGAGATAGAGAGAGTCACTCCATAAGGGAGTTAGAACGACGAGGTGTTCCACACCTTTCATTTTGATTGCTTTGTTAATAGAAGATGTTCCGGTTGCTGTTTAAGGTTCTTCAATTCTTTTGGAGGTGTTTGAGTACCGAAAATAAAAAAGAGTAATTATTGACTCCTGTAAAGAGGGAATGATCATGGTTCACTTTCCTCTTCAATTCTATAGGATAGGTTCGAGCAACAGAAAAAGCAGATACGGAGTTACATGGATAGCTAACATTTGAAAGTCAAGATTTGAGGTACAAGCAGAGCTACATGCTATGGGCATAGAAGAAATTCTTTCAACAATTGGTTCAGGTGCCATTTAATCTATCTACTTTAGGAAAGAAAAATTCACTAATAGAAAAGAGCCCCTGCTAGTCTCATCTGCCTTTCTCTTCCTACCTTCCTTACTGGATTAGATTGAATGATCATGGTTCACTTTCCTCTTCATCATCCTAGCACCTAATTTCACTATGCTCCTTAATTAACTCTTCGCACACTATTGCTTCAACTGTCTACTACTCCCCCAAAGCACATCGCCTACTCAGTCTGTACTCTCCTGTGCCCTATCCGTAGCTCCCCATTCCTTCTCCCCCTCTACAAGTGAATGTAATGATGTAGAAGAGACCACTAAGGAGACTTTCACGTGTCACAATTTCTATCTCCAATGATGTAATGAAAGTGAATCTAATTTTTATAATCATATTTCCTTTTTTCATTCAAAAAATGAAAAGATAACTTTGTTGACAATTTTAGATTTTGATCTGGTCTAGTCGGAAGAGTCTTCCTAATATTTATAAGTTTCGATGTGTTTAACTACAAACAGAAAAAAGAAGGTAGACTCATTACATCAAAAAGCTATGGGAATACTCATACCATAAATAAATAATTGAGTGTGAGAATCAAATGAATAGAAAGATTCATGTTTGGTTTGGAAAGAGATCATGGAAGTTGTGAAATTAATGGAAAGATAATCTACTTTCATTAAATGATTTATTAGATAATCGAAAATAGAGGATTTTAAGTACTATTCTAAATTTGGAAGAATTACATAAAGAGGCCATTGATGTTACGTCCCGGGAGACGACTGACCGAAAAATTTCGGCAACATCTCCCCTGTAACAAGTCAACTCTTCCTGATACATAATGATATAATAGGCTCACACGGCCAAAACAAACACAATACATAATCAACCACATATTCATATATACCCATGATCATGAATACACTACGATAAGACAACAAACCACAATAAAACAAACTCCACCAAACCATGACAACGAAACACTATATGTCCGAGATTTAGTAAAGTTCTTGATCATCACATATAGGAAAACACAACTACTAGTCCATAATAGTTAAGGGAGACAAGGAACATAGATAAGCACATAATTCCAAAATAAACCGACGATACAAAAAGAACCACAAAACCAAGCAGTCTATAAACCATGCGAAGAAAAGACATCAACTAAACCCTGCTGTGAGATGATGGAACAGTCTGGCATATTTCCAAGCTTCAACCAACGTCCTATCCGCTACCTGGGGAGAAACAAGGAAAACCCCAGGGTCTGGATAGTGAGTATATATAATACTCAGTAGGTACAGAAATGAAAGTATACAACATATAGGAGTAAACAACAGGATATCAACATAATAAATAGAATCAGAACAACAACTATATAATCACAACAGGATATCAGCATAATGAAATGCATCAAAGCAACAACTATATAATAACAACTGCAACAACTAAATAGTCAGCAAGTACAACTATCAACAAAATAAATAAAACTACTAATAAATGCATGTGCATATGATAAGCATGGTCACTGTCTGCACTCGCCACCCCCAGACACTCATCTGCAGTGAACTGAGGCGCACGACAGGAAAACTGCACACACTCCAGCAACTAAACCACTACTAATCGAGTGGGGAGCGGGCAGTATCAGGAGGGCTATCTAGCCAGTCCTGGTTGCACCCAACTTAACGCAACAATAAACCTACTACTATCATGTATGTCATGATGCTTCATACAACAGTTAATCATATAATTAAATATAACCAACAGATCATACCACGGAATCAAAGAAACAACTATATCATGGTATCAACAGTAAGTATCAAAGATAGATCTCAGGTAGCAAGTATTTCCACAAAACTAAGACTGTACTGACCAGGTACAGGGGTACCCACCTGATATGACGACTGTAATAAAAGAACTCCCAATATAAGCTCCAGGTATAATAGGATTAACCAATCAAGATCCTGAAATCAAATAAAATACAATACTAAATATACTACGGTATTTAAACATTAAAGTAAATACATCCCACATCCACCTAACTTTCCTTATCTCACCCTACCTTACCACAACCAACCACTCCAACAGATCATGAAACACCAAAATAAACAGAACCATACACACACCATATCACTCAACCTCCACTGACCATTCCAACCATTCATTTAAACACCACCATAAGATCTAATTACACCCTATTACATACAATTAATAATGATGAGAAAAACCACATTACGTAAGAATTTAATTAAGCAACTCATTTATAAAAGGACACATTGCAAGGCATCCACCACTTGTGGCGTCGTGCAGGAATGATGCTCATCCCCTGCTTGTTCATATTAAATGGACAGTGGTGATTTACCAAACAAAACAAATCCTTTCTCCACTGATTCAAACACCCCGAATAACCCAACAGTAACACGAATAAACCAACAACAACCTAATCCCAACAAATCCATCTACTGTTCTGTACAACAACAAAAATCTAACCATGTTCAGAATATTTTTACCTCAAATCCAGAACTCTAGCACAAAAACCAACTCTTGGTTCTTCCACCGCTGTCCTCTCGACCAAATCCCCAATCAACCGAAACCTAAATTCATCCAACATGTCCGACCAGTTCAACACTAACCAACAAATCCTCACAAATCCAACCAGCACACAGAACCTTACCTCCGATTGAAGCCTAGAGCTTGCTCAGCCCCGGCTCCTGGACTCGCGAGAGAGGAATGACTGCCAATCGCGATCTTGAGCAAAGAGGACGAAGGAGAACCGATGGTTGAACAACAGACAGTTGGGGCTGCAGGCGTCGGCACTAGAAGATGTATATCGCGTTGCCCAGAATGAAGAAGCAGAGCGGCAAACAGCGGCCAGTGAACAGAAGGAAGCGATGCACGAGTGGGAGAGTTTGCGATCCGGAAACGCCCCCTCCCCCTCCTTCTCTTTCTTCCTTCTCCTGTGATCTCCACCGACCGAAACCGCAGAAACCTTCGCCAACCAAAACCGCACGAAACCGCCGTCCCTTTGATGCGTTCGACTGTCGGTGCGGAGAGAGGATCGCGAGCGTTACCAAGGAGAGGAACATGCGTCGGTGCCTGGCTAAACCGGAATTTGGGGCTAAATTAACTAAACCGAACCGAAATTAACCCATTTCAATTGAGCTTAGGGTTTAGAGTTGGTTAACCGGGCTGGACTGGCCCATATCTTACATTCTACCCCACTAAACAAAATTTGGTCCCCAAATTTTTTGATCTTCATACTACAGTGCAAAAATACCATAACAATTAAAAATCATACCTCAAGTAAATAGATGAGGGTATCGAGCCCGGATAGTATCCTCCAGCTCCCAAGTAGCCTCCTCATCTGTATGATTTTGCCATCCGACTTTTACCAATCGAATGGTTATGTTCCGCAACTGCCGTTCTTTATATCCAAGGATTCGCACGGGAGTCTCCTCATAAGACGCATCCGGCTGAAGAGATATAGGTACTTCTTTCAGAACGTGAGTAGGATGAGATATATACTTCCGCAGCATAGAAACGTGAAACACGTTATGAACACCAGCAAGTGTCGGCGGCAATGCTAGACGATATGCCACCTCTCCGACCCACTCCAATATCTCAAATGGTCCAATATAGCGCGGAGCCAACTTCCCCTTCAATCCAAACATCTTAACTCCTTTAGTGGGTGATACACATAAGAATACATGGTCGCCCACGGAAAACTCGAGAGGCCACCGTCTCTTGTCTGCATAACTCTTCTGGCGGTCCTGAGCCTCTGTCATGCGTCGTCTGATAACCCGTACAAGTTCGGCATTATGCTGAATACTTTGCGGACCCAACAACTGTCTCTCGCCAACCTCCTCCCATAGGACCGGAGACCGACAAGGTCTACCATACAAAGCCTCGTACGGAGCCATCTGAATAGTGGAGTGATAACTGTTGTTATATGCAAACTCGACCAGATGCAGGTGATCTTCCCAACTACCACCGAAATCCATAACACAAGCTCTCAATAAATCTTCCAGAGTCTGTATAGTACGTTCCGACTGATCGTCCGTCTGCGGATGAAATGCTGTACTAAAACTAAGCTCTGTTCCCAATGCTTGTTGCAGACTCTGCCAGAATCGGGAGGTAAACCGCGGATCTCTATCCGATATGATATTCACGGGAACCCCATGTAATCGGACAATCTCTCTGCCATACAGATTCGCCAAACGATCCAGTGAATCCGTCTGACATATCGGAAGAAAGTGAGCGGATTTGGTTAACCGATCAACAATTACCCAAATAGCATCATGCCCCTTCCGGGTCCTGGGTAAGCCGGTAACAAAATCCATCGTAATGTGTTCCCACTTCCACTGGGGTACCGGTATCTTCTGAAGTAACCCGGCTGGTCTCTGCCGTTCAGCCTTCACTTGCTGACACACTAAACATCTTGCAACGAAATCTACGACATCCCTCTTCATGCCATTCCACCAATAGGAGCGTTTTAGGTCCCGATACATGCGAGTAGCCCCAGGATGTATCGTGAACCTAGAATGATGAGCCTCCTGCAATAATTCTTCCTTCACCGGATGCTGCTCTGGAACGCACAGTCGTCCTTGGAACCGAAGTATTCCCTCAGCATCATAAGAGAACTCTGACTGCTGTCCGGAGTCCACTCTACTGCGGATAAACTGAATATGTTGGTCGCTAGCCTGAGCTGTCTTGATCTTCTCCATAATGGTTGACTACGCCATCATAGAACACAACACTCCTCGCTGAGTCTGGATAATCTCCACTAACCCCAACTCTGAAAACTATCGGATCAGATCCGTAACTGCCACCCATTGACTAGCCAGAATTCCCCGAGACTTCCGGCTTAGAGCATCAGCTACCACATTGGCTTTCCCTGGGTGATAGTTAATAGTACAATCATAGTCCTTCAGGTACTCCATCCATCGTCTCTGTCTTAAGTTCAATTCCTTCTGGGTAAACAAGTACTTCAAACTCTTATGATCGGTGAAGACCTCGAAAGTCACCCCATACAAATAGTGTCGCCAAATCTTCAGAGCAAAGATAATGGCGGCAAGCTCTAAATCATGTACCGGGTAGTTCTTCTCATGCTCCTTTAGCTGACGAGAAGCATAAGCAACCACTCGATCATGCTGCATCAATACTGCACCCAATCCTTGGAAAGACGCATCAGTATACAGTATGAAACCATCTTCACCAGAAGGAATCATCAACACTGGAGCACTTACTAACCGCTTCTTAAGCTCTTGAAAACTGGTCTCGCAAGCCTCTGACCAAGTGAACTTCACTCCCTTTTTAGTTAAACGAGTGAGTGGTGTAGCAATACTAGAAAACCCCTCTACAAATCTTCTGTAATAACCTGCTAACCCAAGGAAACTACGCACTTCCTGTACCGACTTCGGCTGCTCCCAACCAGTAACGGCTTCAATCTTCTGAGGGTTTACAGAAATACCTCGGCTTGACACTACATGCCCAAAAAATCCCACAGAAGGTAACCAGAACGCACATTTGCTGAACTTCGCATATAGCTGTTCATGACGTAATGTCTCCAGCACAATACGAAGATGCTGCTCATGCTCTTCCTCCGAACGAGAGTATATCAAAATGTCGTCAATAAAGACTATGACAAACCGATTTAGATACTCCAAGAAAACCCGGTTCATCAAGTCCATAAATGCGGCTGGAGCATTAGTAAGTCCGAATGGTATCACCAAGAACTCATAATGTCCATAGCGGGTACGGAAAGCCGTCTTCTGTACATATTCATCTCGCACCCTCAGTTGATGATATCCCGATCTTAAATCAATCTTTGAATATACACAGGAGCCCTTCAACTGATCAAATAAGTCCTCAATACGCGGCAAAGGGTACTTATTTTTTATTGTAACAGCATTCAACTGACGGTAATCAACACACATCCTCATAGATCTGTCTTTCTTCTTTACAAATAGGACTGGGGCTCCCCATGGCGATGCACTGGGACGAATGAAACCCCTATCCAAAAGCTCTTGCAGCTGGATCTTAAGTTCTTCCAGCTCCTTTGGTGTCATACGGTACGGAGCCTTGGACACTGGTGCTGTGCCTGGAATCACCTCGATAGTAAACTCTACCTGTCGAGATGGTGGCAAGCCCGGAAGCTCGTCCAGAAAAACATCCTGATATTCGCAGACGATTCGAACATCGAAAATGCTGGAACTACTGTCTTTCTCTGTTTGCTTTAGGAACATTAAATAACCTCGGCAACCACCGTCTAACAGTTTCTGTGCTTGTATTGCCGAAATAATAGATATCCCCTCACTCTTGGTACCCACAAATTCCCATGCAGGTTGATCTGGAGGTCGGAAGGTAAACCACCTTAGCTCGGCAATCCACTGTAGCATAATAAGTAGCTAACCAGTCCATACCAAGAATGATATCGAACTCCACCATGTCTAACACTTGAAGATCTACCATAAGGATATGACCGTCGAAATCCAACGGGCATTCCTTAATCTGCTGATTGGTAGTTAACACTTCACCTGAAGGTAATGATACTGCTAGACTACCCAATCTAAGTATAGGAATTCTTCCAGTTTTTCTCAGAAAAATTTTAGACATGAATGAGTGTGAACTACCAGTATCTATCAAGGAGAACTAAGCACATTGAGTCGACGAGCTTGAGTCCTTTGGAATAGGGGGACCGAGCTAATAAGTCGAGGAGCATAAGTCCTCTAAAATTGAGTGGTCGAGTTGAGTGAGGGATCGGGTGAACTGAGTTGATGGAGTTGATGGGCCTGTGTCCTCTGAAATCAGGTGGCTGAGCCGATGGAGTCAAGGAGCCTAAGTCCTCAAGAATTAGGTAGACCGAGCTAACGGAATCGAGGAGCCTGAGTCTTCGGAATTAGATGGTCGTCTTGATCTCCACCTAGGCTGGACTTTTGACCTCCACCTAAGCTTGCCTTTTGCCTTGATCCTGCCATGTGTACATCCCCTTTTTTCCACCATATCACCCACTATTATAGGAGATCTAGCATAGTACTGTTGCAAATTAACAACAATACTCTTTCAAATATAAGTAAGTAAATAACAAGCTCCATTACTCTTCACATGATGACAAGAGGGCACACATCTCCTTCTAATGTAAGATATCCAGTAACGATCAAATAGATTTTGATCAAAACCCATGTAACTACCCCACATATTCAAAAATATGGTGCCAAGAAACTTGAGGCAGGCATTCCAAACAATTGACAAATAAAGTCATAGTTCCTTTCAAGCAATATCTAAAGAAAGAGATTATTCCCCTAATAAGACACAAACTTTACTTCGAATACAAGGTAGTTACGCCCCCTCCAACTGAGAATGAATTACTCAAAGAAGCTAATTTTCATTAGTTCGCTTCTATCAAGAGAAAATATTAGTATCTACTATATGCTTAACACATGTCCTCTTTATAATGCATCAAAGCAACATAGAAGCCAAGGAGCACTCCTGTCTTGGAGAAGCCAAGGAGCAAGTGGTGCGGAGTGGAACCTCTTTGAACCAGTACTTTAAGGAAAGGTGCATAGCCTTCTTGAATTGAACCAAACAGGATCTACGTTAGGAGCATATGCCAAATTTTCCCTACAAATTGTTGCTAACCTAAGTCTAGTTCTGTACCTGATTACACGTATCCTATCTCGAAAATTGTTTACTCCTAAGGGTAGAGCTATCATTCGATACAATCTCCCTTATAATCGATCTTGTCGTTACATCCGGCCCTATCGATTTTTAGATCTATTGATACCCTCTCTTTCATTTGGTTCACAAGCAAAAAAAACATGGAATGCATGGGATGAGTCCGAAAAGGGAAATAGAGCGATGTGAATTCGAGATCAAGGTCTTAGGGGCGGCCCCCACTATTTGCGAAGACATGGGCCTTTCTTGTCCAAAGTCCCTTGGATGTTGCATTTTGCAACACTAAAAGAAAAGGTGATAAATTAGGGCAGTAGGGCGCGGAAGCTTGAAAGGGGAGAAGATAACGTCAATCAAAAGCACCAAGAGAGGATTTCAAGGTGAAGCCCTCGAAAAAGATTCAATAAATGCACGAAAAAGCTTCAAATTCTTATTCTCTTTAATCATAAAACAATAGCAATCCAAAAAGGTTGCTTTCTTAGATTGGCTGCTTTTTGGTGCTGCTTAAGTTTCATTTATTGCATCTTATTGCTACTTAGTAGTGGGTAGTTTGAGGCTAGGCTACTACAAGTAATGCTATGAACATCTTTATTAAGCAGCAAAAGTGCAATTATGTGCTGATGATTCCATGAGATTATGAATCAACTACTTCTAAAAGACGATGATAAGTAGACTTTAGGATAAGTAGACCTTAGAAGGAAGTGATACTAGCTACCCTTCACTTGCACCTGAGACTATGAGTAGTCCCTCTGGTGTACAAATAACCTAAAATGGCACCCCTCATGTTCTTATCTAAACCTTCCTCCCCCTTGACTTGGCTGACCCACATCGCTACTGCTCAGCCCTTGACTTTAGTTGACTTGATTTGAGAAAAGAACTACCAATTATGTGAGGGTCGAGCTATCCTAAGTAGCATCAGTCCGCTTACATTGGTCCAAACATTTGGTATGTTCCAAACTTAAGCTTCAGACAAGGGATCTGGATGGAGTGCTTAAGCAGCAGAGCACTATGGACTCTCATATGCTAGCTCAAACCCCTCATTTCAGTTAGGGAACAGAACTTGGAATACTAGAAGCCTATCAAAGTTCGATGACTTGGAGGGATAGCGATAACAGGCAATGAGTACATAGTCAAGGCCAAAGGTCTAACATAACCTTGAACTTTCATTATTGTAGTAAAGGAGTCGTCGTACATAATACTACACTTGAGTGTAGAGAAATAAAAGGAGAGCCCAACTTAGAGCCCCTTGGAGAGCCTGAGCCTCCTATCGTCTAACTAAAAGTGAGTACCTCGCCTGCTAGTTAGCAAATGTGGTAGAGAGCAGCAAGAGTCCGCGCGTACCTATCAATGTTTTGAAGGTTCACTCTTACTTGAAATACTAACTGTAGGGAATCCTATGCGATAAATAACAAATCACAGCGGAAAAAGGATCCCTTGAACGATCCATGCGACAAAAAACTCATACAAGTTTAGCTCTACAAAATCCTATCTAATAGGGTATACCTTTGGAGCGTGCCCTTTGGTTATCCTGCTTATCCAAAGTTTATCGAATCTCTTGCACATTCAAATGTTTATGCCTCTATGCGTATCCATACGAACACTCACTTTTGGAGAAAATTTTGGTTGTGCTTGCAACCCTTTGGTGGTGTGTTTGGCCAAGAAGAAGAGGGTAAAAAGATGAACATCCATCATGAGTTTTGGAAAGAAAAAAAAAACTCTTTATACTCAAGCCATGAATACCAAAGATTTTTAGGCTTTTGGTATTCCCTCATTAGTGCACGATTAATCTTTTTTAATCATGCATGATAACCTCATCTTCTTCAATGCATGATTAATTTACATTAATCATGCATGATGAATCAAACTTCATTCATCAATTTGGTTTAATTTAAGTCTAACTCAAATTCAACCAACTTGAGTCTAACACAAGTTTTGGTTATCCAATGAGCTTTAATTGTTTCTTTAGTCAAACTAAAATGAACCCATCTCGAAAATAGAATGTTATTTATGTGTGACCCAATAGGTTCTCGTAATGTTAGTAATGGAGTCAAACCAAGTGAACAAGTTGCCCATCAAGCTAATATGGATCATACTCAACCCACTCTAGATGTTGTTGATGATCCATTATGCATCAATGGAGGCCCAATTACAAGAGCTAAGGCAAAGAAGATGAAGGAAGCACTTAATGTGCTAATTGAAAATGTGAAGGCCAATATTACAATTGATGATGGTTTGACCATGAACAAGTCTGCGACTTAGTCAACTTAATTCAAGCCTTGGATGAGCTTATGTAGTCACTTAGTCTCATGTTTATGTAGTAGAGATATATAGGCTCAATTTAAGCTCAATTTCTAGCTTTATTTTTGTTGTAATGATGCCATAAGCTTAAAATGGCTAAGTAGTCTACATAGTCCTTACTAAATGGGCTTCCTTTTGGCCTTTTAGGGTTTTTAAGTCACCCTATAGCTATAAATAAAGGGGGTGACGGCCACACATGCATCTTTTGGCATATTTTTCAATCTAAAGCATGGTGAGGCTCTCACTTGTTGGTTCTTTATTGAACTAGAACTTATCAAGACATCCCCTTGTGGCGTTCAAAGACTTATCAACCTCCATCTCAAGATTGTGGCGTCTTCCCTCTTCATCTATACCAAGGTTCAACTTTTCTAAGTATCGGGTCGAGGTTCTATTCATCTTTCTTATCGATTTAGACTTTACTTTTTTCTTTCTTCAATTCGTTGTGGGTTCTTGAGATTTTTCTTTATGGGTTCACATCAGTTGGGAATGTCTCTGAAACCCATTTTAGAAATATAAGTAATGAGTGACATCTAGCAATGCATCATTGCGATCCAAGTGACAAGAATGTTGAGATCTGACATAACTTTCATGACTATGATAATGTATGACCATGTCCTTCTATCCTCGATATCTAGTTTGATTAATGAGGCATAGATTGTCTCATCGTCTAGTCAATTTTGTGTTTCTTGATTCCCAAGTAAACTCACTCAAGCAAATGAACTTAATATCTCATATTGACTTATTTGAACATGATCATGTATTTAGTGGTCCTACTCTATCAAGAGGCCGGAAGATATCACTCCTGTTATATTTGAGGGATAGATCTCATTTGCATCATTCACATCCCTCCGCATAATTTGTTACATACCTAGTAATTAACTTTATAATCTACTCTATTTCAGGTGGCATTTGACGACACCAAAGTACATAACTCCTTATGTAGGGAACCGTAGTAACTTCAAGTCTAAGGACTATTCATACCAATAGTCATATAAGAAGGTTTATGACACTCATATAACGATCCATGAAATTTTTTCATGGTTGGTAATTCAGTATACATTCTCTAATATCTCATATGCTAACTCGATATCCCATATTCATGACTTGTGAGATCAAGTCATCCAGTTAACCAACATACTAGTCTCAACACATTAATATCGTCCCTGAATATTAATGTTTGACTAGAAATAATTAAGAGTAGTATTCTCTATATCATCTCACTATCGACTCAAAACAATCGATATGATGTAGATTAGAACTAGCTACCCAAGGATATTATTATACTTAATTATTTGGCACAAATATAAAGTAAGTATAATAACAAAAAATCTTACCTTTATTAATAATAGAATATGATATAAAATTTCCTAGTCAATCATCATATAATTGGCTCTAAGGCTCCCACTAACAATCTCCCATTAGTACTAGTGTTAATCACTATAATATCTAATACCCAGTGACCTAATGTAACCATTATGCTTTCTGTATGCTAAGCCTTGGTCAAAAGATCTGTAATGTTAGCATCCATTGGTACTTTGAATGTCCTCACATCTCCTTTATCAATGATCTCTCGAATGAGATGGAAGTGCTGTAGTATGTGTTTGTTTCGTTGATGAAAACGAGGTTCCTTAGCATATGCAATAGTCCCATTGTTGTAACAATAGAAGTCTATAGGGTCTGCTATGCTAAGAACTACCCCAAGTTCAGTAATGAACTTTCGGATCCAAACAACCTCCTTTGCTACATCAGACGTAGCAATATACTTGGCTTCTATTGTAGAATCTATGACTGTGTCTTGCTTCGAACTCTTCCAACTCACAATGCCACCATTCAGGTAAAATATATACCTTGACTGTGATCTGAAATCATCCCTATCGGGTTGGAATCTTGTATAATTGTAACCCTTTACAGCTGGCTCCTCATCGTCTTTAAATATCAAGAAATATTCTTTTTCATTTGTAAGTACTTAAGAATATTCTTGACTACTGTTCAGTGACTTTCACTTGGATATGACTAGTATCTGCTCGTCAAGCTCAAAGCATACGAGACATCGGGGTTAGTACAAAGCATGACGTACATGATGGACCCTATAGCAAATGCATAACATTGAAGATAAGGCAAGACAGGGCTGTGCTCATAGGCACGGTCGTGTCTATTCAACTTCTGACCGTGTTTCAATGTGCACGGGCGTGTGCGCAAACAGAAGATCAACAAGCCAGGGCCGTGCCTCACAGGCACGGGCTGTGCCAAAATCCCCCACAGCAGCAGCCATAGGCCGTGTCTCAAAGACACGGCCGTGCTTCAGACCAGGAACCAGCCAAGTCATGGCCGTGCCTCATAAGCACGGCCGTGTCTTCATCATCTAGGAAGCCACTGTTGTTGGACGTGCCTTCCAGGCACGGCCGTGTGCCAGAAGAGTCGTCAAAGCAGCAGGCCGTGCCTCCAAAGCACGACCGTGTCCAGCAATTGAGGTGAAGACAGTGTGTGGCCGTGCCTCTCAGGCACGGCCGTGCCATCAAACAGCAAGGTGACAAGTCTGGACCGTGCCCCAGAGGCACGGTCGTGCCCCAGAACAGGAGCTTCACAGCTACTGGCCGTGCCCCCAAGGCACGGCCGTGCCTCCTCCTATGCCCGACGCCAACACGGGGCCGTGCCTCCCAGTCACGGCCGTGTGCACGGGGGCGTGCTACTTCCGAGACCTGCACTATAAATAGGTCCCTATGGAAGCCTAGAAGAGGGGGG
>NC_133867.1:681555-765040 GCF_044706935.1 Curcuma longa
GTGAGGTTTCTACTACAACATCGGTGGATCCAAATCCTTGATGTCTTCTGAGGGTTTCATCAAGCTCTTTGACCTCCATAACTTCAAGCGTAGCGATTTGCTCTAGAATTAGTTGTGCAACAGCTTCTCCTTTTTTTAAGAGTAATTACTTCAAATGTTAGATTAAAGACAAGAATTTGCACCTCACCTCGATAATCACTGTCAATTACACCAGCGCCTTTATGTATGCCCTTTTTCTATGAAATACTGGATTTTGGGGCAATCCTTCCATAGAGGCCTTGTGGTATGGCCATGGCTAGACCAATTGGAATTAGGGCTCGATCTCCTGCACTAATATCAATATCCTCACAAATTGTTAAATCATAACCTATTGAAGGTTGTACAATCTTCTTTGTTCTGCCTGTAGTCACGAATTTGATCCTCCGTGCTTGGAACCGTTACGGTTGAAGTTGAAACTGTTAGTGGCCTGGTGGAACTAATTTTGCTTTCTTCTTTTCTTGGTCAAGAATATCAGTGGGATTCTTGAAAATTAAAATAGCTCCTTTCTTTTTGGGAATAAATGGCTCCATTCCCAAATCTAAACTGTCAATTTTCTTTGTTAGCTCGTCTATAGAACTTTCTAGCTCTTTAGATGGTGCCGGAGTTGAAGGGGCTATTTGCCTCTTGTTGCAACTGCTCTTGTAACTCTTGTACTTGCTGGCTCAAAAGGATTAGCAAAGAAATTATAGTTTTATTCTATTTGATTAGAGTCCTTTGGTCGTCAAAGGTATTTTTAGCGTCTACTGGTCTAGCAAAACCTATAGCAGGGGCCTCAATAGATTCTGTGGATGTTACTGCTTTTAAGTAGTTCGGGTTCTCAGATTGCTTAATCCACTCATTCATCCACCAATTAATGCTTTGACTTCCTGCAGTAAGCTTTCAATCTGCTTTATACTGCTCCTCAGCTCCTTGGTTAACTTCAAGGCTTCTTCCTCAACCAGCTTAGGTTGCTTAGATATTTCAACCACTAGTGATCTTACTTCAGTTTTTGTTAAGGGTTTCTGATTAATTACTTCTACCTTTAGTCTTTCAAGGGAATTTCGTAGCAATGCTACTTCCTTCCTTAAAGACCGATTTTCCTCACTCAGAGAATAGAAATACTTTAAAGAGACTTTTGATAAGAGAGAGACTCTATCATAAACAACTGCTAGATTATTGGCAACTTCAGAACGTTTTGGGTTGGCTACCTTTGCAAGATCTAGGTATTCCAGGCTAACAGTTCGGGACTTATCATACTACTCACTAATACTTCGCTCAAGTTTTTCAAACATCGATTGATTCCGTCATCAACCTAGCAACTTAGTTTTGCTTATAGCTTAGGAGCTCATAAATCCTTCATGCTCACCCAACTGGCTATGGCTCCCTCCTGGAGGCTTACGTGCACGGCAGTCTTTTGTAATCAGATAATAAACTCGATCGCCTTATCACAAGACTTTGTTAACTAGGTTTATGACTTGAACACAAGTTTAAGTCCTTTACCTCTTACTTTTTTCCCCAATAACTATACTTGAAGGTGGGTTATTAGGTCCATCCTCTGTGCCACTCTAACCTACTTCGCTCCCAATACACGCCTTGCCACTAGTCTTATTAGGTCCAGCCTCTGTGCCAACCTACGGGGTCGTGTCAAGGAGTTTTTGGAGAATACAATTCCAGGGATTTTTCAAAGGTAAGTATGGGCTAACTACAAGCTTTATCAGATCTTTAGTAATCAAATTGAGCTTTTGAAACCAATGAGTGGTATAATAGTAGCCCTTACCTATTTCTCCTTGAATTATATTTTTAGTCTGCCATGAGCTTAAGGACAAGCTCTAATACTATAAAAGAAGTGGATGCAATTATTGAGCCCCATCATCCTTCATCAGATACCCTTTGTCTACCAATACAGGTCTTACAAGACACCTCACACACTTTACCAAAGGACGGCTCCTCGAGGTTCAGTCCTTTGTGCATTATTAAAGTTGCTAAATTATTGACATAAGTAGTGCGATGCTTACTCATCGTGGGCTCACCACTAGCTTCACGGGCAAACCATCTTTATCTCCGTGCTTATCCTTTTCATACACTCCACCACGTTCCACAGGTCTCTTCTTCCTTCCTTTACAGCTGGCAAGTTTGTTTTCCAATAATTTTGTACACCTCCTTCCAAGTGCGCTCTATGGCAGAAATCCATCTCCTTCATGTAAAGAATCAATTTCAGCTCCATTAATCCTAACAGGATATGACTTAAAGCTTGATCTTCTATCTCTGTCATATCTCTTCTTTTGTCATGTTCCTCCTTAGAGAGAATCCTTTTTGAAGACTTGTGAATAAGGTCTTCATATTTGGTTAATAGGGGGTATTGTGTCGATGTTGCTGCCTCCTCCTCTTTATCGGTATGAGACACAGATGATTCTTCCTCAGTAAGAGATGCTAAAGTAACTAGTTCCTCGACTAAGCATGATAACGTGTCGGCAAACACGTTAAGCTTTCCGTCAATATGTTCAAAGTTAATCTTCACACCAATACAGTCATGAAGTTTGTAAATGCTTGCCACCTCACCCTGGAAGGCTTGCTTCTCACTGTTTTGTTATGGAAACTTATTATAGTTTGACAATCGATCCTTAATGTGATTTCCTCCTTATCCAGAAAATGAATCTTGAGAGCACTTAGTGTTTCCATTGTAGTGAAAATTTCTGCATCAATTGTGGATTTAACGTTAGGAAATTTACCATGTGCATAAGTGCATACCTTTTCAGTGCTCTGGGGTCGTATTTTGTATGCTTCCATTTGCATACGCCTCCCATCCCATCATCGAACCGTTTGTCTCTAGTATAATGTATGAATCTTCTGGAGGAATTTCCAGATTAGGTAGGGCCTGGACTTGATCTTTTATTTGCTTTACCAGGGCCTAGTCAGATGATTTCATCCTCTTATCTTCGTGTGGTGAAGTTTTTTCATATAGAGGGCCCAGTTTTAAACTTAAGTTAAGGATGTACATCCTGGCGTAATTCAGGATACCAAGCCAAGATCTAAGTCCCTTCTTCTCTTTCAGGTGCTTATCTTTGAATTCAGTAATCTTCTTGATTATATAAGGCTGAAGATGGAGCTTCCCTTCATGAGTAACATCTAGCAATGCATCATTGCTATCCAAGTGATAAGAATGTCGAGATCTGACTATGATAATATATGACCATGTCATTCTATTCTCGATATATAGATTGATCAATGAGACATAGACCGTGTCATTCTCTTATTAATCTTTATGTTTCTTAATCCCCAAGTAGACTCACTCAAGCAAATGAGCTTAATATCTCATATTGACTCATTTGAGCATGACCATGCATTTCGTGGTCATACTCTATCAAGAAGTCGCAAGATATCAGTTCCGTTATATGGGAAAGATAGATCCCATCTACATCACTCATATCCCTCCACATAATTTGTTACATACCCAATGATCGCTTTTATAGTCCACCCTGTTACGGGTGACATTTAACGATACCAAAGTACATAACTCCTTATGTAGGGAACCGTAGTGACTTCAAGTATAAAGACTATTCATACCAATAGTCACATGAGAAACTTTATAACACTAATATAACGATCTATAAAACTTTCTCATACCGGGTCAATTCAGTATATATTCTCTAATGTATACCCATGTGTCAACTTGATATCTCATATTCATGACTTGTGAGATCAAGTCATCTAGTTGACCTACACGCTAGTCTCAAAACATTAACATGATTCTTGAATATTAATGCTTGACTAGGAATGTTTAATAGTAGTGTTCTCTATATCATCTCACTATCGATTCAAACAATCGATATGATATAGATTAGAACTAGTTTCCCATGGGCATTATTATAGTTAGTTATTTGGCACAAATACAAAGTAAGTATAATAACAAAAAATCATTTCTTTATTAATAATAAAATATAATATAAAAGTCCGTAGTCAATCATCACATAATTGATTCTAGGACTTCTACTAACAATTTTCACTATAAATTCATGTGTTAGTCCCATATTATATACATGTATATATGTATATTTTTTATATCAAATGAATTTCTTAAATATCTTTAAATTCAAAATAAAATTTTGAAGAAAACTCATTTAAATATTGTATGTTTTCTTGTAAAAATTTAAAATATAGGCTCAAAAATTAGCTTTAATACTAAATATTAAAATAAATTATAAATTATGCATAGCATTAATCGAGACATACCTTCCGTCATTGATGTGTTTGTTTTTCTTAAAAATATAAAAAAATTTAACCTTGATCTTCTATGACTTGATACATCAATTATGATGGTGTATTTTCTTAATGAAATGTTAGGCATATATAGGGGACCTATTACCATACTCTTTTACTTTCATATCCATCAGCCAACATATTATTAATGATCCGTCTGGTCTGATAGTTTTGATTGTTATCCACGATGATTGTTATTTCATTGTTTATAGTCTTCAGTCAATTATTTGTTGACTATTATCGACAACCTTTTTATTCGATTAATTGTTGCAATATCAATCGGTTCATCATGATACAATGTTCATTTTGTTTGGATATGGGCCTATTCATTTGCTGACTAGTTCGTCGATCGATTGGAACAAACAAAATCAAGACCAATTCTTGTGCATTGAGATTTCATCATTCTCATTGGCTAAACATGTGATTTGCTAACTGTGTCATCAGTCATTTAACGCTTCATCAATCGACTAGTCCGTTGAGTTTAATCCTGAACATTTATTTCTTATTCTTCTGCAAAAGGTGGAATCCGTCACCTTAGCGACCTCACACGATCGGCCCCCCAACCATTTGTGAGGAGGTAAATCGGGAAACTGCAGTTGGTCACGACGCAGGAGGACTTATTTCTTGTTCAAGTCATCGTCTAAGTGGGAAAAACTACTTTATTCCAAGTTACAGGCCACTCTCTCTCATCTTACCATCTTGTGGACTTTTTCTTTACTTGGTGTATAATCGCTCTCGACATACCGAGACTTCTAGTCTAGTACCCAATCCAACTTGATCAATGAGGACTTCGCCTACTGTCACCTATTAAACTTTAGATTTCTATTTGCACTCGTGGATTCACTCTTATCAAATATCTAATTGATCCATTTGAATTTTTATCAACTCTTATTGGTCTTTTATATAACACTTGTGCTACTAATTCCAAGGTAAACTTGCACCTACACACTTCAAATGGAATATTAGTCCAATATGAGATTAAGCCAGCCAAATACATCAGAATTCTAAATTTCACTATTTGGTGCCAAAACCAAATTACTCAATTGGCTAAGAACCAAAGGGTAAGGGACCCCACAACTAGATGCTACTGCTATAATTAGTGTTGTAATAAAATCCCAGCTGTAAGTTGCTTGAGACACTAGTCTATGGCCACTAACACCACCACACATTGGCCAATCTGCTTAAAAGGCTTAATCATCATTGATCTCTGAAGATCAACAAAGTGTTGTCAAATTAACTAATGCCTCACAAAGTGACACCTAAGCTTCATCCCACTCGCATGGTCAAATCTCATAGGAAGAGAGTCCAATCTCACATATAACAAAGGAATAGAGTCTAATCTCACGAAATTTTGATAGGCATGACTTCTCTCATGACGACTAATTAATTTACTTGGGGAAGACTAACATATTGGGGTGATTATTAGTCTAATCACACCCAAATCTTTAAGTTTGATTAAGTAATTTGATATTTGGATAAAGATTTAAGTTAAACTTATATTTTGTCGAGTGTGTAAGTTACTTGAGAAAGTTATTCTAAGTGCAATGGATTAAATTCTAAGTCAGGTAATCAAATACCTAGTAGAGAAGTTTAAATAGGTTGAGATTGGATAGTCGAAAATGAACATTCAAATAGGTCGAGTAATCAAATATTGTACGGATGGAAGTCCTAATAGATAAAAATTGACCAAATTCCTAGTAGACAAGGAAGAGATGGAGACGAGTCACTTGGCATGGAAGATCAAAAAGTGAAACTTCTAAGCCGACAAAGAAGTCCTAGAGACAAAGTCTCTTAGTAAGTATTGCTTGGTGAGTTGTGAGGTAAATCTATAATTTGAGTTTTATGTATACATCGACTTAGGTGAAAGCTCGATCATGATCAACTGCATGTAGTGGATGATCTAATCAACTAAAGGTTAGATTTAATTGACTAGCATGTGAGTTGTCTAGAAAATCAACTCAAAATGATTAGCTTGGAAATAAAATATTTTATATTTAGTGCTGAGTCAATGACAATTGACTAGGATGCATTCAATCAATTATGAAATTGATTGGTTTTATAACAAAAAGACCGTTGATTTAATAAAGGAAGACTGCAACAGTTGATGACTTAATGATATAGTGACTCAATCCCCTAGAATTGAATTGAGTCAACTAGTGTACCTATTATTGTGTAGAAGGTTGATGTGATACTGGCTTCAATCGAATGGATAAAGTGGGAGTTGACCATTATGTGCAAACCAATTACTTTTCACATTAAAGTTTAAGCTGAGTTGAAGGCTATAATTATTGGACAAAGAAGAGCTCAAAAGACGACTGAAAGTGCTCGAATGCATCATTCTCAAGCTCTCCTCATCTTTACCAAAGTGGTAAAGATTGGTAAGTCAAGATGAAGGTGGTTGACCAAAGTGCCTAGGAAAACTTTAAAGACCCTTTGTCAATTAAAGGCTTTAGAAACGCGGTACCAAAGTCAAGGGTACACTTACAGAACTAGCTATGGAGAGGCCTTTCATTAAGGAAAATGTTAAGGGATACACTACTACATTTACCAAAAATTACAAAGCCAGGTAGAAGTAATGGCCATATTAACGAATAGACAAAACTGAGCTGACAGAAAAAAAAACACCTAAGGGCATGGAAGATTGCGTTAGAGAACTAACAAAAAGTGTTGGGCACAGCCACAAGGATGGATCGGCAAGGAACATGCATAACAACCCAAATTAATGTGTTCAAGGAATGGAACGCACTGGATGAACTTTGAGACTAGAGCCACAGTTTTGCCATCCAACAATCGCTCTATAATGCCAGTAAAAACAGGCCTAGTCCAGCTTTGTCAAGAATCTCCACTGCCTGCCATAGTAACTTGCAAGGTTTGGGATACTGAAGATGGCAACTTATCCTCCTATATTTCAAGGCCCACCCACATCCTTTGCAATCTCAAACTATCCATTTAAACCCTTCCCCACAAAGCAAGCCTTGAACATCAATACTCACACTCAAATCTCTGACTAAAACTACAAGTACTGTCTTATGCCATTTCGTCTAGAGTTTTGTCCATTTCAACCAAGCAATGCCCACCATTGATCCATATCCAATTTGACAAACTCTGCACACTTCAGCCGAACAATCAAACTCCCTCTCCCAACACAGGCAACTTTAACTTACCTCTGCATTTCCCAGAAGAGATCAACTAGAACTTCGTTTTCCTTGTGATTTTGCCCATATTGTACCCATTTCACTTTCTCTATAGATTTCACAATGGACATGTATGATGAAATTTTCACAACCAAAATTCACCCTAAGAGCATTTGTAATTAGGATAATCTGAATTACTTCGATCATTGGCACTTACAACCACTATCAACATTGGTTACCTGAAGCACTGTCAAAATTAAGACAAAGAAACTCAAACAGTTAAGTGTTTACATATGTTCAAAGGATGGGCTATAATCCTGATTTAAATAGATGTAGAAAAACCTCACTATAAATACCTCATGGGTATCATATGAGGAAGATAAGAAGGGGTTAAAAAATTAATATATTCAAAAATTTACAATCCACACATGCTGTCGGGAGAAAAGATGGAGTCTGAATGTGAGGCTGTTGCTCGTGGTCAACAGGCATATCAGGTGACCATTGTGTATTGCCATCAGGAGCTCCAAATACAGAAACCTCAGTTCCTGCCTGCTAGTCTATATCGACTTGTTAATGGAATATAGCAGCTTCAATTTGGATTCACATATGCTGAGAAACTGCAATAGCAAGCTACGTCGTGCTGCAGATATTTTTCTGCAAACGGTTGCAGCACTCCACGATTGTAAAGCTGCTGAGATTCTCTCTCCTACTTCAGACACACTCATAGATTCACTCGCTTCTAATATAGAAAGAATCGAGCCCAGTTCTTCCTGGCTGCTGCTTCTCTGTAAATGAGACAGTAGACTGTCCACATCCTGATCCTCGGACTTTTTAATTTGATTAGACACCCACTTGCCTATATCTTGTAGCACCGAAATTAAGCACTGAACTGAATCACATACAGCATGTGCATAGGATGAGTTCAGGGAATCCACCAAACCAGTTTTCTTTTTCTTTTTCCCTGCTGGAAGCATTGATCTGATACATGACTGAATTACCAAAATATGCCAAGCCAAAGGCTCTGTTACCAGCTGCACCAAAACTGGAAGGTTGCTTCCTGGAACTCCAAGTACAGTCTCTGGATGTGTCAATTGCTCAGAAATACAGGACCTCAACATGTAATCTACAACACTCCATGAATTCATAGAGCTATCTTTTCTGGGCGACTCCAAATGGTGGCAGCATAAATTCCATGCATTAACAAAAACTGTAAAGTTTAGCCAGCTGATGACATCTGGACCTAGATCCTGAGAATAAATAAATAAAATTTTTCAACAACATTACAAGAAGTATAATTTAAATTTGGATAATCAGATTCTTAAGGATAGATGAAAAACACCAAATAAGGCATAGTCTTAAAGGGTGGGAGAAAATGTAACGCTTATTAGTCATATTTCCAAACTAATATGTGTAAATAAGCTCAAATGCATGCATGAGCCAAGTAGCTTTTTTGAAGCTAGATTCAACAATATGAATTTCCTGAACAAGCCAGAGATAATTACATCCCATTATAGGTATTTCACATACCTTCAGAGGTTTTTGACCCTTGAAGATGGCAAGCAGCATACTCATTGCATCATCAAAAGAAAGACCTATGTTCCTAGCATATTTCTCCAAAAGCGATTTTCTCTCTCCAATAGCATCAGCATCATGTAAAGAGCCATTACCCACGTTTTCTTTAAGTGAAATGGGACTGATCTGAATTGATAGATAGATTAGCCGAGGAAGAAGAGATTTCCTCTCAATTAATTTCTTCACAATGCCTTCCTCCCCTACAGCTTTCTTCTTGTTCTGAAAAATGTCACAGAAATTTGAAGTATGAAGAAGCAAGAAAGAAAAATTCAAAAAAAGGATGGAAAAGAAACAAACACTTCTATCAAATCTTGGGTTACATATTAACACACAAACTATCTGGAATACTAACAGAAGATTAAGATATCAAAAGTCCAGTCAAGATACCAGTTGAATAAAATATGGATTAAGAATATGATGGTATGATTTCTTTGCAGGTGTTAAAATACTGCCACATCATGTTCAGAGATAATCATAAATATTAGTTTTTTTTCAATTTTCAAATTCTATTTCCTGGAAAACAATAGTTGAAACAAAACCTTAATGACCTATCAACTCATTTCGTAGCAATCATAAAAAATGTCACATATGAGAAATTGAAAAAGAAAAAATAAAAGGGACAGCAATGCAAGCATACAGCTTAACAATGTTGAACATGTACTTTGCTGAGGAACTGAGTTTATTAATTATAAATCTCCTGATGAAGCAATCAAAGCTAGATATGAAAATATTGAGGTCATAGTTTAAAAGTTTGTTTTTTGCCATTGGACATGGGCAAAACTTGTCCGTCTCAGCTTTCCTTTCCCGGCAGGATCCGCAGGCTCTACTTCCGCCAGGTTCAAGTTCATTCCATTAGTGAGCAGGTGCGAGTTCTTTATAATACGAATACTTAATTCAGACTGACCGGGATTGGCTAAATTGGATTATTAGCGGGCCAGACTGACCAATGGTTAACGGTGGCGGATTGGGCGCGTACATAGGTTATAATGATCTCACCTTTTTCGGAAATGATGCAGAGAACATTGATCCGCCTCCTCTTGATAAAGCGGAAGCTAACGAAGGTCAAAGACAAGCAATTGAGGCTCATCTAGCTCTCAGACGAGCTAGGACAGGAGTGGAGGCTCATTTCCATGACGATTCCGACAATTGAAAACCATACTTTAGATATCTTAAAAAGATAATACAATCAATCCATAAAAGCGAGGGGAAAGACGAGCTAACTGCCAAGAAGCAAAAAGAACTTCTTTTCCGCTAACTCAAGTATGAAAGCGGGGCATTCGTTAGCTAATTTATCCTAGCCCTGAGCTTCCTTCTATTATGAAAGAAGAGTTCGAGTGCCATTAATATAGTAAATTGCGGCTGCGACTCATTCAATTGCAGCGGCATCTATGGAACACTTGCTTAACGGATTCGATTCCGAATCTTCACTTATATTTATTTTAGGCCCTTGCTTGACCTTGTCCTTTCCAGGATTCCCATTTATCGGACCAGCTAGTCTTTGGACTCAAAGTCACTACCGGCTCACTAGTCAGACCCCCTCTGGGATGTCTTGTCCGGATTAGTAAGTTCGAGCTTTTCTGAATTGAGTCTTGGTCTCTGGGCTCCGAGTACTATTATGTATGGTATTTGCTCAACCTCCCTCATCCGCAATGGCTCCTTGATTCTTGCTACGAGCTTCACGGTCGCTACGAGACTGTGGGTCTCTTTCTTAGTTATGCACAGGCTCAGGCTCTTTCCCCTCTCCAAGGCGCTTGCGTCTTTGAACCAAGCATAGAACGGGTGACTGACTTTCCTCAGAGTTCAGTAGTATGGTTCGGTTGCAACGAGGGCTAGACCTGCTCTGCGTGGTCTCCGATGAATGAAGCATTGAGGCTTCTCTCTTGCCCTCAGACCATTTTCGGGGGCGGCCTTATACACTCAATGTCGTGGTCCCGGAATAGCGCTAGGAGCCTCTTGATTGCGAATCTCTCTTGGACCTAGAGGCGATCTATATATATCTCCTGACTCTACCCCGGATCAGATGGGAATCCACACGAAGGATAGGTCAGCGTCGATTTCTTTCATATATGCCTATTGAACTCATTCAAGCAATAAAGAGGAAGGATTCCGGCGGTTTGACTGATCTCCGCTTGCTAACGAAAGTGCTTTGTCTACTAGCTCAAGTTCCGCTTTCCTCTATCTTCTGCTCGGCTTGCAACAAAGAGCTTGACTTTCAAGTACGACTTTCCCGGAACAATCAAAGAAGTGGCCCATCTATCATAAACTCTAGGGAGGCGTCCCCTTCTACCTTCGAAAATGGCTAAGTAGCTCACCTAAGGAACTGGATAGGAAGATGCCCGAAGTGAGAGATAGAGTTTGCTAGGCTGAGCGGAGGCGGCGGAAGCTCACGTACTTCGAGTTCTGGTGAAATGCAAGTTCAAGCGAGAGTGGGGCGATCACCTACTCACTACTGCGCTGCGACAAGGACTGGAACTGCCTCTGGATCTGCTGCTCTTCTTGGTGCTCTATCCACTGATTCTACTGCTGCATTACCGCTGAGAGCTCTAAGAGCTTCTTCCACCGCCGCCAGCTGACTATTACCGATTGCCTTCTCTGACCGCCGCTGCTAGCTTTTCTGACCTTCTGCCCATGGAGCCCTTAGATCTGGAAGGATTGAATGGGAGAAGACTGTGAAAAGGCGAAAGGCCCTGAGAACTGGTTGAGGCAAGGCTCACATCTCTTATCGTAGAGAAATCGGCAGTGGCTCCGGATTCGATGCAAAAGAACCTTCCCTGAATTCACAGAAGGAACCATGATCATAGTTACCTATTTCTCGCCCGGAGATGACGATCTATCTCAGTCAGATGTCTCCCCGATCTTTCCTAAGCTAGCGATCCGGACTCCCGGGTCAAATCACTCTCCTTCTTTCGACTTGATGATCGAGTCAATGGCTCATGAACCACGTCTTCCCAGAGGTAATCGAGATCTTTCTAGCTTGATGAACGATTATGCTGTGGAATCGAGAGGGAAGAAGAAGGCAAAGGTTCATTTCCCTTATTCGACTGCTGCTTGCCGCCTATCATCATTTCCTTTCAATGGTTTGCTGAAAGAGTGCTATTGAGTATCATAATTGCATAGCCCGTCGGCTCGGCCTGATCAACTACTGTAATAAAGAGCGTTGTACTCTGCTTGGTTGAGACTCAGTATGGCACTCAGATTAAGGGGACTGAGCTTTCATGATAAAGAATAATAGACTCGGAAAAGATGGGCGGAGTAGAGCGCTCGAAAGAACCCTTTAAATCAGTTCCAAAAGAGTGGACTCTGCAAACGAGCCTACTTTCCCTCTCTTTTCCTCTGCGCTGGACTACTCTATTCGGTGACTTATCGAAGGGTCTACTTGAGTGCTTAAAGCAGGAGAAGAATGAATTGATGGGTGGATGGTTTTCCACCGATTCTTACCGAGAATAATAAATCCATGAGAGCTCATCTCAAAACCCATAATTGTTACACATCATACGATGATCAATTACATCAGAGCTCTCTGATACCTTCTTGGATGCATATCGTATGTCATGTCTATTGTCTATTCTAATTCTACTAATGCTACTCCATTTTCCACCAAAATATATTTATAGACGTCTATCAAACAATTAAAATACCAAATGTCCCAAGCAAGGTTTAAAATATTATGCCCTATAGGAGTTTTGGCCTATAACCAGATCAATACGTTTTGATACAGAAAATTTTTGATTACTTAATTGAATTTTATCAATAATTTAATTGATTTTATTTAATGTTACCAAAATAACTTAAAAATCTTATTCCATTAAGAGATACAAGTCTCTATTTATATAGGAGTTTTATGGACCTATTCTATGAGATTTATCTTATTCCATTAAGAGATACAAACCCCTATTTATATAGGAGTTTTATGGACCTATTCTATGAGATTTATTCTAATAAATATAACTAACTTAGTTATATTTATTACAATAAATATAACTAATATTTAACCAATACTCCCCCTCAAGTTGGAGCATAGATATTAATCATGCCCAAATTGTTACAAAGATAATCAACTCGGAGCCCATTCAAAGCTTTTGTGAAGATGTCCCCCAATTGTTCTCCAGTTTTTACTATCCGGTAGTAATCAAACCTTGTTGAATTTTCTCACGAACAAAATGACAATCAATTTCAATGTGCTTAGTACGCTCATGGAACACAGAATTCGATGCAATGTGAATAGCAGCTTGATTATCACACCATAGTTTTGCTGGTATTGAAATTTTGAATCCTACTTCAGTCAACAATTGATATATCCACATTATTTCACACACAGACTGTGCCATAACCCTATATTCTGATTCTGCACTGGATCGTGACACAACCTTTTGCTTTTTTACTCTTCCATGATACTAAATTTCCTCCAACAAAGATACAATAACCTGAAGTAGACCTCCTATCCATTTTGGAGTCTGCCCAATCTGGATCTGAAAAACATTAAATATGAGTGTGCCCATGAATTTTATATACAATACCTCGTCCGGGTGCACCCTTCAAATAACACAAAATTTGTTCTAATGCTGCCCAATGATGAACCGTTGGAGATGACATATACTGACTAACAACACTAACCGAATATGTAATATCTGGACGAGTCAAGGTAAGATAATTCAACATTCAACTAATCTTCGATATCTCTCTGGATGTTTAAATAATTCTCCATCTACAGTAAGATTCCTGTTCTGAGTCATTGGAGTACTACAAGGTTTTGCCCCTAACTTTCCCGTCTCAGTTAATAAATCAAGAACATATTTCCTCTGATATAGAAATATATCATTTTTACTCATTACTTCAACATCTAAGAAAAACTTTAGCACCCCTAAATCTTTTGTATGAAATTGAGTGAGAATGAAAGATTTGAGAGATGAAATTCCCGTAGCATCACTACCAGCAATCACAATATCATCCATATACACAACTAACATAATAATACCGGCTCCTGACTGCTTGTAGAACACAGAATGATCAGACTTGCTATTCTTCATACCAAACTTTTCAATAACCTGACTAAATTTTCCAAACCAAGTACGAGGACTTTGCAAACTGACATGACTCACAATTTAATGAAGATATGCTACTATATTGTGGACAGAGTTTCTTGAGTGATAGAAGAGATGGAAGTCCTAACCTAAAATGAGCCTCAAAAGGAGAATTTTCACCTGAACAAACGAGAGATCTTGGGGAAGGTGAATCAAGAATGTAGAGACCTCTATTTTTATGTCCTTTACCAATAATCTTCTTTGTCAAAAGATCCTGAACTAAACAATGATCGGGAAAAAATGTGATGCAACAGTTAAGATTGCGAGTTAATTGACTAACAGAGAGCAAATTAAAGGATAAATTAGGTAAATGTAAGACAGAGGATAAGGAAAGCAAAGGAGTGGGATTGACAGTGCCAGACCCACGAACGCAAGATGAAGACCCATCAGCTAAGGTAACAATCGGAGTGTTGGATTTGTGTGTGAAAGTAGAAAAGAGATTAGAATTACCTGTCATATGATCCGTGGCACCAGAATCAATGACCCATTTAGAGGATGAGGAAAGAAGACATGTATTGTGGTTACCTGAATCAGCAATAGCAATGATAGAGGAAGATGAAGACTTAAGTGATTCCTGATATTGAGAGAACTTGGCAAATTCTTCTGCAGAGACAAGCACCATATCCATCACGATAGAATGAAGTCCAAAGATATGCAACTCCAAAACATCGAACTTGGTGTTGTTGTGAGACGAAAAACGACAATGTTTCAAATTTCAAGAAAATGCCTGTATCTAGGTTCTGTATAGGTTTCTGGACTTCTAAACAAAATAACAATCTTGGATGCAGGGGCCCACGGTGGTTTCTCTGGTTATTCAGATCAAGCGAGAAACTTCAAGTATTATCAGGAGAACAAACAAATTCGAAGAAGAATTCCAAAGAAGCCTACTGCTTGTCGTCCTCGCCTCTTGTTCTTCTGATTGATCCGCGAGAGAACGCAGCAGAGCACGGACCTCTTCCAGCAATCAGGAAATCGATGCAGAGGAGACGAGGCGCATGAGCAGCCGAAAAAGAAATTGCGATCTTCAAAACCTCGCGGGCGCAATCCGACAGAATCAGATTGAGCCAGAGGCACGTTGCGAGCAGAGAAGAAGAAAAAGAAAATCGCGATGGCAGAGAAGAGGAAGAGCGTGGGCGCCGCTTGCTCGAAGGGCTTGTGTGGGCGCCGCGTCGTGAGGAAGTCAGCGCCGAAAAACAAAACCTAAACTAACCGGGCTCTGATACCATGTTACCAAAATAACTTAAGAAATCTTATTCCATTAAGAGATACAAGTCCCTATTTATATAGGAGTTTTGTGGACCTATTCTATGAGATTTATTCTAATAAATATAACTAACTTAGTTATATTTATTAGAATAAATATAACTAATATTTAACCAATATTTAATAGAGGTTATAATTATTAATTTTCTATTATAATTAATTATTTAATATATAAACAAAGTTGAAAAATTCTCATTAATTTTATTAATAAACCAAGACACCTTTTTATAATTACAATGGGAGTTAATAAATTACGAAGGAATAAATAAATAAAGAAATTGTTCTATATAAATAAAATATTCTATCAAATCAGTCTGATTATGTCCATATTTTTGCACTCGTGATTGGCTCTATACAAAAAAAAAGATAAAATATTTGATTATTTCCTATGTTCCCCTCAAACTTAGCTGTAAATATTGATAAAACCAAGCTTGCCTTCAAAAAATTTATGAGTTTGTTCAAATAATTCTTTTATAAGAAGATCCACTAGTTGGTGAGATATAGGAATATACTCAATGCTGATACGTTTTTCTAATGAAATGTCAATCAACCTCTACGTATTTAGTCTGGTCGTGATGAACAGGATTGTAGTTATATTGATGGTTGACTTTTATTATCACAATGGAATAGAATAGTGTCTTTAAATTGAATTTTTACATCTTTCGTCATTCTTTTGATCTAGATGAGTTCATAAATTCCATGTGTCATAGCTTTGATTTCGCTTCAGCACTACGTGCAACCACTGATTGCTTTTTTGCTACGTGTTAAATTCCCCCATATCATCGTACAATAGCCAGAAATTGACTTTCTATCATCAATTGATCCTGCCCAATATGTATTGGTTTGCATCGATGTATGCCGCACTCTTCTATCCTTGGTCTTTACAAAGAATAAGCTCTTCCCAGGAGACATGGTGAGTGCATATATTGACTTACTAGGTTAATTGCAAAGGCAATATTTAAGCGTATGTGAGAGAGATAGATGAGTTTTCCAACAAAACACTGAAAACCGCCAACTAGTTTTCCGCCAAACAGTTTTCCCTTATTCCCAGTTCAATTGACATGTTACTTGACTTGCATCCCAACATGCTAGTTTCCTTCAACAAATCTAAAATGTATTTCCTTTGAGAGACTGAAATACCCTTTTTGTTTCTAGCAATCTACATTCCTAGAAAATATCTATGTTCCAAGATCATTGACTTCAAATTCTCATATCATCATTTTTTTAATTTCTTCTAATTTTTTATTATCATTCCCAATGATGAACATATACTATAAGAATAGCTATCTTTCCTTTGTCAGAGTGTTTCACAGATCCACTTGTCCTTGAATATATACAAAGTTTTTGATCACTTTGGAGAATTGATTGAACAAGACACAAAGTAACTATTTTGACCCATTAAGAGATTTGTTGAGCTTGCATACAGTCTTACCATCCAAATTTTCTTTAAATCCTGAAAGTTAATTCATATAAATCTCCTCTTCAAATTCATTGAGAAAGACAATTTTTATATCAAGTTGATGTAATGACCAATCTAGATTAGCTACCAATGATAAAAGAATCCTTGTATTGAATTTGGCAACAGGATCAAAAGTCTCGATGTAAACTCCAATAGGTTTGAGTAAAACCTTTGACTAGTAGGTAAGCCTTGTGCCTTTCAATTGAACCACCAGCCTTGTACTTAATCATGAAAATCCATTTGCAATCAACAACACTTTTCCCTTTGACAATTCCACAAAATTTCATATGTTTTTTTGTTTGAGAGCATGTATTTCCTCAAGAACAATAATATTCCACTCAGGAATAGTTAATGCCTCTATAACAGACCTCGAAATCAATTCGCTAAACAACTTTGAAGTGAAAGCACTAAATGTGGAGGATAAATTAGAATAGGAGATAAAGCTCGAAATGTTTGATACAGAATCAAACACCCTTTCTAACCGCAATTGGTATATCAAGATCGAGAAATGTACTTGACTCATTATAGGATTCTACTATTGGTTCATCTTCTTGGTTGTGGCTAAGATTCATAATTTTTTTATTAGCTTGAGAATTTTTTCTCTTTAAATAAACCAAGATACCTTATTTTTGGCTTGATACTCTTCTTGTTTTACTAATTTGAGAATTGACTTGGATAGGATCAGATGCAGAGATAGGTGTGGTGTCCAAATTAACACTATGCGAAGGAAGAGTATCTTCATCATCCTTTGAGGACACACCATGAGAGTGGAATTGTCAAGCTATGGGGCCCTCTAGATCATGCCACGGTCACGGATCGTGCCACAGTCAAGCTGTGGCAAATTTTGGAGAGCATCACGGAGAGCACCACAGCTATGAAATAGGTTACGATCATGGACGTGGGGAGTTCTAGTTCTTCACTTCAATTTTTAAAATGCCACGATCGTGGTGTCATCCATGGCATTGTCATAGTCGATTCGTTTTAAACCTTCATCATCCTTCTCCCCTTGAAGAGAAGTATGAGAAATAGGGGATACCTTCAACAAAGGTGCCATCACAAGTAACATATATTTTCCTTGTGTGTGTACAATAACAATGATAACCCTTTTGAGTAAAGGGAATAAAACAATTTTAAAAGCTCGAGGGTCAAGTTTGTTGCGTCTATGGGCATGAATATGCACAAAAGTTCTACATCCAAATGTCTTCAAAAACAAATTATTGAAGATGTAATTTTATGAATATATTTAGGGGAGAAGAGACAAATGTGTGACAAAGTTTATAAAGCAACTAGGGAGGCAATTGATGAGATACATAGTTATAAGGATTACATCTCCTCATAGATATTTTAGGACATATATGGTGAACATAAGGGCATGGACTACCTCCAAGAAATGATAGTTTTTAAATTCAAAAACTTCATTTTGTTGTGAAGTATCAACATATGAACTCTCACGAATAATTTCATTTTCCAATAAATAGTCACCTAAAATGACATTAAAATATTCTATCATTATCGATTCTAAGAATTTGAATATTTGTTTAGAATTGGATTTGAATCATTTTGTAGAAGGCATTGAAGATGTTACTAATTTCAGATCTATTATTAAGAAGATAAACTGAAATAACCTATGCTAATGAGAATGCAATAGAAGGTTTATATTGTTTTGGAAAAAAATGAATACAAGTATGCTTAGCTAGTTGACACACATTACAATAGAAAGACAGGATCTTTATTAGAGACATTATTTCCTTACTACTAAAAACAGAATTAAAAGCAACTTGAGATGCTAAAGACTGACTATTTTATCCTTAAAGTAATAAAGACCTTTGCATAGAGCATTGTCAGTTGTCTTCCCAATAATAAGTCCTGAAATTGACATGACAAAGGTAAAAATTTAACGATACACTAATTATTAAGGGTGATTCTGCTAACAGAAATTAGATTGTGTTTTAAAGCAGGTACATGAAAAATAGATTTCAGAATAATATGCTGAGATAATCGAATATTACCTATGTCAGCAATTACAATTAATGATCCATCAACAATCCTAACAATAGTTTGACAAGGACAGGGATAATGGAGCAAAAAAGATTTAAGTCACTTGTCATATGGTCAAAGGTCCCGGAATCAATGATCCAAGGGGTTGTTGAATGATTAAAAAAACATGCATTGAGTTTACCAATTTGAGTCATGGAGTAGGAGTCAAACATTAGAGCACGAAGAAGCTTCAATTTGGTTGAGAAGTTTATAATATTGTTCAATCTGTTCTTTGGTGAAGACAATAGAAATATCAGACAATAGATTTTTCTTGGCTCAATTGAGCACGATCTCCATGACCTTTATTCTTTTTTGTGGTTGCTAATTTATTGGCTTCATACATATTTCCCAACATTTATCCTTGGTGTAGCCTGGTTGGTTGCAATGTTCACACCAAGGATGTTTATTTTGATGCTAACTTGTGCAGGACTTTTGGTGGAAATTAAAGTTGAAACATCTGCTGTAATGGATTATGATGCAGTAATCTCATCAGTAAGCATGACCTTACGACAAGCTTCTTTTTGTCAAGACTTCTGCAAAAGCTTTTTTGGGAGATGAAAATGGGTCACATGCAATAATACGGTTACATAACTCATCCAAATTATGATTAAAATTGGCCAAAAAATTAAACACATGCTCCTTTTCAATATTGTGGCGAATTTTGACACTACAATCCATGCATTTTGAATTTTCTTGAAGAAAAAGATAAGTTTCTACTAAAGATTTTGAAGATTAGAAAAGTATTATATCACAGAATTTGAACATAGTTCAAAAATCTCGGAAGTAATGCCTAGAATAGATAATTCAAAAATCTTTCAAGTTGCGTCCCGTTTGAAATGAATAGATATTTTTTATGACTTTAAGTAATTTTGTAAAATTTATTTATAAGCAGTTGATAAGATCTTTCACGATTAATTTTTTTATGTTTGTTATGATAATACCTTGGAAAATCATCAATACCGATCCCAAACCCAAATGAAAAAGGCTGAGGATTACATTAGATTGTCAGCCAATGTCAAACTTATAACTATTTAATGAATGAATCCATCAATGTTATTGTGTTAATATTAAGTTGTTCCTCGGATAGAATGCAATATACGACCATAATATCTCAGAAAGCACCGTTATATCTTCATAAGAACTTAGATACAGTATTAAATATCTAAGAGTTCTCACACCATAAATTGGATAAGAATAAAAATTATAGAAAAATTGATTATCTTAGATTTAGAACATAAAACATAAGAATGTTCACTAGTAAAACAATGAAAATAGTAAATACGATGATTAGGAGAAGAATTAATATTTTGTATTTACAACAGATAAAATAAGTAGAAGAGAATACAAAGATATCATGGTACACAAGAATAAGTAAATAAAAATGAAATAGATATTGTTGTAGATAGTTCGCTAAAGGATATAGGAGTAATTAGAAAAGGGGATAGAATTATAATTCTCAAGATAGTGGTGGAGAAAAAAATTATTAATGTAATTAAATATATGTACCTCAAATATGATTAAATTAAGATATCAAATCTAACTTTTAGGAAGACCTAGATGAGGTATATAAAAAATTTCTTAATTTTAATAAGAGGAGATCTAAATAAGCATGTAGGAGCGAGAAATGAGGAATATAATAGGGTGCATAATGGTTATGGGTTTAGAATAAAAAATAGAGACAACAAAATTATATTGGATTTAGCGATACCATATAAACTTATACTAACTAATACCTTTTGTAAGAAACCAAAAGAATACTTGATTACATTCAAAAGTGAAAATAATAAGTCACAAATTGACTTTCTTATAGTTAGAAAAAATGATAGAAAGATTTGTAAAGATTATAAAGTTATCCTAGGAGAAAACTTAACTACTCAACATAGGTTTGTAGAGTTGAATATACGCCTCAAATATAGTATCAATATAAAGAAAATGTGAATGACTCCTATAATTAAATAGTGGAAGTTAAAGGATGAGAAAATAAAACATATTGAAGGAGAGGACAGAAGTACAAGTATTAGAAGAAATACACGGCAACTCGAATACGACATGAGATAAAATGATATTAAAATAGAAAATATTAACCAAGAGTATACTCGGTTAATCAAAACAACATACACCATTAAATAAAGAATCTTGATGGTAGAATGAAAAAGTACAAGAGAAAGTAAAGGAAAAACGAATAGTCTATGAGATATTATACACTTGTAAGAACGAGAAACACCTTGAAAAAGTATACAAAAGCCAAGAACGAAATTAAAATGAGTGAAGCCAAAAATGAAACTTTTAAACGTTTATATCGACACCTAGAAATAAAAGAAGGGGAAAGAGACATTTATAGAATAGCTAAAGTCAGAGAGGAAGTCAAAATTTATATCTAAATAAGATATATTAAAGATAAATACGTAGGGTACTACTGAAGGATGAGGAAATACAAGAGCAATAAAAGAGGTATTTTCATTAACTTTTTAACGAAGGTTTAAATAATTAACTTAGGTAATTTAAGTAGGTGAGTATAAAATTTTATATTTTTATTATAGAATTCAAACATCAAAAGTATAATAGACTTTAAATGATATAACATATAGTAAAGTAGTTGGATTAGATGATATTCCGATAGAGATAAAAGTGTCTAGAAAATAAGATATTGAATGACTTATGAACTTATTCAACTTGATATTAAAAATGATAAAATGTTTAATCAGTGGAAGGTAAGTACTCAACTCCTCTTCTTATATAAAAAGAGAGAAGACATACAAAATTATGTGAATTAAACTAATGAGTCATACTATGAAATTTTAAGAAATAGTAATAATAAAAAAAACTAAGGAATAAAATAACGGTGATCGAAAATCAATTTGGATTCATGTATGGAAGGTTAACAATAGAAGTAATACATCTTATTAGGTAATTCATTGAAAAGTATCGAGAATAGAAGTAAGACTTACACATGGTATTTGTTAACCTAAAAATAATTTATGATAGAGTACCAAAAGAAATTATATGAAGAATTTTAAAAAAGAAAGTCGTTAAGCATTAGCATATCATTTATTGAAACAATTAAGGATATATATAAGAATGTAGTCACAAGAGTTAAACGATTTAACCTAAGTGTTTCCCATAAAAATAGGATTACATCAAGGATCAACTTTAAATCCTTATATTTTTACACTAATCATAGGTGAACTCACTAAACACATCTAAGATACAATATCATGGTGCATGTTGTTTGTAGATCATATTATTTTAGTAATGAAACATGTGAAGGAATAAATGTTATACTCGAATTTTGACGGAAAATACTAGAAATAGAGGTTTTAGAATTAATAGAGTAAAGATACAATATATAGAATTTAAGTTTAACAATATTAGACATAATGAGATAATTATGAAGATAGAAGATGATGAATTATTTGTAACTAAGAGTTTTAAGTATTTAGTATTATTTTTGCAAAAAGATAAAGAAATTGAAAGAGATGTGTCACATAGAATACAAGGTGTTTAAAATGGAAGAAAGGATTAGATATTCTTTGTGATCATAAAATACCTCTAAATTTAAAAGAAAATTCTATAAAACGGCAATTAGACCTGCTATGTTATATAGAACTAAATGTCAAACTATGACTCGAGCATATGAGCAAGGAATGAGAGTGTTAAAGTGATGTGTATACATACGAGGATGAACAAGATAATAAATGAGAACATTAGAGAGAGTTGTGGTTGCACATGTTAAGGGAAAACTTCAAGAGACATTTAAGATAGTACAGACACATACTTAAACGACCAATAAATGTTTCAATTACGTGATGTGAAACTATGATAAATATGCACATTAAATGACGAAAAAGATAAAAAAAAACTTGATTAGCAACGATAACTAAGATAAAATTTATTTAAATATCGATGATAATATAGTAAGGGATAGAATCCAATGACATAAAAAGATCCATATAACTGAGCCTACCTAGTAGGATAAAATTTGATTGTTATTGTTGTTGTCTGATAATACCTTGGAGGGTAAGTACTTCTAGTCGTTTGCAAAACACAAAGAAAACTTATAAACTTATGTGAATTATAGGTGCATTAAGCTAAGGAGCTAAAACTCATTTTAACTCCGCCTGTGATAAGTTTACCTTATCATTGCCGGTCCCAAGCCCGGATAAAGGAGGAGGGTTGCGTTAGGTTGCCAGCCAGCGTTAAACTAAGGCAAACACTCATGAATGGATCCATTAAACTATTGTGTTAATGCTAGGATGTTCCCCGGAAGGAACGCGTTGCAGGGTCCGACTGTAACGTCTCGGCAAGGACCGCTACATCTCCATGAGAACTTGGGTGTAGTGTTAAATGAGCAAAAGTTCTCACACCATAGGTTGGGTAAGAATAAAAATTATAGGAAAATTAATAGTCTAAGATTTGGAACATGGAATATAGGAACCCTTACTGGTAAAACAATGGAGGTAGTAGATACGATGATTAGGAGAAGAATTAGTATTTTGTGTGTACAAGAGACAAAATGGGTAGGCGAAAAGGCAAAGTTGATAGAGAACTCGGGTTATAAGTTATGGTACACAGGGAAGAGTAAAACAAGAAATGGAGTTGGTGTTATTGTAGATAGTTCGTTAAAGGATGAAGTTGTAGGAGTAAATAGAAAGGGGGATAGAATTATAGCTCTCAAAATAGTAGTGGAGAAAGACACTATAAATGTAATTAGTGTATATGCACCTCAAGCAGGATTAGATGAAAATACCAAATCAAGGTTTTGGGATGACCTAGATGAAGTATTACAAAATATTCCATCAAATGAAATGATTTTAATAGGAGGTGATCTAAATGGACATGTTGGAGTGAAAAATGAGGAATATGAGAGGGTGCATGGGGATTATGGGTTTGGAACAAGAAATGAGGAAGGTAAAACTATACTGGATTTTGCGATAGCATATGATCTTATACTAGCTAATACGTTTTTTAAGAAAAGAGAAGAACACTTGATCACATTTAAAAGCGGGAATAATAAATCGCAAATTGACTTTCTTATGGTTAGGAAGAGGGATAGAAAGATTTGTAAAGATTGTAAGGTCATTCCTGGAGAAAGTTTAACTACCCAACATAGGTTAGTAGTATTGGATATACGTCTTAAGCATAATATCCATAAAAAGAAAATATCCACTACTCCTAGAATTAAGTGGTGGAAGTTGAAGGATGAGAAACAAAACATATTTAAGGAGAAGGTAGAAGGACAAGTATTAGGTGAAGTATACGGTGACCCTACTACGACATGGGATAAAATGGTATCAAAGTTGAAAATAATAGCCAAGAGTATACTCGGCGAGTCAAAGGGGCATGTACCACCAAGTAAAGAATCTTGGTGGTGGAATGAGAAAGTACAGGAAAAAGTGAAGGAAAAACGAATAGCCTATAAGAAATTATATATTTGCAAGAATGAAGAAAATTTAAAAAAATATACATTAGCTAAGAAAGAGGCTAAAAAAGCAGTGAATGAAGCTAAAAATACAACTTTTGAGCAGTTATATCGAAAATTGGATACAAAAGAAGGAGAAAAAGACATTTATAAAATAGCTAAAGTGAGAGAGAGGAAGACAAAAGATATTAGCCAAATAAGATGTATTAAAGATGAATGCAATAGGGTATTAGTAAATGATGGAGAAATAAAAGAGCGGTGGAAGAGGTATTTTCATCAACTTTTTAATGAAGGTGTAGGTGATCAACTTAACTTAGGTAATTTAAGCAGGTCAAATGAGTATAGAAATTTAAATTTTTACCGTAGAATTCAAATTTCAGAAGTAGAACAAGCTTTAAACGGAATGAAAAATGGAAAAGCCGTTGGACCAGATGATATCCCGATAGAGGTATGGAAGTGCCTAGGGAAACAAGGTATTGAATGACTTACAAAATTATTTAACATGATATTGAAAACAAAGAAAATGCCAGATCAATGGAGAGTAAGTACTCTAATTCCCTTATATAAGAATAAGGGGGACGTACAAAATTGTGCAAATTATAGGGGCATTAAATTAATGAGTCATACCATGAAACTTTGGGAAAGAGTAATAGAAAAACGATTAAGGAAAGAGACTATGGTCACCGAAAATCAATTTGGGTTTATGCCTGGTAGGTCGACAATAGAAGCTATACATCTTCTCAGGCAACTAATTGAAAAGTATCGGGGGCAAAAGCAAGATCTACATATGATATTTGTTGATTTAGAAAAAGCTTATGATAGAGTCCCAAGGGAAATTATATGGAGAATTCTAGAAAAGAGGGGTGTTAGCGTAGTATATATTGACCTAATTAAGGATATGTATGAGGAAGTAACGACTAGAGTGAAGACTTCAGGCGGATTAACTGAAGCATTTCCAATAAAGATAGGGTTACATCAAGGGTCAGCTCTAAGTCCTTATCTTTTTACACTAATCATGGATGAACTTACTGGACACATTCAAGATACCGTACCATGGTGCATGTTGTTTGCAGATGATATTGTATTGGTAGATGAGACACGTGAGGGAGTAAATGCTAAATTAGAATCTTGGCGAGAAACACTAGAAGAGAAAGGTTTTAGGCTTAGTAGAGTAAAGACAGAATATATGGAATTTAAGTTTAGCAATATTGAACGTAATGAGACAAGTATTAAAATAGGAGATGATGAGTTGTCTGGAACTGAGAGTTTTAAATATTTAGGATCATTTTTGCAAGCCGATGGAGGGATTGAGAGAGATGTCTTACATAGAATACAAACAGGATGGTTGAAGTGGAGGAGAGCATCAGGTGTTTTATGTGATCGTAAAGTGCCTCTAAAACTTAAAGGAAAGTTCTATAAAACGGCAGTTAGACCTGCCATGTTATATGGCGCTGAATGTTGGGCTATGACTCGAGCACATGAGCAAAAGATGAGAGTTGCGGAGATGAGGATGTTAAGATGGATGTGTGGACATACGAAGATGGACAGAATAAGAAATGAGAGCATTAGAGAGAAAGTTGGAGTTGCATCTATTGAGGAAAAACTCCGTGAGACACGTTTAAGGTGGTACGGACATGTACTTAGACGACCGATAAATGCTCCAGTTAGGCGGTGTGAAACTATGACAAATACGCATATCAAACGAGGGCGAGGTAGACCAAAAAAGACTTGGTTAGCAACAATAAAACAAGATAAAATTTATTTAAATATAAATGATGATATAATAGGAGATAGAGCTCAATGGCGTAAAAGGATCCATATAGCCGACCCCACTTAGTGGGATAAGGCTTGGTTGTTGTTGTTGTCTCATTTGTAGTTGGAATTTCCTCTATCAAAATTACAGAAAAGATGTTCCTATATACCTAATACATGTTTGCGTTGCTCAAGCGCGGTAGCCCCTTAACTAATGCTCTAATCTAAATGTATAATGTCTATTTCAGTAGAAACTCCTAATCATATCACATTAGTATAGAGTTTACGAATAAGTTATGTTGTAAGTTGAGATATTAATAGTGAATCAAAACTGTGGGATAAGTCCAACATCATGTCACAATCCATAACTTGTTGATCAATAACAAGTGTCAACCTACTAGACGTAAGACTACATTATTTTAGGTTTATACCAAAACTAACACCCATGGGTCAAAATTTCGCACCGTGCCGGGCAAAACATATGAAATTTACCATTCCACTCGTAGTTGCCGCCGCGATCTCCATAGGGTCGCAAGGGCCTCTGCACCTTACGTTAATCATGGGTGACCTCCGTGAGGTCACAACACTCCTCGATCCCACATTTTGTTCTTTAAAAAAAAATATTATATTTTTTATTATTTGTATTTTTAATTTTTAATATTTAAATTAAAATTTTTAATTAATATTTATATTTAAAAAATAACAAAACATATCGATATGGCACGATACGGTACCGAAACCATATTGTTCCGATCGTAAATCAAAACTCCAAAACGAGTTGATATACTATCAGAATATTTTACATTAGCATAGTTATGTGACATAAGGATAAACATCTCACACAAAACAGAACTCCCAGAATAAGATACAAGAATTTTGTGGAGATTGAAAGAATATCTTACAAGAGGTTTAGGAACTCTTTTATAAAGAAAAAAAAAGACCTTTTTCTTCCTAAAAATATCCATTTCCTGTATACTTAGTAAATAGGTGATGAATTCCTGAAATAACTTATCACACTAAAGTAAAGATTCCCTACTTTTCTTTTCATTGATTTAAAATAAAAACCATAAAACTTATAAAACTTAAACATCCTAATCTAAAACTTCTAAATAAAATTTCTAATTTTAACTCTATTCTTATAACTTTTAATTTTTTATTGCACTAGGTTTGTATTACAGTGATTTGAAGTCATAAAAATTGATAAACAATTATTAGTAACAATTTAAGTTCATAATCATGAAGAGTTTTAATTCTCTGAAGAAACAAATCTTTAATACTAAAAATATTAAAATATATTGATATATTCTCAATAATTACCATTTCCATTAAAATGATAGTCTTTTAGTTATCCAGAAACAAATTAGCAAATATATCATCTTTTGGACATCTATTTGCACAAATGTTGTCGTTTCTAGTTATATTAGTTGTTAGTTGTGAAAAACTAAGCCTAAACAAAGTACTAAGACTGATAGGTAAAAAAATAAGACCAAAAGATGTAAATATTCTCATAATAAAATTTTCTACAAAGTATTACAAAGTCCTTAAAATTAAAAAGCATACCAATTTCTCTTTTAACCAGGGAAATCCTTCTTCAAAATGATCTGCCATGATGGAGGAAAAAGAATAGTTGAATGAAGACATTCAATGGAAATACTTGTACAACAACACGAATACACATGCAGATGACAAAATAATACAGGCAATGCACTAGAGTTTTTTATTCATCCACAAGTGGAAAGCATACTAAAAATGATATCACGATAAGCAAAACCCTAGATGCCTCACCTGCAAGATAATTTATATTGGGAGTAGGAGACCACCAAGGTCTTGCATGAAAATCTTCATTAAATGTCAAAATTTTCATTTTATCCTCATTTGACATCTCAAGCAATTTGGAACCGCAATTCAGATTTTCAAAGATACACTGTGAACATAAAAGAGGTTATCTTAAGCAGATCTAAAATTAGTTTAATAAAACAAATTATTGAAAAATTAATAAGAATCTTGAATAGAAAAAATAAATTCACAAAGTACCTCAACTTCCTCAAGGCTATTTGCCTTCTGCTTCAGTTGCAAAATGGACATGTCAAGCCTTGCCGTCAAAAGCCGACTGGAGTGCTCAAGACGTTCTTTGAACTGAACAAACTCTATTACCTAGAAATCATAACCTATTTCACTTGTTTTTTTCTTGAGTTCCCAAATCTATAAAGCTAAAACCTGACTTGTGAACTACATTTCTTCTGATAAAGCATAAATATGATTTTAAGTAGGAGCAAATTGCAGTTCCAGTGAACTTATAGCTTGATTAAAACAGCTGCAATGAATACAATAATAACCAACATAATCTCAACGTTCTAGACTGTCAAAGAGGGCTTTAACAAAATATTAATTTAGACCATAGAAGGCAACAGCACTGAGCATAGAAAATCAGAGACAACTCGGAATGAAATCCATCTTAAGTGATATTCTTTTGCTTTCCATGTGACCAATCATGATTCAAATATGGTGTCAGATTAATCTACTGCTAAATTGGATTTATGTTGAGATGTATGGTTGAGTGTTGAATGACTAAAAATATATTAGAGTCAAGAATTACTTATGATGAGTACCAATGGGTTCGATTCCAGTGTATGAATATTGTGAGTAAAGATAGGATCTATAATATCTCATAGGATATTAGAAAGAAGCTGTGTTGTCAGCTTGGTTGGGTGAGACACAGCATGTTAAAATTTCATTTTGCAATTTTGAAATATGATGCGTGTTGATTATATACCTAAGTGTGGATAATATTATGTTTCTAAAATAGGATATTATAAATTGTATAGCAAAAGAACACAGACTAAGAGATGTGTATGCGACTGATTGTTTAGAGAGAATGAAACCACCTTCATGAATCAGGTGTTTGACTATGATTATCTTTGTTAATTACAAGTTATTGGTAGTGAGCATATATAGTGGTTGATATTCATAGGGTACTCGTGCAAACATATGTAGTGGCATAATGTGATATAAGGCTTCAGCCCATATTTTTGAACCCAACAGTCTATACCAGAGACACTTGGGCATTAGAATTTGATGCTGGACAAATCAATGTTGAACTAGTGTGTGTAAATTGTACCTGTTGAATTATCTATTCTATGAAAAAGAATATATAGATAGGGTTTATATAGCCATGTTAACCCTAATAATATAAAATGAAAAGACCTATTTACCCTTGCTTCTCATAACACTCCCCCTCAAGTTGAACATATATATCAAACATGTTCAACTTGCTAAAAACAGAATTAAACATAGCTTGGGGTATAGCCTTTGTAAACATATCAGCAAGTTGATCCTCAGATTTGATATAATGCAAACATAGCTCCCCGGAATCAAGTCTCTCTCGAATAAAGTGACGATCAATCAGGATGTGTTTAGTCCGATCATGTTGTACTGGATTATTTGCAATATTGATTGCAGCCTTGTTGTCACAATATAACTTGAGAGGTAATTCTGCTTTTAATCTCATGTCTTCCAATAAAAAACACAACCACAATATTTCTGCAAGACCATGTGTCATGACTCGATATTCTGCTTCAGCACTGGACCGTGCACAAACATTTTGTTTCTTACTTCTCCAAGTTACCAAGTTTCCTCCCAAAAAAGTGCAATAGCCAGAGGTGGATCTTCTATCATCTCGAGAACCAGCTCAATCTGCATCAGAATAACATTTCACTTTCAGATTCCCACCTCCTTTGAACAGTAAGCCTTTTCCGGGATATGACTTCAAGTATCTTAAAATCCTGTCAACAACCTTCATATCGACAGTTTTAGGAGCATGCATGTACTGGCTCACCACACTAACAACATAGGTGATATCAGGCCTAGTCATAGACAAATATAGTAATTTTTCAACCAACCTTTGATACGTTCCCTTTTCCAGACTTGTAAGATCTTCCCCATTAGAACCAGTAAGATCATGATTTACTTCTATAGGAGTAGATGTTGGTCGACAACCCAACTTCCCTGTCTCCTTGAGTAAATCCAACACATACTTTCTCTGGCACATATAAATTCCTCCTTGAGATCGAGCAACTTCAATACCAAGAAAGTACTTCAATACTCCAAGATCTTTAATTTCAAATTCTAATGTTAACTTGGACTTGAGAGTTTGGATTTCGGCTTCGTCATCACCTGAAACTATCATGTCATCAACATAAACCAAGAGAATGGTAGTTCTGCCATCTTTCTTTTTAACAAAAAGTGTATGATCAGCATTTCCTTGTTTAAAACCAAACAATATCATGGCTTTGCAAAACCGATCAAACCATGCTCTAGGAGATTGTTTAAGTCCATACAAAGTTTTTCTTAGTCTGCAAACTTTTCCTTTTGTTTCAATTCCAGGAGGTGGCAACATGTAAACTTCTTCATGAAGGTCACCATTCAAAAAAGCATTTTTAACATCTAGCTGAAATAGAGGCCAATTATATTGAGCAGCAAGAGAAATAATTACTTTGACCGAATTTAACTTTGCAACTGGAGCAAAAGTCTCCAAGTAATTCACCCCATATGTTTGAGTGAATCCCTTGGCAACAAGTCTAGCTTTATATCTGACCACTTCACCCTCTAAATTATACTTGATAGCATACACTCATTTAAAACAAACCAAGTTCTTCCCTTTGGCGGATCAACTAATTCCCAAGTACCATTCCTGTTAAGAGCCTCTATCTCTTCATCCATTGCTTCCAGCCACCTAGAATCCTTTACAACTTCATAATAAGTAGAAGGTATAACATGGTTTGATAACTGTGAAACAAAGGCATGATATGAAGAAGACAAACGAGAGTAAGAAACATGATTGGAGATAGGATGTTGAGTACATGACCTGACCCCCTTCCTAATAGCAACAGGAAGGTTCAACTCATTCATATTCAATGACTGCTCCAAGGAATCTGTGCCAAAGCATCTGATTTGGCTAGTCGTTCAGTAGTAGGTCCTTGCTTGTGTCTTCGTCGCTTGTAAGTGATAAGTTCTTGTGAAGACTGCGAGCCCAGTAATGTATTTTCCATGGCATCCAGTGAAATAGGAGATGGGACCACTTGAGGTACACAAGGAGACACAGAAGAGGTAATATTCTCCCCCTGAGAATGAGGCTGAAGAGAATAATAAGACTCGGACTCAAAAAAAGTAACATCTTTCAAGACATATCTTGTCCTAATAATAGGGTCAAAGCACTTGTAGCCTTTTTGGCAAGTAGAATATCCTAGGAAAACTCCCCGTATAGACTCTGGCTCTTTGTCTCTTCTCCCCAACCGCACGACACCGTTTCTCTTCTCCCACGCATAGCCGGCAGCACTCGTGCGAAGAACGCAAGCTTCGCGCCGTAGGTTTTCCGCGAGCCAACAGCTACCGCCCGTGCTCGCAGTTCCTTAGGTTTTTGACGCGCAGCCAGGAGAGAAGGAAGCTCCGTCCCTTGCCTCTCTCGGAGATGTGAAGGAGCCCGTCGCCGGCACAAGCATCCCGTCTCCTGGAGCACTTCCTCCCGGAGCAATAACTCTCGGGCGCCACCTCCTCTCTCACTGTCGTCGGAGAGGAGCCCGTCCTCTGGTCTCCTGCCGCTGCCGACACCGTCCCGTTGTGGCCATCCGCAAGACAAGAAAATCTTAGCCAAGCACGCAGAAGCTGCTGGGAGAGAGAAGCGAGGAGAGAAGAGAAAGATTGAGGATTTCTTTTGATCCTCTTGCGATCTCGTGTTCTGCGCCGACTCCCTTCTGCGCAGAACACTTCTGAAAAAAAAAACACTTCTGAAAAAAAAATTAATGACGGATAGTAACTTCTAGTATTTCTGCTATCAACACTTCAGTTGGGGAGACTTCTGTTCTTGTCGATTCTGCAAACATGTCCAAGTTTAGGGGAACTAAAAGAAAAGGTGATAAATTTTGTCGACACTGCAGGAGGACTAATCATGATTCAGATTTTTGCTAGTCGTGGAAATGTTGCTGCCAAGAAATTAGTGGAGGAGACTATTGGTTCTTCTGTGCCTTCTCCTGTTGGGTTATCCTCTACTGACATTGTCAACCTTCAGCACCTTCTCTCGCAGCTTCAGGCTTCATCTTCTACCTCTACCACTCCATCTCAAGCGCACACTGGTATCCGTGGATTGGGATTGAGTGTTGCTGGTTCGAGCTCTTATAGTCCCTGGGTCATTGATTCAAGAGCTACGGATCATATGACAAATGTTGCTAACTCTTTTATTTCTTACTCTTTGGCCTCTGGACAAGATAAAGTGACTATTGCAAATGGAACTAAAGCCACTGTTGCTGGCAAAGGTTTTATACAATTGACAGATAATTTTATCCTGTCCTCTGCCCTTCATGTCCCTTCTATGTCTCTTAATTTACTTTCTGTTAGTAGCATCACAAAACAACTTCATTGCTCAGTAACCTTTTTTCCTGATCATTGTGTCTTCCAGGATCTCGAGACCAAGCAAACGATTGGGACTGGCTGTGAAGTAGCAGGTCTTTATTATTATCAACTTGGAACGACATCTGCTCTGATACCATGTTGAATTATCTATTCTATGAAAAAGAATACATAGATAGGGTTTATATAGCCATGTTAACCCTAATAACATAAAAAGAAAAGACCTATCTACCCTTGCTTCTCACAAGGGTACCTATATATGCTAACTGGGGAGTGCATAATAGCCCATCAGAATGTCCAAGGAAACAAATTTTTAGCCCACCTTTAATGATTTATCATTTGCATGGTTATAGGAATGGATTGTGAAATTGACAATTCACGTGGTTATCATTCATGATTTTGAGAGATGAAAATACATATAGTTCTATTGATCATGCAAGCATGCAGTCTGGTTATTATTAATAAAGTTAGATAGATACTTGCCTATGTCTGGTAGGAGAGAATTGAACAGACTGGAATGAGTATGGAAATGAGAATGCAATAGAATGATAAATGAAATGATATGACAAATGGAATGACCCATTCTACAACAGGCCTATCTAACTTATCCAATCAACTCAGCCTGGCTTGATCCACTCGATATGTTCAGCCTACCAAGCATGTCTGAGCCTATCCCATTTGTCTAGTGTACAAAGCTCGAGCAACTTAATACATTTGTAAGAACCAACAGACTCTTCCAGTCCATCTGTCCTGTTCAATTAGGTTTGGGTCTTTCAACCTGTCTAACTATTCAATTCATTCACTACCTTTAGTCCATCCATGTCCATTGATCCGTCCAGCATGAAAAGTCTGCCAAGCATATTTATTTTGTTGGGTTTATTTTGCCTCATGAATACAATCTGTCTGACCTATTTGATCCGTTTGATTCATCTAGTTCATTTGACCAATTCACCTGGTCTATCCTTTTCATTTTATTTGTTTGAATTGTTCAATTCACCTTTCTGATTAGTGTTGTTCACTTGTTGTCTCAGTTGCAACAGTTGTGTTGTTATTATAGCTGCTGATAGTTTGGTAGCCAAATTCATCACAGTGAGCAGCATTAGTTATTTGTTGATACAATTCTGTCTGATTGACCTCATGCAGTTATGTTCATATACATACTGCAGCCTTGTTTGACATCTTATTATTTATTGTCTTTTTCCTAGATTTTAAAGAGTCAATGAAGAAACCCACCACGAGTAATTTTTTATATGCTTTTCTCTGATACTAGTTTAGTAGTTTTCTCGTTAAGTTTATGTGTCAGTCAGACAACGTCTACATACTGGAAATTGAGCTTGGGCAGGGCCCAACCAATTAGCTTTGCTACTCTTATTAGCATTTAAGAAAATCACATTTCATGATTTACAACATCATGTACAAACCAAGAAAGATAATTTAAATGCAAATTATCCTTTTCCTACATTACAGAATGAAGGACAGATCACATGATGTACAAAATAAACAAAGAGCAACTTTTCTGTTTCATATATAGCATCAATCAGGATAATAAGGAATCAACAGGAGCAAGATGAAAACTAGCTTACTTTTGAGTAGTTACGATATCTGTATGCAACACAAGTTAAATCAGCAGATTCTCTTAAATGATCATCCATAAATTTCAAGTAATCGCTCAAGAGATCACCAGTTTCTGACCAAAGTGGCGAATTCAGCATTTGGGGCAAGATATGGTGTGAAATTGTTTCAACCAGTATATTCTTGACTTCCAGCATACAGTACCTTTCAGGAGACTAACACTCAGCAAACACAAAGCCGAGAGAATATAGAACAAATGGGTTCTTATGATCAAAAAGATTTTAACAAATGTATTCATACAAAACCAAGAACAAATTTTACCATTCATAAGCCAGGGGCAGAGCTCCCAAAAGAGAATATAAATGCACCAGTTGAATCTTGTACTGCCAGACATATCTGTTTAACATGATAAAATCAGAAGAAAAAAAAAAAGAAGCATGTGAACAAGATTCTTCAAGAATATAATAAGAAAAAGGTTTTGAACAGTGAATCCAATTAAATGTACAAGTCTTCAAATCAACCAAAGAATACATTCTAGCCACAAATATGTCAAGCAAGGTTTGATAAACATATCATGGGGAATAGAATAGATAAGCATAAGACAGCACAACCAAACCCAAGATATGGATATTGGCAACGTAGTAGTACACTTTTTTTTGGCAATGGGATGGTTATCTTGCACCATTCCAGAGATTCATGTATCATCACTCCCCACTAATTAAAACATTGAATTTCTTAAATAATTCTGGTTCTTGACTTCTCTAAAAAAAGATATAAAAACTTCGTCTAATAATATGCAACAATCAGCAGTGAAAAGTTGAAAGGAAACATCCAATAACGAAATGGTATTCAATGTTTCGCTAAACTATAAAAACAAGCAGCATCACAATACCATTGGAAATATATGTCAAAAATAGTATTTTGTGAGGTACCCAAATATAAGTATGGACTATGTAGGACAAGATTTTTGACTTACAGAATTTGTCTAATAATATGCAATTATCAACAGTGAAAAGTTGAAAGGAAACATCCAATAACGAAATGGGATTCAATGTTTCGCCAAACTATAAAAACAAGCAGCATCACAATACCATTAGATATACATGTCAAAAATAATATTTTGTGATGTACCCAAATATAAGTTGGACTATGTAGGACAAGATTTTTGACTTACAGAATCTCTTTAGTCACTTGTGAAAGACAGACCTACAAGCCAAGTCTCAACAAGTTCCACAAGCAACATAACAAAATGGTGGTAACAACACAGAAATTGTGATACAATAAGTAAAAAAGGAAACATTAGGTAGCAGTAATTTTTTGTTTAGAAGTTTTGATCTATTCCAGAGATTATTTCATGGTTAAAATTTTAGCATCTTAGTCATTTGATTTCTAGCTAGAATGAGACAGTATTGGCACCAACCCTTATTGACACACAATACAAACTGGACTGTACCAATCTAATCGCAAATGGATCTCAGTTCTATGATATACTCACATTGCTCATTTACCAAAAATAGAGAAATACATCAATCTCATATTTACTTGAGTTAGTAACTTAGAATTGTGTAGAAACAAATTCAGCAGTATATTACTAAATATAATACTTTTATGTGCAGTTGCATACATATATCATATAGTCAACACATGTAAAAACATATATATACCAAATTATGTTGTAATTATATATAATATATAGTTATCCTTCCATCTATGTGAATTAAGCAGTGAGAGAGAGCGATAACATAGCTTCAAAGAATGAATGGAGGATGCAGTGACCAGGCATCTTGGATGACGATTACAAACCATTGTAATTGTGCAACAAGCATGAGATTGAGATCTAACAAAAGCAAGGTTTAAATTATCGAGCCGTGCCGGAGTTTCGGTCCTGGACCGGAACGATACAGTTTCGGTACCGTATCGTACCATGCCGGTATAGTTTCGGTATTTTTAAAATATAAAATATATTAATTAAAATAAAAAATTTAATCTAAATATTTAAAAATAAAAAATAAATTTTTTTGATAATTTTATAGGTTTTAATAAAGCCTATTTAAACTATCCTAAATTATAATTTTGAACTATAGCTAGGAGTTAATTATTAAAATCCTAATTAAACCTAAATTTTTAAACCAAAAAAAAAAAATCGCGCGATCGCGGAGCGTCACCGGGCCCAGCGGCATCGCCGGCCCCGAGAGGCTCCTCCGGCGGCGTCGCCAGCCCCGGGCGGCGCCTCCGGCGGCGTCGCCGGCCCCGGGCAGGGCCTCCGGCAGCGTCGCCGAGGCCTCGCGACGCCTCCGGAGACGTCGCCGAGCCCGGGCGACGCCTCCGGCGGCGTTCCTGGCCGGATTTCGTGTGCCAGCGCTGTGCCAGTGCCTCGTCGGAACGAAAAATTTCGTGCGTATCGTCCGATACGGCACGAGATTTCAAACCTTGAACAAAAGGCAGAATATCTATGATAAGAAGAGAGAGGGAGAAAAATAAATGAAGAATACTTAGTAACTCGCTTGCCCCTCTTATTTGTAATCGAAGCTCATCTTGCTCCATGGACTCAAAATGAAGGCTTGTACCACCTAATATGGGTGATACATGGTATTCAGCGGAACTACTAGAAATTTGGTTCACTAGAACAAAATGTTTCGCCAGAATTGAACCAAATTTGGAAGTATAGTTATTGATTGTCACAAGACGTATTGACCTGCACCTAATATTGTTTACTAATAAAACACCTAAGCAATTGGTCAAAGAGACATTGATAATCTAACAATCATTCAGAAAGTTGCAGTATGGAAATAGAATACACAAAGAAATTTCGTGAATAAATAAGCAAGTTGATCATTGCAGATAATATAAAGAGAGATTTTCTTAGCCACAACATATTTAACAAATGGCAATTAATTTCAATATGCAAGAATGGGTTGCTAGGAATCTAGATGGCAAATTCAGTTATCTCAATGAATGATCATAGGATTTAATTACTGTACTCAAACTCATTTAGAAGAATATACAGGTAAATTATCACACAATTTTATTGAGCCATATTGTTTTTAATCTGCTTCAGCACGAGATGAGCAACAACACACTTCTTGCTCCACATGACTAAATTTCAAGTTTTTCAACAAACTTAGGTGAATTATATAGATCTCCTACCACAAGAGGCACTAACATAACCAGAATTGGATATGATTCAGTGCCCCAAAAACCTTACAAAAAGAATATCCAGGAAAACTTCTCTATGGTACACTAACCTTAGCATAAATTGACTAACCCCAACATCAAAGTAGTTCTGGCAGGGCTGTCAGATAAATAAGCTTTCTAACCAATTGACATGCCATACAGGATAAAACCATCACCTTTTGATGCAGCACAAAGTTACTTTGATACCAATTTAATGCAGTACCAAATTCAAACAAAATGAACAGAATTGACATGAAATGAGGGATAACTCTTTCACAGATAAATAAATGAACTCATATAGAGAATGGAACAGACAGAGGAATTTATTAAATTGACAAAAATGATTATACATTGTTTAATTTGACTGCTTTTAAAGACCTTAATCCATAGCAAAGTATGAAACTATCTGATAAAAATTTAGATTTTTATTTTTATTTTAATACTATTGTCATATAACTCATGGGCCTTTTTATACCATGACTACGTCCTCATACCATGAGCTACTCCAGCCAACCCCACTACTGGGCAAACCCCCCAGCAGCCCCCTATCCCCGCCATCAATTGATTAACCGAGCATAGGACCAAGGGAGGTACCCTCTCTAGTGTGTGCATGTGGATTAATTAGTTCATATTTTAATTTTAAAAAATACAAGGAGAAAAAATAACAATGAATAAAAAATGAGAGTGGGAGAAAATGAAGCAATCTGTATAAGATAAATCAAAATCTTTTATCTTAGTTCTTGCAATAGAACAAAATTGAATAAGGCTAAAAACCAAAGAAAGTTATAAACCAAATAAGGTTACAATCAAAACTAAAATTATCAGGTTTGTTTGGTTCAGTTTGGTTTAGATTAAATTAACATAGTTTTATGAAAAAACTGATGCAGAGTTAACACTATAAAAATCATGTTGTAATTAAAATTGCAAATGTGTACAATTCGTAATCAATATGGTAGTCGTATTGTATCACATTGATACAGTATTTGTATCAAACCATGTTGAGAGGAACCACTTATTCATGTAACTCACAGAGCAGTCATGGAGCAAACTTTATTGGGGGATACGGAGGATAAAAATGAGCTGCCAGGAGATGAACATAACACACATGGGGATAGGGAGAAGTGGGAGGTTCAAGCAAGGAGGCGAAGCTCCCAAAAACAATCACAGTTGTGACCCAGGTGTGGTTGAAGCAAGAGAGGATGAGACACAGCAACAAATGAAAGATTCCTCCACGAAGGCAGATGTTCTTGGTCTGGTGGAATCAATTGTTGGGCTGAAAGAAGTAGGACAGTAATCACACATGTCTGGACAGCATAAGCTGTCTCAGTCCCCATGAAGATAGGCTCAGAATATTAGAGGCCTTAACAAAGGCCTCAAAATAGATGGGGGTGGGCTCCCTCTTCCAAAATAAGCAGTTATGTGTTCTAGGAGTTTTACAGACGAAGCTATTGCCTGTTGCTTACCAGAAGTTAAAGACTTGTAGGTTTCGACACTTGCATGCCAACAGGACAACCAGGTCACTTGAAGTCGGATTTTATTAATTTGGAATGACCAAAAGGCCAATCCGGAGATACTAGAATGGCATGAACAATTTGTTCATTGTCAGATAATTTGAAAAGTGTCATGGAAACTCTTTATAGCCACATTTGTATATGGGTGGATTACTATGGGAGGTCAGAAATTGGTATGAAAACGACTACAGCAGATTGCTACTGCTATAGGGCTGCCATGGATTGTGTTGGGTGATTTTAACTCATTTCTATCAACGGAAGACATGGATGGTGGACTACTGGTTACACAGCTCGGGCTTTCAGAACTTTGTATCACATGCGGAACTAGAAGACCTAACATACAAGGGATGCCGGTATACATGGACGAATGACACCATTTGCAGCAAGCTTGATCGAGCTCTGGTCAACAAACACTGGTTGAAAGCAGAATTACAGAGTTATGCAGAGTTCACTGCCCCTGAATGTCTATCTAATCACTCAGCTTGTTTGGAGTCTATCTTGGATGGAGGGATTCGTATTCAAAAGCCATTCAAGTTCTTTAATACGTGGGCTCAACATGACTCCTACACAGCTGGCAGAGACAAAATGGATGGAATATAAATCTCAAGTAACAAGCCATACAAGGCAGTACTGTCTTGACCGGACTCTTAAACTTCTGGAGGATTTGAAGAAGCTGAACCTGGAACATTATCAGCATATTGTGGCCAGGGCAGCAGCTGCTCATGCACATCTGGAGGAAGCACAAACTGCTGGGTTGATGCATGGGCAGATGATTGGAAATTATAAAGAGATACAACACCCTGCAGCCCGCCTATCTTCTGCAGAACACTTTTTTTGCATGCAACATGCAAAAATTGGCTACTTCAAACAAGTGGACCATGACACCTCTTTCTTTCATGCGTTGGTAAAGAGAAATAATAGGTGTAATGAGATTATGGCTGTAGAGAAAATAGATGGAAGCCTTACAAAGTCCTTTGATGAGATTGTGCATATCTTCATTGATCATATTCAACACCAGCTTGGAATGGCTATGGAGTGCTAGGTCCCTTTCCCTCATTCTTGTATGGGTTTCGGTCACTTCATTTATGAGGATCAATGTGCTTCTTTGATACGACTACCTACAGCAGAGGAGATTAAAGAGGTGTTATTCAGCATTGGGGAGGGCGTCAGGTTCTGATGGTTATGGGTCAAAATTCTTTACAAAGGCTTGGGACATAGTGGGTTCGGACTTTACTACAGACTTTACTACAGCAGTTATGGAATTTTTCACAAGTGGCAAATTACTAAGATGGTGGAGTCATACTCTGATTGCACTCGTACCTATATCAGCTCATGCTAGTAAGGTGACAAACTATCGGCCGATATCTTGTTGTACGGTGTTCTACAAAGTCATTATCAATTATTGGCTATAAGGTTATCAGAAGTAATAGGGGGTATTCTACATCCATCACAGGCAACATTTGTGCAAAGACACCTCATCATAGATAACATTCATCAAGCGCAAGAGCTCTTTCTGTCCATTGGGACTTTCTACATGAGGCACTCATTGATCTTGGTTCCCAAACAAGTTTATAACATGGATAATGGAATGTGTGACTACCACACCTTCTCTTTGACCATCAATGGAGGTTCTTTTGGGATGTTCAGAGGTGGACGAGGACTTCGACAAGGAAACCCTCTCTCCCCATACTTGTTTAGCATTTGTGTGGAGATTCTTGAGTGACAGATGCAGTAGAGCACAGTTAGATCGCGCTATTGTTTCCATCCCAGATGTGGTTATCTCAGATTGACACATTTGGCATATACTGATGATCTATTATTATTCAGCCAGGGTGATGTGGATTATGTAAGTATATTATCTAATTGTTTACAGGAGTTCAGGGAGACGATTGGGCTTCAGGTTAACCACCTAAAGTCAAATATCTATCTTGGTGTGGATTACACAACACAAAGAAGACTTCTTTATATTACGGGCTTCGTACTATGCCTTTCCGATACCTTAGGATACCTCTAGTAGCGAAGCAACTGAGGATTTCGGATTATAGCACCATTATTGATTCTTTAGCTCAAAAGATTAACGGCGAGTGAGACACAACTCATCACCTCGGTGCTTCAGGGAGTGGAATGTTTTTGGTTATCTATACTGCCTTTGCCTTAGGGGATCATGGATCGTATCTATAGCATCTACAGGCCATTTATGTGAATGACCAAGCACCCCCGATGGCCTAGACTGATATGTGCAGGCCCAAAGATGAAGGTGGAATAGGAATTAGGGATTTAAAAGCTTGGAATCTTGTCTTATTGACTAAGGTCCTATGGGGGATACAGTGAAGGAGGATGCTCTTTGGATCAAGTGGGTACATCATACCTACTTGAGGTATGCTGATATATGGACATGGAGGCGGTGCACTCAGATTCTCCACTGATCAAGTGATTTCTTTATATCCGGGATCTTATATTGTCAGCTTTTAGGTCTTTGGTGGATGCTACACAATGGATGGTAGATTGGTTTGCACAAGATGGAGCGGTGGCCAAGGCATATGACTTCTTTAGGCATCCCAACCCTAAGAAGCCTTGGGTATAGATGATGTGGAAGCCTTATATATAGTCAAGTCATGCAGTTACTTTCTGGATGTTAGCACAAAGGTGTCTCCCCACCAAAGACAGACAGGATTATTTGGAGGATAGGCAATGCACTTTCTGTAAATAGGTAATGGAGATGCAAAAGTACTTATTCTTTGGATGCCCCCTGGTTGCAGCTTTATGGAGGAGGGTTAGAGATTGATTGCATATGTGATAGGAAATGTCCACATACAGGAGGATATTTCCAGTGTTTGGATGACTTTTCAATGGTGGGCAGGTATTGACTAAAGCAAGACATCTAACTATATCTTCTTTGATTTATTTTGTATGGAAGGCTACAAATCGTAGTTTCTTTGGTGAGGGGCAGTTGGATAGTGAGTCAATTAATAGGAATGTGCAAATTCATATGTATCGGACATTGGGGGTGTTTTCTGACCTGATGTTGTCAGGCATGAATCACTACCAATCTCTACATGTATGCAGGTCATGTATAAAGGTCATTGGGATTATACTTTGATCTAACGCTTTGTTAGACTTAAGTACCCAGAGATGTAGGACAGTTAATTATGGTGATTAGATTTTGCCTAATCTACCGCTTTTTCTTTGGATTTAATATATTTTTATGTATCCAAAAAAATCTAAACATCAATGGCCAAATAAAAAATCAATTTTGCTTATGAAGTTATTATCATCATTTAAATTATATTCCTCAAATTATCTTTTAGTTTTAATAAACAAAGTACAAAATTTTCAATTTTCCTTTCTGTTTAGTTACTTTTTCCCTTTATAGGAAGTATTACCTCACTCACTTTGCTACAGCAAAAGGTGAAATCCATCACCCTAGTGGCCCCACACAACCGACCCCACGATCATGTGTGACGAGGTAAATCGGGAAGCTACAGTTAGCCACTACGAGGGAGGGCATTGTCTCGATTTTACCGAGATTCGGCCCTTGTCCACTGCAGCAAGTCTGCCCGCAATAACTAACTCAACCATGTACCTCACCCACTTACACCTATATTATATTTATATTCATCTAAATTAAGGCTTGTGTTAAAACAACATTATTTTTTGAGATTGAGAATCGTTAAATTTGATTAAAATCATTTTCTCTAATATTTTTCATCTAAAAGATAAAAAAATTAAAATATTTTTTTTCCTTTTCATGATTCATGTCAAATTATAATGTCAACTCATTTCTTATAAAAAATATATAGTTCACCTTCTAAACATTTTTGCCAAAACATCTAGTCATTGCTACCATTTGACAAGATGCAAAGATTAATATCTATCTAACTTTTCTACATCATTTTTCTTAATCTTCACAAAAAATATTAAGATATACAGTGAGAGGTGTAATTGATAAAAGCTTTACAAAATTTAGGGATATTTTGATGATTTATGTCCATTAGATTAAAATTTTGAGATTTTTCTTACAATTATACAATATAGATATACTAGTTAAATAATTTAAATTTTTTAAAAATAAATAATTTCCAACTCAAATTTAGAATTACTTTTGATTGACTAGATTGTGGTATTTATTGCTACATGGTCATGAAAATGATGGCATGCTGATCATTGCAATATCCAATAAGATTCTACCTTATATTAAATTTAGATACTATAACTTATTTCATTCATCTCTCGTCTTATATTTTAGCTCCAAGTTGACTCTCCACAACCAAAATATCTACAGTATATTTTTGGAACCATTATTGAAATGTAAAAGATGCAATTAAATTTTTGAGAAAATCAAAACCCAAAGCCCACAAACGGAATTAAAATTCGATCAAGAACAAATTTGTAAATTATATTTGAAAATATATAGAAATATAAAGTTTCTTTTATTTTAATATATAGAAATATTAAGTACAAATTAGTAAATTATATAAAGTTTCTTTTATTTTAATACTCATTCCAAATGTCTCTCTCAAATCTTAATATCTAACGCATCCTTAAAACCTTTAATGTCTATAGCGATTTCTACTGTAAAATTATATCTGCAGTGATTATATCCTTCAAGAAGCTAAGTGAAGGTATTCAGAACCTTTGGTGGTTTTAGCTTTCCCCTTTTGCAAGTGACACTAGTTAAAACGAAGAGGGGAGATGTCATTTTGGATAAAGGTGGTTCATAACTTAAAATTATTATTTTGATACATAAAAGTTTTAAGTCCATTCCATTTCATATATATTTCAAGGATCAAAGTTTTTATAGAATTGACTATATAAATCCTCCTACATCATTACACTCAACTCCCCCAACTTCCTACTATATTCTAATCTATAATTAAATAAATTTTCTATTGTTTTATCAGTAGGCTTAAATAAAGACGGTCATGCCCGGACAAAGGAGGAGGATTGCATTAGATTATCATCCAGTGTCAAACAAACACAAATATTATGTATGAATTCACCAAACTATTTAAAATTAAAATTAGATAATATTGTATCTATGAACTATGAAGTGAAAATTTTGATAAATTGCAAACTTCTAATCCACCAATGTCGGTCCCAAATGAATAAAAGAGAGCGAGGATTGCATGTTAGGTTGTCCGCCAGTGTGGACTTTCAGACAAATTTCAATGAATGAATCTATCAAACTATTGTATTAATATTAAGATGTTCCCCAAAAGGAATGCATTGTAAGTCTGACTGTAACATCTTGGCAAGGAATATTACATCTCCATGAGAATTTAGGTAAAGTGTTAAATATGAAAAAGTTCTCACATCATAAGTTGGATAAGAACAAATATTATAAGAAAAGTAATTGTCTAAGCTTGAGAACATGGAATTTAGGAACGCTCATTGGTAAAACAATGGAGACAATAAATATAAAGATTATGAAAAGAATTTATATTTTATATATGTACAAGAGATAAAATAAATAGGAGATGGCAGGAGCTTCGTGCACTGGGGCTGCCCTTTTATGTAAAGATAAAATAAATAGGAGAAAGAGAATTCAGATTTTAAATTATGATATATAGGAAAGAGTAAAATAAGAAATGAAATAGATATTATTGTCAATAATTCACTAAAAGATGAAGTAATTAAAAAGGAGATACGATAGCTCTCAAGATAATGGTAGCGAAAGAAATTATTGATGCAATTAACATATATGCACCCCAAGTAGGATTAGATGAACATACTAAATCTAAATTTTGGAACGGCCTAAATGACATTACAAAATATTCTGCCAACCTAAATAATTTTAATAGGAGATATAAATGGACACATAGGAGTAAAAAATAAAGAATGTGATAGGGTGCATGAGGTTATGAGTTTAGAATAATGAGGTTATGAGTTTAGAACAAGAAACGAAGAAGATAAACTATATTGAATTTTACGATAACATATAACATTATACTAGCTAATATGTTTTTTAAAAAAAGAGAATACTTGGTTATGCTCAAATATGGGAATAATAAATCATAAATTAACTTTCTTATAGTTAGTAAAGATAATAGAAAGATTTGTAAAGATAACAAGGTCATCTCTGAAAAAAACTTAACTATCCAACATAGGTTAATAGTATTGGATATATACCTCAAGTATAGTTATAAATAGAAGGAAAATATGCATGACTCCTAAAATTAAGTGGTGGAAATTAACGGATGGAAAGAAAAACATACTTAAGGAGAGGGTAGAAGTACAAGTATTAGGAGAAATATACGATGACTCGAATATGACATAGAGTAAGATGGTATCAAAGTTGAAAATAATAATCAAGAATACTCAGTCAGTCAAAAGGGCATGTATCACCAACAATGTTGGTGGTGAAATGAGAAAATACAAAAGAAAGTAAAGGAAAAACAACGAGCCTATAAGTATTATATCATGTAAGACAAGAAAATCTTAAAATAATATATAGTAGTCAAGAAAGAAGCTAAGAAAGCAATGAATAAAGCTAAAAATAAAACTTTTGAATGCTTATATCGAAAATTAAATACAAAATAAGAAGCAAGAGACATTTATAAACTAGCTAAAGAGAAAGAGGAAGACAAGAAATCTTATCCAAAAAAGATGTATTGTAGATGAATACAAAAAAGTACTAATAAATGATGAGAAAATAAAAAAATGATGGAAGAATTATTTTCATCAACTTTTTTATTAGATGGTCAATTTATAATTTAAGTAGATCAAATAAGTATAGAAATTTAAATTTTTATCGTAGAATTCAAACTTAAGATGCAGAACAAGTTTTAAATGAGATGCAAAATGGAAAAAAAGTTAGATCATATAATATTCCGATAGAGATATGAACTGCCTAAGGAAAGCCAAAATTATTCAACCTGATATTAAAAACAAAAAAGATGTCTGATCAATGGAGAATAAGTGCTCTATTTTCTTATATAAAGAATAAAGGAGATGTATAAAATTGTGCAAACTATAAGGGTATTAAACTAATGAGTCATATCATAAAATTTTGAGAAAGAATAATAGAAAAAAGGCTAAGGAAGAAAACCACGATGACCGATGATTAATTTGGATTTATGTCTAGAAGGTCAATAAATATATCTCCACAGGCAACTAATTGAAAAATATCAAAAATAAAAGCAAGATTTACATATGATATCACAAAGACCCAAGGAAAATTATATGAAAAATTCTAAAAATGAGAGGTGTTAGCATAGCATATATTGAACTAATTAAGGATATGTATGAAGATGTAATAACAAAAGTGAAGACTTCAGATGGATTAACCGAAACGTTTCCTATAAAGATAGGATTACATCAAGGATCAAATCTAAATCATTATCTTTTTATACGAATAATGGATGAACTCACTAGGCACATCCATGATACAATACTGCGGTGCATGTTGTTTACATATGATATTGATTTGATAGATGAGACACATGAAGTAGCAAATGCTAAACTCGAATCTTGACGAGAAATGCTAGAAGTGAAAAGTTTATGACTAGTAAAGATAGGATATATGAAATTTAAATTTAATAATGTTGGATGTAACGAGACAATTGTAATGATAAGAGATGATGAATTGTCTGTAAATAAAAGTTTCAAGTATTTAGGATTATTTTTACAAAAATAATGAGAGATTGAGATAGTTGTCTTATATAAAATACAAGCGAGATGAATAAAATGAAGAACATCAGGTATTCTTTATCATAAAGTACCACTAAGACTTAAAGAAAAATTTTACAAAACGACGATTAGACTTGCTATGTTATATGGAGCTGAATATTAGACTATGACTCGAGCACATGAGAAGAAAATAAAAGTTGCAAAGACAAGGATATAAAAGTAGATGTACAGACATACAACAAAATAAGAAATGAAAATATTAGAAAGAAAATCAGAATTGCATCAATTAAGGAAAAACTCCGAAAGATACGTTTAAAATGGTACGAACAAATACTTAGACAACTAATAAATGCTCCAGTTAAGCAATGTAAAACTACAATAAATGTGCATATCAAACAAGGAAGACTAAAAATGGTTTGGTGGTTTGGTTAGTAATAATAAAACATGATAAATTTTATTTAAATATAAATCATGATACAATAGGGAATAGAGTCTAACAACATAGAAGGATTCATATAGCCGACCTCACCTAATGGAAAAAAATTTGAATGTTGTTGTAGACTTCTACCTAAATATTTTAAATATATTTTTAGTGTTGTTGGAAATTTTAAATATATATCAAACCCTCTTCGCCATGACTTCTCTCGTTGCCACCAAGCTCTACACCCCTCCCTATGACTCCTCTTGAATGTCCTTAAACCCTAAGCAGAGTCATAAAGGCCTAAAGGAAGAGGAGTCATAGGAGCTTTGCATAATCATAGTTTTTGCATATTTCACATCTCAAAGGATTCTATGTGCATTGTCACCTTCTTCAATGAATGTGTTATGACAAAGATCGAGATATTTTGCTCATGTTGGCCAACATGAAAGGGTATATTAATTTAAGCTATTCATCATATATGGTAATGCAAAATTTAAAGAAAATAAATTTAAGATTCATAATCTCGAGTCGTATCGAAATTTCAATATTAGAGTAGAATGATATTATTTTAATATTATATCGATATTATGATATATGATCTCAATGAAAAATTAAATATGGAAAGAGAAAGAAGATAAAGAAGAAAGAGAAAAAAATAAGATAAATATATATTTAAATTCAGACTGAAAGAGAAAGAAAATAATGTAGTTTAAAAGATAGGTATATAACATATAGTGCAGATGATTACAGATAATAGTATCAACTTCAAAAGGGCTGAAGAGTTATCGGAGCAAAAGAATTAAACAAGATTTTAGACATCATGCGCAGCAAACTATATCGATTTGATGATGATAGATATTGATAAACTCGACATAGTGAAGAAGGTAATGAAAAAAGATCAATCGTTAACAAAATTCCTCTATTATCCTCATTGGGTTCACGAATTAATGAACAAATTTATTGATGAAGAGATTCTACGACCAAGAGCAACCAGATTTGTGACTCGCTTTCTGAGAAAAAAATTGAATTGAAGATCATGTTCACTTCCGAGAATTGGGAAGTCTCTTGGTACTCTAGCATGACTGAAGGTAGGGAGGTGCAAAAAATTATTATACATGTTAAATTTTAAGAATATATTGCAGATATTTTTATAGCAGTATAACTCTTATACGTCGTTCTACGTAAAGTCGATATGGACAAAACGCCACAAATGAATAACATTTACCACCTAATTCATGAAGCAAAAGAGAAAATTAACAAACACATACAATCAGTTGAGTGGTAATTATAATATAAAGGATCAACCTCAAATTTGAAAATTGCAATACAAATTCTCTCACATACAACGTATTTAAATGGTTGTGAAAGAAATTAATCAACCTTCTCTCTCATTCATAGAATAGTATGAAATCATTTTTCTTATCATCGCTTGGAGAAAATAGTTTACATTCATTAAATATGCATCTTTAATTAAGAGCAATAACAGACGAAAAGCAAGAACAAGAGTCTAGTGATATAGATCCATTTGATATTAGATTTGTCCAAACTGAAAATGATCCAATGATGGATTGGTGGAGCACTATTGAGGTTAAGAATCAGTTAATGAAATAGATCCACGACGACTATCTCAATTTCTTAATAGATTGAAAAAGTACAAAGATATCAGTGAGAAAGGTGATGATGAAGCTTATGACTAAGCATTTCGATTTTCTAAATTTCAGGCCAGGCATTCCTAAACATCCCAAACCCAATCAAAATCCGTAAATAAAGACAAAAATAAAGCCCTTGCAATTTTTATTGAAAAGAAAAGAAAAGGCAAAATTCTTACTTTTAAAGAACGGGGTAAATTAAGATTTAGTGAAAATTCACTCGATGTAATTGATGAGCAAGACATGGTGACAGTGATGAAACATCATCACCTTCTGACACTAGTCCAACTAAAAGTTCGAAATGATGATAGTGATGTCGATAGCAGTGCAAGTACTCATGAAAGTGATGACAGTGGCGATGCATCTGGTGGTTGTAAAACTTATGTTTCCTCGACGACAACACCAGAGCCTTAGACATGTACGAAAGGTTACACATATGCAACCCAAGATAATAATCATGGAGCAAGAACTATTAAGAGTTAGTATCAAAGCATATATAAGGGTGATAAACAAAAGGAAACTCATAATTATCAAGATATACAAAAGAGTGTAACTGAGATTGATTCTGATCGAAGTTCATCATACTCTTAACCTTCTTATTATAGTTCTAATGTATCATATGGTGATCCATCATATCAAAACTTGAGAATATATGTTTATCCTTATCATCTACCTATACTAATTCTGATTCCAATGGTGTCACTTCATGTCCAACTTCCAATGGTAAATCGAAACATGCTGATGAACATATAAAAAATCAATATCAACATTGCATATCATGAGATAATTATTTAATTTGGATATCGAAGAACTATGGAGTTGATCTAATCAAAATATTATATAAACCAATACTTCCATCTGATTTAAGTCACTCCTTTTGGTATTAGTAGAGTAACATATTATGATGTATCAATTTTAATTCGAGTTATTTATATATCAATGTTCTTTAAAAAAATACATATTTATTTATTTTTGTCTAACAATATTAAGTTGTTTGATAATTGAAAACTTATATAAAATCAATATATAATTCATTTTTAAATTATACATCGTAAACATATTTATCTAATAATTACTATATATATAAATCCAGTATGTATTTTATTGATAAGTCAAAACCATTATACTATCTTCTCTTTACTAGATAATATAAAATTCTATATTATCTATATTCGTAAACCAGAATGACAATTTAAAATATTTTTGAAATACAAAAAATACATTAAATTTCAAGAAAAATTTAAAGTTGTGAGAACAATAAAGATCTAAAATAAAACCAATAGTGAACATTTATAACAATCAAATATTTATTACAATATTTTTTAATTAATATATACTAATATTTTTTAAAAAATATATCGAAACCTTATCAACACGGCACGATATGATATCAAAATCGTATCGTTCTGGTCACATACCAAAACCTCAATACGAGTCAAAATTTTAAACTATGATGGGAATATCTCACCAAGGAAAAAAAAAGGTGGAAAACAAAACACATTAGGATTGCTAGATTCGTATTTCAATTTCAAGATTTCCTATCAAAGGAAGAAAGAGGAAGAAACATAAAGAGAGATTAGGTGAGTGCTCTCCCTCCCACAAGAAGCAACTTCCAAAAGGAAAGGAAATAGTGGTGGAGAGTGAATATTGTTAACAAAGGGAGGGATAGAGTGGAAGCAAGGTAAAGAATAGCAAAGACACAAGGAAGAAGTGATGATGTGTTTATCAAGAGACATCGACAACCATGGTTAAGGAGTGAACTCACACTAATACAAAGTTGTAGTGTAGAAAAGTAACTTTTACAAAATTCAATCAAAGTGAATTCCCATTTTATAGTTTGTGATATGCAACTAAAAAATGACCTTGTTGAGATTATTACTCATCATGTTACCTAAATTGTCTTATGATTGGCTAAATGGATCTTACACACCATTAACAAAACAATTTACTGCTATCTAACTAGCAAATTTTAAATATTTTGAATCACTTCTAATCAATTGGAGTTATTTTCTAGCTCATTATACCCCTTAGACTTCAATTATAAATAATTCAACTTGTCTGACTATCGAATATATTGGTTGTCTTATATATATATATATATATATATATATATATATATATATATATATATATATATAATTTAAACTTATTAGAGTTGCACATAGCTAGCTGCTCATAGAAAATAATATCTCATTAAATTATTGGAATCAATGTAACATCAAACGTTGTCAATCTTAATTTAATCATGGTTAGAAACATAGTTGTTTGTTAGACTCTTTTAAGTTTAAGAAGGAAATTAGTCAAATTTGGATTTAGAGATATAAAAAAACGCAATGAGATAACAACCACATTTTAGACAAATCTAATTCTCAATCTTCTCAATCATTTAATCTAATGTGTAGTTCAACGTAATGTTTATTGTTTTATTGGTTTCTAGCCCACTAAAACATATGTTCAAGACACGCCACTTCAAATAGTCTAGAATATATTATTCACACATGTTATCATATTCAATCAGACTTAGTTATATAAATTTATGTTGGAAACAAGCATATGAAATGGAACCTGTAAGAATTAATTGATAGGCTTAGCATATGTTTACTGTTACATGCGTAATGGAGTTTGTTTAACCAAATCAACTTAGTGGAGCATACCAATATGCCATCCATGTTATATTTTATAGTAATATCTTAGAAGCAGGAAGAAATAGAAATCTTTGAGCAACCAATTCTAGAGAAAATAGCTTTTCTTCACAGAGAACAATATACATTAATACTCAATTTTGATAAAATGTTGAAATAAGGGCATATAATTAGCACTTCAATTTTCTAAGATTAACATATTTACAGGATCATTATTACCTTCTGATGGTTAAGCCATATTCCAAAACCATAATTGCCTCCAATAAATATCCCAATATCCGTGTGCGCCAAAATAGCTGCAATAGGATGAAAATCAAGATATGTCCATATCAAGGAATACTTCAATGCATGATGAACATAGAATTCTAAACCCATTTAAGCTTAATTGGGAACTTTTTTTTTTTTGCCCCCAGGGCATAGATGAGTTGGTTACGACGCAGCAGACTTGAAGAAGAGGGCAAGGGTTCGAATCCTGGCGAAACCAGGCAATACCCTCCTGCGTCGTAACCAACTGCACTTTCTCGATTTACCTCCTCACAGATGGTCGTGAGACCGACCGTGTGGGGCCGCTAAGGTGGCGGATCCACCTTTTTGCAGAAGGGAACTTTCTTTTTAACTTGTTATTAACACATAGCAAACCTTTGGTAATTTTAGCTATTCCTTTTCAACTAGAAAAATTCACAAAAAATTTCTGAGAGTGGAGACTAACAAGATACAAACAAAAGATAAGCCACAATAGTGCAAGCCTAGGTTCCTGGCATTCATCACATATACATTTAATGTTTCAAGGGTATATTTGTACCAAAAAATCACAGTCAAAAAACTGTTTCAAATGCCGCCAAATATATGAAATTTTATGTAATTGAATAGAAGAAACCAATACACTAGGAAATGTGATTGAATAGAAGAAATCAATACTTCCAGGAAATGTGCTGATCTTAACTGCAAGTTCAGCCATTGATGTATTTGTGGCTGGTATTCTATTCTAATTTTTCATGATAAACATTTCCAATCCTTAGATCAAAGCACTAAACAAAGAGGTAAATCCCAGTACATTAATAGGATATTGCTTAACATTGAAAATAAGTCTTCTTCATGCACGTTTTCAAGCTTAGTAAATTTAAGTTACATGTGGTCTTCTTTCGTTCAACTGTTTTTTTCTAAATAAACCTTTCATGTTCATAGAACTTAGCACTAAAAATGGGCATAACAATCAATAAGTATGAAGACAAGGATATTGCTGGTGATTGACAACAAGTCTTCTGTTTTCAATCTTAGTTAATTGAGTATTTATGGTTGATTTTCCGTTCAACTTTTTATAAATAAGCATTTCAAGCACAAAACTAAGCAGCATAAAATAGGGAAATCCAATGCATACGTACGACGACAAGGATATTGCTGATCATTGACAACAACTCTTCTCCATGCATGTTTTCTTGAGGATCCAAGTCCTTTGATAGTGTAAGATTTTTACAGTACATCTGCAGCATTCTTTTAGTAGTGACTTCCAGATCTGAATATGATAGTAGAAGAAATTAGAAGGTATTGGAAGAAACAACAATGCATCAAAGAGCCCATCATTAGGATATGAAAAAAAATGATGTAGCATCCAACGAAAAAAATTTCCCAGACTCCCAGCACCTGTGGGGATGTGCAACATAGTGCACACATCTTATCATGTCACTGACCTATATAAATGGCTAAATCATTCATATTGTCAAGGTGTATTAAATTACTATTAATTATGTTATGTGGAAATTGTTGGGTTGTCTTCTTACACATTGCTAACTCAAATCAACTCAGTTTGCTTAACTTAGGCTACATCGGCCATTTAATAACATGCCCATATAATTTCTAACATTTTATCAATTGTTGGAGCTGCACCTAAAAGTTTATATTAACATATTTTACCTTTATAGTTACTTTATTCATTCATCTTAACATTTTAATATCTACTGCATAAAATTTTGTGTATGGTATCTCTTAATTGTCCAACACTTCAATTCATAAAGCTCAATTCTTAGTATGCAGCTCTTCAACATCTCAACAAAAAAACCTTTCCCATTTTGACCATTCAGCATTTATCCTACCGTCAATATCTCCTTACTACTAAATAATAAATCTAAGATATTAATAACTCACGAATGAATTTAGTTCATCACTACAGTTTCTTTTTTGATTGATAAAACTACATTTTATACATTTTACAAGCTCAAACTTAATTTTATTTACTACTTGCTTGAATCCTCTAATTCCTAAATTAGTCTTTTAAATTCAAGTTTAAAGATTACTTTAGCTAAACTCTCATAATTAACTCAATAGACATTTGCAAATAAGATATACCAAGGTGCTCGGTCATTTAGCTAAACTCCCACAGTTAGTTTTTTAACATAAAAGTAGGTATAATTTAAATTCTCTCCTCGGACAATATTGGAAACAAATTGATTTGTAGCTCTCTCTCAATATTTGAAAGAAATTGATTTCTATCACCAGCTCTCAATTTAGGAAGAAATATATCTCAATTTCTCTCTCTCAATTTGGAAAAAAAAAAAAGATCTCTCACGCTCTCTATTTGGAAAGGAATAAACTACTCTCCCTCTTCCTGATTCAGAAGACCTATTGTCTGCTTTGAGACTTGAAAGTTTCATTGGATTTGGAAATCTCCTACCCTCCGTCTCAATTTGGGAGAAGATTGATCTTCTCCACAACATAGAACACCACCTGCTTTGTGAAGGGTTGAACACCACAAGATTGTTTTAGAAAACAAGGTGCAGGATTAATGTAATGGTGGTGTGCATTGGCTAGGAGTGAGGGGGTGAATAATCAAACCCTAAAAAAATAAGAACTCTACAAATACAAAAACAATTCAAGCTTGTTAGTACTTGCATGAGTACTTGATCATGACAAGTATTACTTGCAGCAGAAATAATAAGCATAATGAACAATTAAATTGCAATTGTTTTTACGCGGTTTGAAAATTTTGCTCCTACTCCAAGCCCTAGATGAATTCTAGCAAGCCTTTTAGAATCCCAATTCGAAGCTTCGGGATGTTGTGAAGTAATTTTTCTCTCAAATGCAAATGAAATGAATAGCTAAGGAGAAAAAAAATAACCAAGGACTAGTTGAATGAAGCCTTCAACCTGAACCACAAACCCTTGGAGAGATGCAAGCTCTCGGTCCACCGAAAAGTATCAACTATTTTCGTGCATGCATGTCAACCCTAAACTCTCCAATAGCTTTTATAAGGGTCCAAGAGTTCCATTTTGATTGCCTTCAGTCAACTGAAAAAAATTGCAGTCAATTTCTTGAGCAAATACAATCGTTGAGCAACTAACAACTATATTGGTAGTCAAATGAAGGCCCAGCCCTATAAACTGCTCAACCTCCAAATGACTAGATTGAACCACCAATCGATTGGACTGAATCTTCCAGTCAAATGTTGCTTGAATAGAATCTTTGCCTTTGTGTTCTCTGAAAGATCAAGTTCAGTCAACTTCCAAGTAGACTAAATGCTCTAGTCGACAAAGATCCAACTCCAGTTAATGGAGTTTACTAAATTAAGTCAGTGATCCCTTCTTAACTTCCAAGCTACGTGAAGTCTCGAGATCGATCTAAGGTGTTGACTATGACTGAGACTTGTTGCCTCCTAAGTTGAAGGTTCATACAAGCCATTAAGTAATCTAAACACGACATGACTAGGCACATCATTTCCAATGATATTATCAAAAGAGAAAACCCAAGATTATAATCCCTCTTGCAATCTCTCAAGGCTCTCATACCTCAAGTCTTCAATTTTATCGAAGCTCTTCCTTGCCCTCGAGCTCACCTCATGTCAAACTCTTAGTCCCTCGGATATACCATGACATCCTTCACCCCTTGCCTATGAGTTCATTTCCTTTTAAGTCTTAGCCCCAAAGTACACCTGACATTAGACACTCCATAACTCAAATGTATTAAGCCGTCCAAGCTTGCTCCACATGTCATCCTTCTTTCTTGGCCTTTCAAAACCACCTCACATCAAAGCCATCAAGCCATTAAACCAGCTACAAACCAACTCAAGCATGTCAAGTCACCAAATTTTCAAAGGTCATAAGTGTACTGTTTTAAATTCTGCACATATAAACACACAAGTCAAGCCTAATTTAAACTCTTTGCCAAATATATCAAAACCATCTAATTGCACACGACCACTTGGAGCATCATTGTCCCAACAAAAGAAAGGTGATTAATATCTTGATCTCCCTTCTCTCTCTATATATTCCTCCTTCCACTATTAGAGATACTCCTTATGTGCAGCAATAATGTCAATTTTTTGTGTGGATTGGTGCATTCAACATCAAGTGATTGTTTTAAATAGAGTTTTCAACAGCAACATCATAGGCAATGTTTTTTTCCTTCTTTTCCTTATAATTTTCCTTAATACTTAAACATATATGTTTGTTTAAGGCAGAGCATCTTAGAAGGAAAGAGATAATCATATTTGGATTAAGTGTTTATCATTGTCAAGCCTGCTTTTTGAGGTATGATCCTCTTGTTTTCTTAAAAGGAATTTCAAAGATGAGTTAAGGACCACAGACAAAGACATTAGTCAATAAGGAGGATCACTTTGGCTAGCAACCATCTTGTATTGGATTGGATCGCATTACTAACCGTTGTCATCTAGATGATTTGTAAATCATTGCCATGAGTGAGAAGCATATATAAAAGTGAATTTGTTGCTACTTGAGATCAAGTATGTGATCTAATAGGGATTTTTATATGTATCATGTTAGTTTTAAGTCATTCGGAAAAAAGTGTTCCTAATATAGCTACGCAAAGTCTATTTATGTGTTATACAATGTCTTATAACCATATTTATGCATGTTATACCCATTCTGGAGGCTAAAGAATTAGAGAGATGTTTCTTTTCGAGGTTCAAGGAGAGAGGTTAAGAGTGAGATACGAGCTTCTTTTTTGGCATGGAGATGGCATGTGTCCAAACATCATAAGGTCTATCGTTTAGTTTAATGTGAAAATGAAGATTTTGGTTTAATGTTGTATGGACATAGTGTTACCTAACTATCGTTTTAAATCTCAGACTAAGTCAGGTGGCATGGCTGAAATGCATTGATCCAATCAATTAACCAAACTTGATACTGCTCGACATCAGTAGTATATGATGTGTTATTGTCTCAATCATGTTGCAAAGTACTGAAACTCGATATTAACATTTGATACCCCTAAACATACTACAAATTGTTCAAGATGAATTAAAATAGTGTTTGTAATATTTTTAGCTTTTGTCCATATAATGAAATGTTAAAATATGACATTCTATATGGAAATAGGTCCCACTAAGAATGAGTGGGACCAAATAATTTGATTAGAGTTGTTGCTGAACCATACCACATAGTTCCAGCAACAATGAAAGCTGCGAAAAAAACAGCAGCGATACTACAAGAAAGTACAATTTCAATATTGCTCATATGCAATCCTTGGTATAGACGTTGAGGCAGACGGACATTAAGATGAAATAAGCCCTCTAATATGCCCAATATACCCGGTGCAATATGATGAGAGGCAATTCCTCCAGGAACAAAAGGATCAAAAGCCTTACGCACCCCATGCAGGAAGGCTTTGATCCTACTTCCCCATCAATTCTCTTCTTATTCTTCTTTTTCATCTCCTTCTTCCCTCTTCTCCATCAATTCTCCACTGACACCACACATCAAAACACTGGTACGACACTGAAACAGTATTATTCCCATCAAAGTCTAAAACTTCAACTTAGCTTGAGGTTTTTTACCTATTATTAACTCATTTAGATCATTAGTAGGACTTCTTTATTATATACATGTTCCTTTAAATTGATTGTTCCTAGGGAGGAATCGTGTTGCATATCATGGAGAGTTAACCATACTCAGGCTCTCATTTTTGCAATGAATATTGTACACTTACAAAGACTAAGGAGTTATAAAGGGTAAGCTTTGTTCCAAGATATGAGGTGAGTGGTTGTACATCTGACATGTCTTAAGCGTCATGCCAGTGAATGATCATGATGGCATGGTGATCTCTAGAATAGAGATAAGGGTTTTACTTATCCAAGTCGGGTTCAGACACATTGGACAACCATGCAAGGGTATGCTTTTGGTTATGCATAGAAATTAGCACTATAAATATGTGATATGGGAGCTAAGCCAACCAGCTTAGCTCATAATAAAGCCCAAGTTGATCCATTAGTTTTGTCCAGCATGAATGAATACGGATTGCAGCAAATAATGAAGTCTTCACTAGCCATGCAATGGATGAGAATCAATGGAAGTTAAGTAGAAATTATGGTTAGGCATTGGTACTAACTTCAGTAGCTGTTTTCCTATTATAAAGCACTTATTACTAGCAATATGCCTCTTGGAAAGTGAAATAATCATAGAACCACGAGTTTATACTTCATTATCTTTGTTTTCCCATGCTTGGAGAGTCGTTCCAAGATAGACTTAACATATCTTCAAGACTTTCATTTTGGGATTTCTAGGGATGAAGTCAAATAGGGAATGAAATAGCTCTGGCTTATTCTCTTCAGCCTGGGATCTCTTTGGTGCACTTCCATTGAGCAGTGATCTCCTTTTGCCCTGAATTACTTAAGAGTGGTGAGCTGAATTTGGTATGTGTATCTCTTTTGAGTGGTGAGCAATCTTATGCTTTCCTTGAGTGCTTGTTCATGTCTTCCCGAATGTCCAGTGTCAATATGTATGTCATTGGCAGATACATATCTGTCATAAGAGTGACTGAGGTGATATCAAGGGTGTGGTTAGATATTGTGTTGGATTCATGATTATTATATGATCACCAATAATTGGGGTTGGAGATAAGGTGAGTACTTTATGAGTAATCAGATTGAACATTAGGCCTTGTATGCTCAACTTGTCAGATTGTGATGGAATTACTCAATTTGTCAGATTGAAAGGGGGGCAAGCTTTGGTTGAAACCTTAACTTGACAGAAACCCCTTTTCTAACCATTATGATTCTATGATTTGTTTTGTTCCTTATTTTAACTTGACATGTTTATTTTTACCAATCATGCTTCAAGATTTTTATTGATATATGTTTATAGTTACCATTCTTATCTAACAATGCATGAATTGTTATTCTTATCTTGATGATGCATGATTAGAGATTAACATATAATATTGAACTATACACATACTAGTATGTCATATGAAATACATATACCCTAACGTAAAGGAATAGTTGTGAACTGGTCATACATGGTGAGAGTGATAAGTGAGAGAATGAGAAATGTCATACATTAATCTTCAACTTACCTAAAGGACTATTAGCCTAATGATTATATAATACCCTGTGGGCCTTCATAATGGGGAACATGGCATTTCAAGTCATCGATGAATAAAAGGCTATCATGTGACTTGCAAGATACATGGCAATTCAAGTCATCGATGAATAACAAGGCTATCATGTGACTTGCAGGATACATGACAATTCAAGTCATCGATGAATATCAAGGCTATCATGTGCCTTGTGGGATACTATAAGGTGCATGATGATTTGAGTTGGTGATATCTAGACTTCGAGAATATTACAGGATATGTGAAACTAAGGTTATAGCTGAATGTTATGTCACTTTTACAGCTACATGACAGTTAATCACACAGTTGACCTGCGACTTGCCTGTAATATTAATACTCAGTCATAACCTTATTCTAACATTTACACTGCAGTTTGAAAACATATATTACAAGGCATGTGATAGTTAGGTTAAGGTTTATGACACTCTACACTGCAAGCTCTAGAGGGATATAAGCATCATACATATGCATTAATTCTGTTTACAAAGTTAAGTAATTAAATTCATTCTATGGGGATGGGATAAGGTTATTTATTTTTTAATAGTTATAAGTTAAAACATTAATGAATATTGTAATTTAAATTTAAAATTAATAACATAAGTAGGTTAGGGTGTAGTTATGTAATAGCTTTAACAATATTATTAATAATTATAAGCAAGGTATCAGCTACCAATGTTGTTAGCATAGTGAGGAGTACTAATTAACTAATTAGAAAAAAGAATTAAAGAAAGAAGAAGAAATTGGCCGAGCTCTCAGATTTAGCTGTTCACAAATTGATAGGGAGTTGAACGAGCTACTTGGAAACGGTGGAATCCTAGCTTGCAAAACATTGATTCACACTCAAACAAATCATATTGCAGAGGAAGCCTCATGATTCTTGCAGTGAAGCCCGAGGAAGACACTTGACCCCCTCCTTAATTCACATCCCCAGATGACATTTCCCAAAATTAAAGATCACGTGTGTGGCTGTCAGTGTGCTTATCACTCACCTATCAGATGTGGCTCGCAAAACTGAGGAAGACACTTGCCCCCTCAATTCACATCCCCTGATGACATTTCCCAAAATTAAAGTTCACATATGTAGCTGTCACCCAACTATCAGATGTATTGTTCTATTCGATGGGTCATCCACCAAGCAAAATGTAAGTCTCGCCTATGCCAATGGCAATGGGCACAAAACCAAATTCAAATCATTGATTATAAGTTTAATTTAAATTCTATATTAATAGTCAACGATTAGAATTTATAACTTTAAATCAATAAATTTACAAATTCAATATAACATTAATGATTAGCCAGTTTATTAATTATAAAAATCATAATTTAATTATACTCAATATAGATTGATACTATATTATTTACACAAGATAAACAATAATTTGATGACATGTTAATATTATAATTATTGTAAAAAATATTATAAAAAAATCCCAACCTGAACTCCTAACCCGAACTCAACCTGAAAATCCTAAACCAGAACCACTATAACTCGACCAACCCAAATAACCCATAAAAAAAATATTTTTTACTATGTTCCTTGATAATTCTTCACTTTTATCTTAATACTTCACCATTATCATACTAACATTCTGCTAAAACATTTTAACTTTCAAAATAAAATATGAGTAAACCTAAAAACAATCCCTAAACCCTAAATTTGAATCAACCCCGGGGCAATCTAAACACAAACCCGACCTGAATCCCCCCAACTCTAACCCAATAATTTTCAGATCGACTCGGGTCCGGTTCATTTTTGACACCCCTAACTAAGATCAAGTAGGTTCAAATTAAATTGAATTGAATTTATTTTAATCAATTCAAGGAGGAAAGGAATAAGAAAAAAAATTTTAAAGGATTTTTTTCATGTGTTTAAGGATGAAAGGAATAAAAAATATTAAAATATGGAGAGGAAGGAGAAAGAATTAAGAGGGGGGAAATAATAATATATATATCAATTAAAAAATAAAGAAAAAGAAAAATTGAAAAAAAAAAAAACTCAAGGGCCTAAAAAATTTAAAAATTTTTTAAATTGAAAAAAAAACTCAACGGCTTCGCGCAATCACCATGGTCTCGCGTGAGGTCTCCGCAACGCCGCAGCAGAGCCTTTGGCAGTCACAGGGCCTCACGAGGTCGTATTAGTGTCATGTCAATGGTCGGTAAAATGATAAATTTTGCCCCGTGTCACCCAATATGGCACGAGATTTTAAACCATGATTTTTTTTTTGTAAGATATTATGATTTATAAAGCATAGTTAATTTTACAGTTAAATTGAAGTTAATCAGAGTGTTGCATTACATCCATTTTTGGTATTTATAAAGGCTTTAATTTATACGAAGTTAGTAGAGATCTTATTATTAGTAAGCTATATTAGTAGTCAAGAGGTTTGTTGTCTTTAATCTATTTCTTCAAAATTTTAAAACAATTAGCTACTAATTACTACAAATTGCCTTTTGGAAGTAACAAGCCAAATGGAAGGAAGTTCAGGTGTAAAACCCAGATAAATTCATCTTAGCATGTGTCAAAGCATCGAATGATTATGATACATTATTAAAACTAATCAGATCAACCTGTCATAATTTTTCTAGAGAGATATTTTAGCATAAAAGAATAAAATATATTAACCTATTAGAAAGAAGTTGGCAAATATTACCTCAAGTTGCTTAACAGATTCAGAACTTTTACCCACCTGTAAGAGGGAGATAGAACATGACACCAAGAGACTCATGAACTTTGAAAATGGACATAGCTTGATCCAGTGCTTTTAGTGGAGATGCAGGGGGGGTCTCTAAGGTTTTCATGAGCTTCTCTAGAAATTTATCTCTCTCTTCTAGAGTAAGTAAGTGGAGAAAAATTTCCACATCAGAAGCAAAACAAGATAAGTGTCCAAACCTGTGGATTTTAAGTGAAAGAAGTTACAAGGGTTGAAGCAAAATTCTGGATAAAATTAAGAGCACAAATAGTCATTGCCCTCACAATGGCCTGAAGAAAAAAATTGTTCATAGATCAGAAACATAAATGAAAGGGTAAGGATATTACTATGACAATGGCATAAAATGACAACAGTAAATTTAAAGGAAATGTGAAAGCATGAATAATAAGAACAGAGTAATCACTGTTATCAAGATAATTGTCAGACAAAGTTAATCAACATGATTAGAAATTCTAACTTATTTTAAAAAAAAAAGAAAAAAAACTATGAAACCACAACAACAAATACCCTGTTCATTTAAGTCTTGTATTTAAGAATTTATCAGTAAGGATTACGTGCAAATGTGCCACAAAGCCCAGATCAAAGACAGTTTGGTCAGTTATAGATGGAAGTAACTTGATCATCTAAGTAAGAAGTTTTAACATGTGAGGAAGAGTGAAAGAAATTTAAGTGACAGAAATATAAAATATTTGGATCATAAGTTTGTAACTTTTATCTTGACATGCAAGAAGCTTGTTCACTTTCAACTTTATATCATGTCAATTATATTTCCTTAGAAGTGTGATGAATAGAGCAATACCAATACACTTCGGCATCACAAACAAAACTACAAAAAAGAAAATATCCAAAAACATAATGTACAATAGAGCAAAGAGATCATAATGCCTTCATCAGTCTTTATATCAAAGATAAAGAAAGAAAGGCATTCCGGAGTATAACATATTGACACAGGAAGATTCATACCATCTTACTATTGCAAAAATGTCATTTTATTCAGTAAGAATATAAGACAAACTGTACTTCAATTCATGGGGGAAAATTGGAAAATGAAAATCAACTAAATCTTCATTCAGTGAGGTTTATAAGTTAAATATGTTAATTCAAAATTTTCAAGTGAAAGTTACTATGGAAAATATGAGTGTAGAAAACAAAGCCCTAACTGACCATTAAAGTACATTGCTTACTAAACAAAATAATTGATGGATAGTGGTTAGAACCATGCTCACTGAAAGGTATTGTAACTTCAAAGGAGATCAACCACTAGTGCTTTCATTAACAGAACATGGGAAAATGTTGGACAGGTGACGCATCCTTCTGGTTGGAAGTTGCAGATTAGTGAATGGATTGGTGAATGTAATGCAGTAACTAAGTTTATTGTTATAATTCGGTTTAAATTGGAGGCATTACATTGGATCATTTTAAGAGGATATGTTATTTCAAGAGAATAGGTCAATTTTTTTCTTTTTTTGCTCCTGACCATAGGATGCCATCAGACCACAATTAGATGTGAAATTAATCTCCATTGAGAATACCAAAAGGGTGCAACACGACTACTTCCCAAACCATCACCCATTGAAATCTTACTCTTGCCAAAATCCAGTACATTAGTGTTGGTAGGACTACATTAGTGTTGGTCTTGACATGAGGTGTCCTGACATGAGGTGTCCCCATTATGTTGGATGTGAAGCTAATCTCCATTAAGAAAACCAAAAGGATTGAACACGAGGTCTTCCCACCAAGGGATTACATATCCTAATACTATTGCTCAAGCATGTTTAATTTTAAAGTTCCAATGCATTGGAGATGGTATGATAGCACCTGGTCATTTTTTTTGTCTCAACCAAGTGGTGTTTCACACAACATTAGATGTGAAATTAGTGGCTGTTGAAAAAAAGGGTAGAACATGCGTACTTCAAGGGCGGTGACCCATTCTAGGTCATTTATTACCATGTTTTCTATGTTAGGAATACCAAATAATTATCTTTGGGTGAAGAGGTGATGGTTCAGAGTCTTAACAAGAAGCACTAGTTGCTCTTCGTGAGGAATATTTAATTTTAATAAAGTTTAATTCTTGTTTTTGAGTTTACTTGTCCTATTGTTGCTCTAGGTGAATCAACTATCAAAGCTCAAATTCCAAATGCTGAATCCACCCTTCACTATCAACCTCCATCACTTTAATTTTCCCTTTCACATCTATTGACATATCCAACTCCACATCTCATTAAGGCTTCATTACCCGACCACCCAGTACACTGCCTTTTTTATACCCATGGCACAAATTAATTTTCCTCAGTATACTCCTTCCAAATGACCTCCACACGATACAGATCACCTCCTTTGCCCACATGCTAGAGAAAACTTGTCTCCATCTTCATGACCTTCGCATATTATCTAACACCCATCAGATTTGATCATAGTTCTGCCTGGATACTAACCTCTACAAGCTGAGAGGAGCAAAGTCTCGCTTCCATCATCAATCAAGTTCACAAATCTGCAGGTAGAAGACATCTCCTACTTTCCTCCTATTGGTAGAACAATAGTCACAAAGGATCCCATCTACACCTTCCCTCCTGCTGAATTCAAAGTAGAGCATCCGTGGGAAGCCATCAAGTGAGGAAGAGATCACCAAAGGTTCCAGACCCATTGAAGTCCTTCCCTCAGAGTTCTTCCTGTTAACCCACTGCATGAGAACACAATCCTCCTCCATCATAGCATCTCCATCAGAAACCTTTATCCACCTATGCAATTTTAGCCCTCCCCCACTTGTATACAAGCTTGAAGACCACGAGAACCTACCTACACACACCACCTCTTGCATCACATGTGGATGTAGAATTCTTATTGTTAAAACTCTATACTAAAACATTTGACACCGACGCTGTTGGTGAAGACCTAACAGTCTAGACTTCTTGCCAATCTTGATCCAAAGGGTCAAGAAGAAATAAGGTAAAGGCCACAAGGGCAAGGAAGAACTGGAAACAAACAAAATCACGAGAATGAACATGTAAACTGATATGAACAAGGAATCTTTATTATATAAGGAGTAAGTACACTCATATAAAAGCAGAATATAAAATGCAAAATGAAAATAAAAACTAAGAAGCGTCTGTACTCCACCTACTTCCATTTCATCTCCTTTAGTTGCTTCCTCTACCCTATCTTCTATCAAGGTCATTGTCTTACCCTTTTCAGCCGCTTTCCTCACCTGCTCTGCCAAAAAGAGAGTTTTATGCTTGGATCACATGGGCTTGGTTCAGTAAACTGCATAGCTCGAATTGGAAGATGATCGGATGAAGCTGAGCAATTGACATGGCTGAAGTTCTTAACTTATTCACTGCCACTTCCATCTCTTTGGAGTGTCACCGGGCCATGAGGTTGAGTGTCACTTGATGGACCTGCCCAAGCTCATCCAGAGGCCTCCTATGCTCAAGCACCATTGCATCATGAGCCTCTTTGATGTACAAAACTTTTTCGATTCTCAATCTCCAAGCTAGCCGCCTAAAGGGTCTGACTGTCAGAGATGACAAAGATGTTTTGCACAACAAGATCACACTTCACCTAATTCAAATCATGCTAGTACTTCAGCAAGATCTCTTCTGCCTCACAGACACCATGAGTTGCTCCTTTGCTTCATTGCAATGCTCCTCCACACTGAGTTAGGTGGCATATGCTACCTGCTTAGGAGGTCAAGTTTGGTCGAGTCAACCTAACTCCCCATCATATTGGTGTTTTCCTTGTTCAACACCTCCACATTCCCTATGAGCCGATTGATGTGAACCTCGACATTACGAACTCGTTCTAGATGATGGATTGCTTGTGGAGGTACAACATGGTGTTCTTAAAGAAGCGAGATAGAAGGTTAGTGAAGGACAACTATGGAGTTTTAGGGAGAGGTTCAAACAGAGCTCTTTTAAGTAAACTGCGGCCTAGCTTCAAATTCCCTAAGGATCATCAATGTCAGGTCTCCACCTTGCACTAAGCAACTTGTCCTTTGGAGGCCTAAACCAGTTCTTAAGTTTTTAATGACAAAAGGCATTTGGTAGAGAGCACTCATGGAATTAATTTTTCCTCAGGTTTTCATTAGATGCTTAGGAAGGCATTAAGAAAATCATCCTTACATATGAAAATTTGAAAGAACAAATTCTAAAAGAATGGAGAGACACAGGTATTACATCAACAACAAAGAAACTTCCATATGTGAATAATACCATTCTATTCTTCATGATTAATTATGTGTTCGTTTATGCATCTCTCCAATAAAGCTGCATATGAATTTGGACTTGGATGTACTTGCTAGTATTTTCACAAAAACAAATTTAGGAAAACTGTATGCAAACTAATTCTCTCCGATAAAATACAGTTAAAAGTACTACTTGTTACCAAAATTGCAAGATGTCATATCCAGTTAAAGAGAAACACAAACCTACAGAAGTAAGTTAGCAAAGCCTCCACAAAGTTGTCATCATGTTTGGTACCACACAACCGACAACGACGTTCAATTTCAATATTTGCTAGGTAAGCACCTCTGACAAAACCACCATTGCAATCTGTTTGCAGCCTCTGAACAAGTGACACTGCACTGGAGATGCGGGAATTAAACTGCATGTTCATGAGTCAGAAATAAAATTTCAGTGTGGGTGAAAAGGGAAAAGTAATCAACATGGCATTCCATTTTTTTTAAAAAACCATTTAAATGATTACAGAACCTCATCATTGCTCAAGTGGTTTGCCTTGCAAGCTCCATTGTCATCAAAAGATGGTGAGCAGATTTGCATGGTAGCATCCATCTTTAACCAATTTAGATCATCCTCCAACAGACAGCCTAGATAGCACAGGAATACCTCCCAATCATCAGGACTGCCAAGCCAATACAAGGTCAGTATCATAAACCAAGAACAGGGATGTCATTCATCAAGCAAATAAACCAGTAAGTCAGTCATCCAGCAGGTTTGTATCCCTATCAATTCATCCAAAAGAACGAAATATTATCGTGTATGTTCTCACAATAACTATTTCAAAATGAACTAATTCTTTCAGCACCCTATTTCTCCATAAAAAAAAAATTCTACAAGCTCCAAACCAAAGTATGTGAGCAAATCTGAAGGTTGATGTTGCAAATATTGAGAGAATGGAGAGTATTGCTACAAAAAGAGCTTTTCTTATAAATTTTTCATAAGTTGAAGGAATAGGTGAAGATAAAAGTACCACATTATAATTTGGATCTTGTATATAATAACAGATCCAGTAATATTTCAAATTTAATGAATAGGTTTCACATGGGTAGATATCCTCTTCTAGCATTGACTCAGTCAACTGATCGCCATCTTCAATTAGACTTCACCAAAACATATCACTGACCAATACGTTCGGCATCATCATCAAGAATAGAAGCATAACTTCCATATGTTAAAGGCAATAACCATTTGTCAAGATCTTTGTCATCATTGCCAAGGAGCTTCTTTGGCAAACTGAGGCATTATAGTCTAAGAGACCTGCAATGACAAAAAGATCACCTCTCCCAAAATTACAGCATAGTTTACCATCACGCTCTCTGCATGGATCCCTTGCTGCACTGCCTCTTTTTCTTGTGGCAAAAAATTGTTAACGTTGATTGCATCTTGGTGTAGCCCTCGATGCAAATTTTCTGTTTCCTACAATACCACCTCTTATTCCTCATTTCGATAAGCAATCTATCAATGGAAAAATCTCGAGTTCACATTTTGGCTAGCAAGTCAATCTTGAATTTTGTTCTCTTTTGTGTTAAACTACCATTGACAGCAGGCCTTAGTGTAGTGGCATCCTATGTTCCTCAGACTTGGGCACAATTTCCATCACAAATATGAATCTAGGTATCTGATATCTCAGTCACTAAGGGTGTCGTAATGTTGGATTTTTGACAAGGGCACAAGAGGGGTAAATGAATGATTCAGGTACCAAGAGTATCTTATCAGACCTAGATTCTCCCTAGTTGCACTCAAGTGTTCTGCTCTTAAGTCAACTGTCAACCTAGAATGACAGCACTGAATCGATAAAGAAGGTACAATGTTCACAAACAGTTTAGGCCAAAAGGGACAACATGACTGCCCATAAATCATTTAACCTATTGTTTTTGTTCCTTGACAGAACACAAGGCCGCTCAGAGATGCACTCTTGGATCAATTGTGAGCAAAGAGATACAATGTAATGTTCCCATTTCATTATGCTAGAGATGGCTAAATGCATTAATTCACATATTGTTGCATAAATTCTTCATGCCAGTGTAGAAAATCTATCAGCTGGCCGACCTCAGAATGTTAGGCTAAAATGGTTGCATTTTTTTTCTCGGTACAGAACGGCTGAAATATTGCCCTTAGATGATTACACTCAATAGCACCTTAGTCTAGTGATGGCCCTTCAAACACATTGATGTCCAACTTCATGTCTTGTGCAATCTTGATCATACTTTAAACCTATCACACTTAAACCCTTCCAACATCCACACTTCAAATTGAACCATGTGATCAAATATAAAATTTAGAACTATTATCCAAATAGAGTCCCTAGTGCTGGAAAATGACAAATCAACCCCTCCCATTTTTCTGAACCAAAATACCCTCCGATGTTTTATTAAACAGCTTGTAATGTTGAGTGACTATAAAAAAATTTAGAATAATTTTAAAAAGGAAGTAATTACCCATTTAAATTTATAGGTAAACTATTTATAGGAATTTTAAAAAAAACAAAATTAATTAACAGTATTCCATTAATTTATTTGGTGAAATATCTTGATGGACAGAATTTAGCTTTTTTTCCTTTAGAAAGACAAATACTCATTCAATATAACAAGTAGTTGCCTCTTTTGTATAATAAATAAATAAATCATTTCAGTCTATTCAGATGTTTGATAAAACAGCTTGAGGTCAAGAAATATAAACCAAAAAGTAAATTGGATAAAATTAATCATGCTAGCAGAGAATTTGACAAATGAGCAAGGAGCTCCATATAAGCGTGGATAAATGACGAACTATTGACTATCAGATCACAAAAGAGAAGAGGCAATCTAGGTACTTATTGTTGAATTATTATTATTATATGTTAGTGTTTAATAAGTTAAAAGTTATCATATATTAGTTAAGTGTTAAAATTAAATTACTTAAATTAATAAGAAATATTATTAAAATATTATTTATTTAACTACGATATTATTTATTCATAGTTCTAAATTAATTGATTAGAAGATTGTTTACTAGTAAAATGTGTATTTAGATGATTATTTTACATTACAATAATTAATAATCTTATCCAATAAATATTGAAAACCCATTTATAGTAATAATCAGATTTTAAAATAAATTACTAGTAAATATAACATTCTACATTAAAAAATTGAAATTATAAATAAATTATGTATAGTTTTAGGATATTAGTTACTAATAATAAACATATTTTATACTAACAAAGATTCATTATTAGTATCATTACATAAAAATATTAATTAATTAGAATAATAATCTAATTTATGATACTTGCTAATAATAATCTATAAAAAAATTTATCTTTCTTTGATTTTAAATAAATGACATTCTACCAACCCTACTGACCCAATACAAGGTTTTTTTGCTGGACAATCCAAATATTGATGTCAATTTTGTGACTTGTGCATTAAACAATTACTTAACAATAACATTATAAACTAATATCATATTTTAAGTCGTTGTAAAACCTCAAAATCTCCATAAATAATCACATCATGTCCCCTCCTACTGTTGAGCAACCAAGCTCCCTTGTTGCTTGTTGCCATCTACCACACAACAAAGCCTTGTTCCAATCAATCATGTGACATCTCATAGTTATTTAAGGCGTGAGGCACCCAAAAGTGCATAAGTGCTATGGGAACTGAGATGTCAGACACAAGATAAGACGCACGCCTTACCGAGGTAAAGCATTTTGGGTATAAATTTTTACAATTTAATATATATATATATGGAATTTCTGCCAAAATATTTCACTAATAAAATCCATAAAATATTAAATAATAATATAAATATAAAATTCACTAACAAATAAATAAATTATACGCATAATTTAAATAAATATGCTATATGCATAAATATAAAATACATTAACTAAAAATAAAAAAAAATAATCTAATTATTTAAAATATAAAATGTAAAATATAAAATAATTTTTAAAAAAAGAAATATATATCTGCATATATTAAATTAATAAGATAATTTTATTAGGGTTAATTAAGTCTATTTAAATTATCTCTACTACAGTTAGGGGTTGATTGAAATTATTAACTTAAATTTTATTTAATTAAAATTTAATTTTCTTCCTGTTACACGTGGCCCACGACAGCGGGGTTCGCATCACGAGGCTCATGCGACGCATCCACCGCAATTGCGGGGCTCGTGCAATGCCTCCGCCATGGCTGAGGGGCTCACGTGATGCCTCCATAGCCGCCGCGAGGGTTGGACTTTAAAAGCAAGATTTTACTTCAATAAGGCAAGATAATCATGTCTTACGCATGTCTGTCGCCTCTCAAAAGTTGTGCACTTACGCACGCTAATTTAAAGCAGTGTGTCTGGGTCACTACCTAGGCACAAATGGTGTATCTGGTTGTGCCTTGGCACGCCTTTCACAACTATGTAACATCCCCATCCATATTTGTGTCAAGCCCCACCAAAACATGTGCCCATCTCATTATATAAGTTTATTCAACTTTAGAGGTAACCCATGTGTTTTTTACAATTTTCAAACTGTCTTGGCTAATGATTCTATAATCTTGATGTGCAACTTGTGTCGTTTACCTTGCATTCATACAATGGGTCAACATCCACTAGTTGGCATTGCCCAGCTAATATGCCCTCACAGAACAGCGCTAAGGCAATCGATCATTGCCTCACTTAAGCCCCTCAGTGAATGTTTGAGTGCTTTTTACAACACTTGAAAAATATATATAGCACGCAAAGAAAATATGCCCTATATTATTGAAGAGACAAGAATATTAGGATATAAATCATGCATCACACAAATCCAACATATAATTATTATCAAAACTGATTGTTGATAAATCAGAGAGATGAGATTGTGACAAGTTCAAGATATATCTTTTGCAATGAATGCAATTAGGGTGATTGATAAATTTTGCAATCATGAGATGCAAGTAATTAAAATTTTGAGATATATCATAGGTACTCTTATGAAGTGCTTCGTTATGGAAACAATACTAGAAAAATGTCTTTGCTGGTGTAGCACTACTTACTTTTTCTAGGGTTTTGGCACATTAGAAACCTAATGGAATATAGTCTACGTCCAATTTTTTAAAACTAGAGTAGTTGGTATTGTCAACTTCATATGATTCAAGTGTTCTAATATCTGTGATCTAGGTTATCCACATAATGTATGAAATAAAACATGTTGAAGAAGTAAGAATCCACAGAATATGCACGATTAATACCATGACACTAGAACCCTCTCAAAGATCTCAGTAGCGGCAGAATAGTTGCATGCACGAGCTAGAAGCCTCCCCTGTCAACTTGAAATCAAACAAGGACACAGGAATGATAAATCTGAAGTTGTATTATAGACCATGTTAGATATTGATTGAAAAGGAAAACTAGTACAAATCCAACCAAAAAAAAAAAAAATTCATTAACTATGAATGTCAATTCTCACTGAAGAAAGCAGAAACTTCAGACATATAGTATTGAGATAAGGTTGGGTTGAAGAGCATTGAGTAAAAGTAGTTTAGTGTTTGGTAATTTACATTTTAAAATTACTTTGCAAAGCAATTCTGTATACTATAACACACTTGGTGAATGTAAAATTAAAATCACTTTTCACTATAATTTGAACAGTGAAAACAATTTAATTAAAATATAAATTTAATCACTATACTAATATATTATTATTATTATTATCATCAATAGTTGAGTAGTCAAATATTAATTTAATGATGAAACTTAAACTTGATAGTAAATAATTATTTGCTTAATTTTAACACTTAAAATAATGTTAAGGATATTTTTTGTAATTTGCGCTTCAGAATTACTTTGAAAACAATTGTGCACCTTGTAATATTTGGTTAAAGCACATTAAAAGTAAATTTTAACTAAAAGTTAAACAATGATAATGCTTTTAATAATTTAATTGTTATAAATTCAATTACAATGATATAATCAATTTTTGTGATTTTAAATATAAATTTAACTAGTGAAACTTAAATTAAATAGTGAATTATTACTTATTTTGTTTTAAGACTTAAGTAAACTTAACAACATTATTTAATATATTATTTTAATGATTTTTTTTATTTTGATTTCATTAAATAGTATTAAAACATATTTTTCATTTGTTCACATTGTTAACGCAAATAATAATTTGTATTTTATATTTTTTTCAATTAACATTGACTCAAATACTAAACATTCAAGTACTAATATACATATAATATATTTTAATAAAACATTAGTGTGCATATTATTCATATAAATATTGCTATTTTTACCTAATTTTTTATATTAAATTTTGAAAGTATATAAAATTGCTTTGGGAAAGCACTCCCTCATTTGTATTGGAAAAGTAGCTTTCAGAAGTCACTGGTTCAGGTAAAGCACTTTAGGCATATACCAGACTATTTGACCCCTGGAAAGGATTCCAAAACCTTGCCAAAGTGTCGCAATCTAAATCCAAAAAGTACCTGGATCCGCAGTCTGTCCTCTTGAATTCCTATAAGAGAGCCAAGATCCCCAGATAGAACTTCCACAGCAGCATCAAACTTTTCTTGTTGTTCCAGAAGTGACAAGTATAGGATGAGTGCTGAAGTGAATTTGACAAGTAAATGAAACCATATTATACTCCAAATGAACATGAGGAATCAAAAGACGATGTGTACCTTCCGGATCATGCAGGCTATTGGAAGCTATGTGCTTCTTCATTAATGCCTCAGCTAACTGCAGGAGTTTCTGGCTGGTGCTGCTACAATGTACCTAAAAGATAACGGACTTAGCAGAAAAATTCAAAACCACATCTTAGAACTAAATTTTGAAATATCAATCTGTGTCAGAGTTTTCGTATGCCAATATGGGTTTCAGTATTTATTTACTTTCAACTATAATTGTATGCAAATTAAAGAGCATTCCCATTGATATTCCAGAGATCAATACTTTACAAATTATTATAAGAATCCCAACCACATGCTTATAGAGTTATCAAGTATTTACATTATTCATCTTCCAATTCTGATAAACAAACTACAAATTTTCAAAAAAAAAAATCTGCTTGTTTCCTTTTTTTAGTTGAAAAAGGGGTTAACTGTTTTTATTCATTTCCTTTGTAGGAAGTAAGAGCTCATCGACTAACTGAAGCACGAATTCTGTTGTGTATGAGATATAATAAAGACTTCTGTTAAATCAGTCTTCATCTAAATTAATAGCTGTATTGAAAGCAACATTATTTTTGTAGGTTGAAAATTTTAAAAATGAGATCAAAATCTTTTGTTTATAATCTTTTTTCATTCTAAAGAGAAAAAAAAATCTGAATCCTTCTTTCTCTTTTCAAAATTAATGTCAAAATTATATCTCAGCTACCCTACAAAGCATTGCTGTCTACTCATCTAGTCTTATTGTCATTTAACAAGATACAAAGATTAGCATCTATATAATTTTCTATATTATTTTTAATATCAAAATAAAGCTAAATTGATAAACTTATATCATCTTTAATATGCAAGTGTAGAATTAATTGTGTAAATGCTTCATTTTCTTAAAAATGAGAATAATAATTAACTCCTTGGTTTATCCTTCGCGTAAGTCCTATACATAAAATAATAGCAATTCCAGAGCAAAATTTATGAATTTAGATTGGTTGTTTAAAATACAAGTCTGTAAAGAAAATATAGCATCTAATTCATTTAATTTAGTGTGCTATGCTTAGGGACAACAATATACAGAAAATATTTTGATTCCAGTATGAGCCATATAAAACCATCAGTGGCATTTATCAAAAGGAAGAATACGGATAAGAGTCTACCAAAAGAAAGAATATGCAGCTATATTTCCATTTTGTTCCTTCCAAAGTATAAACCCATGCTACACTAAATTTTTCAGTCTCACTACACTAAAAAAGGACTGTTTTCCAATTCAATCAGAGGAGTTCAAGGACGAAATCCTTATTTATTTATTTTCTCGGCCTCACTATCTCACTGTACTCTCCTCTCTCCCACTGATATCTCTCCCCCTTTACTGTCTCTCTTCCTCACACCCAATCTCTCTTGCTCCTCTCCTCTCCCTCCCACCCGATCTCTCTTGCACGGTGTCATCACCACTGATCAGATCGCGATGTTGCTCTGGATTAAACCATCAGTGGGCAATCATTCCTTCCTCCCTTCCAAGTAGGTTAGCCTCTCTCTCCCTTCTGAATTTCGCTCTCTCCCTGGCATCACTCAAGAACCAACTTCTTCTCCAGTGTCATCATCATCATCGTCTATGTCAATATCAATGTCCTTCAACATCTCAATACAAGTGTGAAATGAAAAATGACCACAAAGCCTTGAGATTTTAATCTATGCTTTGCACCCATGTTATCTTGATAAACAATTTCAAAATCACAAAATATTAAATGTGATAATTTCAACACGTATGGAAAATATAGCTCACAAAATACCCAATCACGACATAAGAACATACACAATTTCTAATAATTGCAGTATAAGGGTGAAAATATATTTTCCCTTAGATTCCTAAAGTAGCTTATGGCCACAATTTCATAATAGTGTTTGTTGATGATTTTCTAAAATGTTTCACTTTTAATCCTATTATAAGTCCAACAATACATGCTTTTTACTTTCTAGAAATGTTAAGTTGCAAGGGCTATCTCACATAGGATCATGGGTGCTAATATGAAATATTAATATTTAATGAATTAAACAACAAAAAGAACCGAACACCACAAGCAGTCTGATCCTCTTCAAGCTCTCTTCGTTTTAGAATCAGGAATAGGTTTCTCCTTACTACCAGCCCCTCTAACCGTTGTACCATACTCTCTGCAGACCCTCTTATAGTTCGACCCTACTCTCCTCACTTTGTTTTGCCATAGAAAAATTTCTAAGTGGGATTGGAGAGATCAACTAAATTCATTAATTCGATCAACTAAAATCATCATAAATTTTAATCAATTTTCCACTTGATTACCATAATTTAAGAATTTTTTAGAATCATGTCCCAAAATTGGATGAGCCTAGGCTGATCACTATCCATCCCGGGATTGGCTGAGTTTGTCAACCGTGCATATGATTTCATAATTCTTGTAAATGAAAGATTTGTTAACAATCACAGATCCAACCTCTAATTTGAACCACCATCTTGCTCTTTAAAAAGGCACTCACGGATGCATTACTTTGCCTCCTCTTTGTCATTATCTCTTATACTTATTTATTACTTAGTTGGATTGACTTTGTTTCTCTTTTAGCTTAACATTGAATCCTAATGTTATTTCAGAAGTCTTTCCTAATCCAAGATAAAAGCTATGATAAATAAGATAACAAACATTCATTTTAATGGCACTTCAGAATTGATTAACTTTCTCTTTGCAAATTCATCATTGAATGCAAGCCATTGTTCACTTGAATAAATCATCTAGAGGCATTGTGAATCTTTTAAAGCATTGTGAATCTTTTAAAGGCTAGATTAACTCAGCTTCAATAAGAATATCTCACTTATACAGCAATATATCTGTTATATTGTTGAAACTTTCAAACGGCCTATTTGTCATTTCTAAAAATGTTGGCCTTTATAAAAATAGCAATTAAATAGCACCCACTTCTCTTCTCCCGTGCACCATGTCCCTTCCAACCCACCCAAACCATATCCTCCTTCCCACTCAGGTCGACACCAGTTATTGCCATCACACTCCAGATTTCAACAGAATTTTTCAGCAGAGAGCAGCAAGCAAAGCTCCTCAATCAGCCGTATAGTTGCCCTGCATTGTTGCCGCCTCACGCCAACTTTCACTGGAATTTTTCCAACAGAGAGGGCAGAAAGCAAAACTCCACATCCAGCCGCTCCACTACCCTGCACCGTTGCCACCTCGTGCAAACTTTCGCAGAATTTTTCCACCATAGAGAAAGCAGCGAGCACGAATCCTCAGATGACGATGAAATCACTACCGTTAACCACAATCGCCGCCCCTAGTTGTTGTCAAGCCCTCTTCTACAAGCAGTCATATGTTTTGGAGCGAGTTAGACCCTTTGACTGATCAAGTGGAGGTTTTCTTGTTTGTTTCATTATAATCATCTTGTGCATATTATAAAACATTAATGATATTAGATAACTATAATGATATCTTCAAAAAGGAAATTACTCACAAGATGCTTGATTATAAAATGGGGAATAAATAAATAAATTATAGTGAATAAATTCCTTGAGATATAACTGATGCTTTTATTAGGTGGGAATTAGTGGTAAACTTATACTTACTTTTGTTGTTTATAATGACTTCTACTTTGTTTGTCATTTTTACATTAAACCTTTATTTATTTGTTGTTGCCCTGTTCAAATTTATTAATTAGATTGCCAAGAGACAACTTGAAATTTAAAAAAAAAACAAGGGTAGTCTATTCAAAGGAACTTGGATAATCATTATGCTAAATTAATCATAATAGATGAATAATAGGCTAATCTAATCACATATAAATCAATAATACAAAAGAGCTTTAGCTTTGCGCCCTTAAGAAGTCATGCATTTCTCAAATAAGTTAATAAGAAAACCAATGCAGTCCTTGTTGCCATCAAGCTTCGGCTCTATAATTTATAAAAGTGGCAAGACTAATTATGTCAGAAAAAAAAATCTAATAAATTTTCATAACTATAAAGTAGTGGCTCCATGCTTTGTAGGAGTTATGTGATATATATATTGAATTAATATAATTAATTAATTAATCCCATTTTCATGTTCATAGATTCTGTATAACAAGAGATGCTTTACTCCTTGGATGGATTGCAAGTCGTTCATCATATTCCTATATAAGGTCCATTTTAGTGGATTGCGAGTGATTTGCCCAATATATATGTGTGTGTAAACAAGGTTTAAAATATTAACTCGTGCCGACGTTTCGATCTCGGATCGAAATGATATAGTTTCCATATCGTATTGTGCCGTGCCAATATAGTTTCGATATTTTTTTAAATTTTAAATATAAATGTATATTAATTTTATTAATATTTGATTATTAAATATGCTTTATATTTTGAGATATTCAATTTATATTTCAATATTTTCTCATAAGATAATGCCCACTAACTTTTTATAAAAATTATATTAAAAAATAAGTAATTCTCAAAATTCAAAATTAAATTTAAAATTATAAAATCATTTGAAAGCCTAAAAATAATTATAAAATTATTTGAAAATCTTAAATTACTTTTTTGAATGTATTTGTAAATTTTTAATTTTAAAAAATTTATTTGAAATGTTTAAGAATTATAATTTTTAAAATTTTTAGATTATTTTACTTTTAAATTTTATTTTAAAATTATTTTTAAAAATTAAATTATTTTATAAAATTTTTATTAATTTTTAAAATTATTTAAATATTTTGAAATAATTTTGAATATTTTATAACTATTAATAATAGTCTATTTATAAAACATAGATATTTAAAAAATAAATAATTAACTAAATCAAAAAACTTTAAAAAATCACGACTGTGATGACCCACAAAGGCTATCGCGGCACCGCGGCCCTTACAAAGGATTTTAGGAATATATAAAATTTTATTAAAATTTTAAATGAATATTTATATATTTTAATTGGATATTCAAGTAAGATTTTAAGAAATATGTTTGGCTATCTATTTAAATTATGGATTGATTGGATCCATTAAAAAATAATAACATAGCTAGAAGATAAATAAATAAATATATTATTATTATATATTTTTAGAATTAAAACATATAATTAATTAGATAGTTTTAATAGAGTTTAATTAAGCATCTTTAGATTACCACTATCATACTTAGGAGTTGATTGAGATAATCAACCAAATGTTCAGTTTTAATTTTAAAAAAATCTCTCCGTTTTAATTAAAAAAACCCGACACAACGCAACCTCGCATGATTGTGGGTGTCATGCGACCGCTCCGATACTGTCGCGGGGGTCGCACCCTCTGACACAGCTGCAAGGGTCACGCGACCCCTCCAACACAGCCGCGGGGGTCACCCCTCCAGCGCGGCCGCTAGGGTCGTGCGACCCTTCTACAGCCACCGAGGGGGTCATGCGATGCCTCCGTGGCAGCTACTGGGCCTAGTGTCAAGTCGTGCCAACGGACGAAACGAAGTGTTTCGCCCATTTCGACCGGCTCGACACCATATTTCAATCCATGTGTGTACATAAATATGATGCATTTCATTGCGGGTGGATTATGAATGGTTCACTCTTATATACGATGCATTCTTATCTAGTAGATTGAGGGTTGTTCACCCCCTATTTTTATACTTATATAGGATGTGTTTGCATATCAAGTGGATTGCAAGCCGTTTATTTTTACATATACAACACATCTTTTAATGGGTAAATTACAAATCATTCATCTACTTAATAAATTATGTTAATTTTAGCTTATAGGTTAGAATTTGTATAACATTGAAAAGGGAAAACAAAGTAAATTGATGGAATTAATTAAAAATAAAATGAAAATAATAATAATACAACGATAATAAAGCACATGAAAACAAAAACTATAAATTTTATTGTTACCTTTTATAATTTTAGACATCATGCACTTTTCTTCTTACTCCACTTTGTACTATATGCTCGATCCCTCTTTTCCTTTGACCTACAGATTTGCAAACTTTAGACGATCTTCAAAGTTTGGATGGTTTTATAGGATAAACTTAGAGATGCTTAGCTATAGTATTGGAGACAATTTCTTTTAGAATCCATTTTGTTTTATTTTATTTGTTATTGCAGGAATTGTTACTTTTATATATTGGTACATTTCATTTGTCAGCATGAGTCTATTTTATTAATCGTCATGAGTCTAACAGTCATTATTTTGAATCGGGTATTGTGTTAACATTTTTTGATAATGTTAAAAAAATGGTTAAGTATTTGGGTTTATTATAACCTTTTGCACTTTTAGAGGTATTACTTGTGGTTATGGTTAAAGTGCAATAATGAATATTGTCATGATCAAGGAGACTATCCCTTATATAAGGATGGAAGTCTTCCGATCACAACAATATCTACAAGCAATACCCTTAAAGATGCACCAAGCGATAACAAATATGAATACTTAACAATCTATTTAACATTATGGAAAAATGTTAACATAATGCCCAACTCAAAATAATTACTCTATTGGACTGGCGATGACAAACAAACTGGGTTCATGCTAACAAATGAAAAGAATATACCAACGTACCAAAAAATAACAATCCTGGAGTACAAAAATAAAATAAAACAAATGGGCCCTAATAGAAACCATCTCTAATACTATTGTTGAGCATCTCTAAGCCACATTATCCTATAAAATTATTCAATTCTTGAAGATCACCTCAAGTCCATGAATCAGGAGGTCAAAGGAAAAAAAAAGAGTGAATATATAGTGTAAAGCAGAGTAAGAAATAAAGTGCATGAAACCCACAATCAAACAAGGGAACAACAAAGTTTATAGTTTTTTGTTTTCATTATCTTTAGCATTATTGCATCAATACTCTTTTCTCGTTATTCTTTCCAATTAGTTTCATCAATTCGCCTTGTTTCCCCTTTCCAATTGTTGGAAACTAGGAGTTGATAGTATTATGTGTATCATGGGAACCGAAGAGTCTGTTGGAAACTAGGAGTTAATAGTATTTACTTGTATCATAGGAACCGAAGAGTATCTTTCTTGTAAAGTATGTATCATCTCTTGTATAAATTAGGTACCTACTAAGTGATATGGTAAGAAGGTTTTAACTCACAAAATCCTGAGTCTTGAGTATTCTTCACATGGTATCAGAGCAGGTTGTCTTTTTCTCTTTATCTTCTGCGATCCGGTCAAGCAAAGGATTTCTCAAATCCAGAAGACAACACCTACCAGACAAGGTCGCCTCTTCTTCCTCTGCTGCCCTAGCTTGTCACTATTACTATGGCCTCATCCTCATCCTCTAGCATGATCCAGCAAGGCTCAGGAGTCCAGAAAAGTCCCTTTTCATTTGCCTTTTCAGGAACTCCCTCTATTACCTCTGAGAGACTCAATGGCAAAAATTATATGGATTGGTCTTCGGCTGTTGAGATTTGGTTCCTTGGTCAAGGGCTTTCGGATCACCTCATAACTCAAGTAGAGGAGCGTGATGACGCATCAAAGGCTGAATGGCAGAGAATTGATTATCAGCTGGTGTCTCTTCTTTGGCAGTCTATTGACCCAACACTTTTGGTTCATTATCGCTCCTACAAGTCCTGTTATGATATCTGGAAAAAAGCTAAGAGTGTGTATGCCAATGACATTCAACGACTCTATGATTCGGTCCATAATTTGGCAACTCTTCAGATGCAGGATCATGACTTAACTTCGTATCTCAATAAAGCCCAGTCCACAATTCATCAAGTCAAGATGCACCTAACATACAGCGGTACCAACAAAGTATTGGAGAAATTGGATCAGATGTATATGGTGTTTGTTCTTCACGGATTACATAAGGATTTTGACAATGTCAAGAATCAAGTCCTTACCAATCCAAATATTCCTACTGTCGATGAACTCATTGATCGGTTGTTTCGTGTGCCATTGACCAATGAATCTCTCAAAACTGAAGTTGATTCTGCTATACTCTTTACCAACTCTGATCGTAGAGGCCGAGGTCGTGGACGAGGGAGAGGAGGTCGTGGAAATCGACCACAGTGTTCTCATTGTAATCGAATGGGACATACTCGAGATCGATGCTTCACTTTACATGGCTTCCCGGCAAAATCTGCAAATATGTCACAGGTGCAAGTGGTAGACTCAGCCAAGAAAGATGAATCCCTACAAGAAAACAAGTTCTTCGTGTCTAACGACGAATATAAAGAGTTCCTTAATTTCAAAGCTGCTTCTAGCAATGTAGCAGCCCTAGAACTTCAATCTGGTGATTCTTCGGTTTGCTTTTCTCAATCTTTGCCCTCTTCCTCCTGGATTCTGGACTCCGGTGCATCCGACCATATTGCTGGTAATCCTTCATTATTTTCAAACTTGTCTTCCACGAAAAAATCCCATTTTATAACCCTTGCAGATGGTTCAAAAATACAAGCTGCTGGAGTAGGCAAAATTTCTCCCCTTCTCTAAATTTAGATTCTGTTCTTCTAAATTTAGATTCTGTTACGGGACTTCTTGTTCAAGCCCGTTTAATTTACTATCAATAAGTAAGTTAACTCGCTCTCTCAATTGCTCGGTAACCTTTCTTCCTGATTCTTTTCATATCCAGAACCGAAGTACGGGACAGATGATTGGTGCAGGCTCTGAATCACATGGGCTCTACTTCCTTCAATCTCCACCCTTAACAGTCTGTGCTGCGGCTGATTCTCCAGATACTTACCATAATCGTCTAGGACATCCAAGTCTAAATAAGTTGAAAATAATGATTCCTAGATTTTTCTCATTTACAATCTCTCCAATGTGAACCGTGCCAACTTGGTAAGCATGTTCGTTCTTCCTACAAAAATAGGAAAGCTAGTCGATCCAAGTTTCCTTTTGAGTTAGTCCACTCTGATGTTTGGGGACCTTGTCGCACCACTTCTGTTCTAGGTTTTCGTTATTTTGTTACCTTTATAGATGATTATTCAAGGTGTACTTGGATCTACTTAATGAAAGAACGATCTGAACTATTTGAGAATTTTAAGAAGTTCTGTTCCGAGATTTCTACCCAATTTGGTCGTACAATCTACATCTTCCGTAGTGATAATGCTAAAGAATACTTCTCTTCTTCATTCAACTCTTTTATGGTCACTAAAGGCATGATTCATCAGTCTAGTTGCTCACACACGTCACAACAAAATGGTATTGCAGAAAGAAAACATCGACATTTGCTTGATACTGCTCGTACTTTATTACTTCAAGCTAATGTTCCTCTAAGATTTTGGGCTGATGCAGTTCTTACTGCGAGGTATTTGATCAATCGAATGCCATCTTCAGTTTTGGGTAATCAGGTTCCTCACTCCCTTTTGTTTCCCAATGAACCAACATACAAAATACCTCTGCGTATCTTTGGATGTACTTGTTTTGTGCATGATTTATCTCCAGGAAAAGATAAACTCACAGCCAAAGCAATTAAATGTATCTTTCTTGGATATTCAAGGGTTCAGAAGGGTTACAAATGTTATTCTCCTTCATTGCATCGGTTCTTTATTTCTGCCGATGTGGCTTTCTTTGAGAATACACCATTCTTCACCTCCAAAGAAGAAACTGTCATTCCATCCCCGGTCTTGCCAATACCCTTTCTTGATACAACCACTCCTGAGTCCAGTGTTCAAGAAGGATCTCCTCATTTGATCACTTATCAGCGTCGTTCCCGCAATGTTCCGCCTCCTCAACCAGCTCCTGTTCATGAGCCCAGTGCTTCAGTGCCTGACCAAGCATCCCAACCGATTTCGGATCCTTCTGATCTCCCAATTACGGTTCGCAAAGGTAACCGTATCACTCGTAATCCTCATCCTATTTACAACTTTGCTAGTTATCATCGCCTTTCTCCTGTCCAACGTGCTTTCACTTCTTCCTTGTCCTCTGTTTCTATCCCAAAAAATGTACAGGAGGCCCTTTCTCATCCAGGGTGGAGGCAGGCAATGATTGAAGAGATGCAAGCGTTGAAGTTTAATCAGACATGGTCCCTGGTTCCTTTACCCATAGGGAAAAATCCTGTTGGATGCCGATGGGTCTTTACTGTGAAGGTTGTGCCAAATGGCACTGTGGATCGACTTAAAGCACAACTTGTGGCTAAAGGGTTCACTCAGATTTTTGACCAAGATTATGGAGATACGTTTTCTCCAGTGGCAAAAATGGCTTCGGTTCGGATCTTTCTTTCTATGGCAGCCATGAACCAGTGGCCCTTACACCAGCTTGATATCAAAAATGCATTTCTGCATGGTGACCTATCTGAGGAGATTTATATGGAGCAACCGCCTGGGTTTGTTGCTCAGGGAGAGTCAGGCCTAGTCTGTAGACTCCACAAGTCCTTATATGGCCTTAAACAGTCTCCTCGATGTTGGTTCGGACGATTCAGCTTGGCTCTACAAGAATTTGGAATGATCAGAAGTAAAGTGGACCACTCAGTATTCTACAAGCATTCTTCGAGCCTATGCATATATCTTGTGGTGTATGTAGACAATATTGTCATAACAAGTCCGTCATTTTGAAACAAAGGACTTGGGGAAACTGAAATATTTTCTTGGAATAGAGGTTGCTCAATCCAAGTCAGGAGTCGCCATATCCCAGAGAAAATATGCCCTCGATATCCTTGAAGAAACTGGAATGTTGAATTGCAAACCAGTAGAGAATCCAATGGATCCGAATGTCAAACTTCTTCCTGATCAGGGAAAATTATTCTCTGATCCAAGCAGATATCGAAGATTGATAGGAAAGCTAAATTATCTCACTGTCATCAGACTAGACATTGCGTGCGGTCAGTGTAGTAAGCCAGTTCCTAAATTCCCCTCGTACTGAACATTGGGATGCTGTTATCCGAATTTTGAGATTCATTAAAGGGTCACCTGGAAAAGGGTTGGTGTATGAAAATAGGGGACACAAAGGAGTTACTGGCTATGCCGATGCAGATTGGGCCGGGTCCCCAAGTGATAGGAGATCCACCTCTGGGTATTGTATTCTATTTGGTGGAAACCTCATCTCTTGGAAGAGCAAGAAACAGAATGTGGTTGCAAGATCAAGCGCTGAAGCAGAATATCGAGCTATGGCTCTTGCTACGTGTGAACTGATATGGTCAAAACAACTCATTACTGAGTTGAATTTCTGTGATGTTGGAACGATGAGATTGATATGTGATAATCAAGCAGCTCTCCATATTGCTTCTAACCCAATGTTCCATGAACGAACGAAGCACATAGAAGTGGATTGTCATTTTATCCGTGAGAAAATTATTTCTGAAGAAATCACCACGTCCTTCGTCAACTCTAATGATCAGTTGGCAGACTTGCTCACCAAAGCTCTTCGAGGACCAAGGATTGCGTATCTCAGCAACAAGTTGGATGCCTTTGATATCTACACTCCAACTTGAGGCGGAATGTTGGAAACTAGGAGTTGATAGTATTATGTGTATCATGGGAACCAGAAGAGTCTCTGTTGGAAACTAGGAGTTAATAGTATTTACTTGTATCATAGGAACCGAAGAGTCTCTTTCTTGTAAAGTATGTATCATCTCTTGTATAAATTAGGTACCTACTAAGTGATATAATAAGAAGGTTTTAACTCACAAAATCCTGAGTCTTGAGTATT
>NC_133867.1:765140-792804 GCF_044706935.1 Curcuma longa
AAACCTGAAGCAATGGCTGAGTATCACTTTTGAATTTCGGAAGATAGAAGAAATGCTAAGGGAATTGGGTCAAAGATGCAAAGGAAAGCGACGCAAAGCCAAAAGCTGCCACCTTGCTTTATCTTGCTTGGTTTATGTTATTTGGGAGGCTAGGAATAGGAAGAAATTTGAGGGAAAAGTTCCTAGCCTTGAGCACATGTTTCGGAAGATCCAATTGCACGTCCATAGATTCATTGATTAGAGGAATACATAGGTGCAATTGGGGGAGGTTGTTGGCAAACACAATCTGTCCAGTTTTTGTAGTAGATAGTTCGGCCAGGTTTTTGAGCTTTTCAAGGTGCTGAGATTTTGGGTAGTGATTCGGAATTGAAGGAGGAGCTGAGGTATGATTTCTGGTAGTCTAATTGTCACTTGCCAGCTTGCCAAATGAAGAAAAGGCCTGTTGTATTCCAGACTGCACAATCTGTCCAGATTTTTTCGGACTGGTTTGGGAGTTGTATGGGGGACATTCTGGGGTCTGCGCCTAATGTAAGTCAGCATGATTATGGGAATATTGACTGGGAATGAAAAGATGTAGCAAAAAGAGGTCAGGAACAAGGGAAATCAGGATATAGCCCAGGAGGAGTGTGGGGTAGCAGGGTTAACAAGTGGTCTGTGAGAATCTGTGAGTGTGAGCTCGGGGTTGTTCATGTGGGAGTTTAGAGTGATCTGAGATGTGTGTATGTAACCTTGCTTTTGATGTATACTTATAAAGGGGAATGGATCCACCTAAATGATCCATCTAGTCCATAGCAAATGGCTCACGGTAAAGACGTTGCAAATCCGTCCTTGGCTGGGGTTTTGCCAAAAAGCCCACAAGGGTGAATAGGTCCACCATAGGCCTATCTAGTCCGCAGCAAACGGCTCGCGGTAAAGACTTGATAAATCCGTTTATAGCTGGTCACTTGCTAAAAGTGATGACATTTTAGGATGCTGCCCTTCTTTGGGAGGAGTATAATCCCATCGAAAGGTGGAGGACTCCAGGAGCTGCTGATGGACTGATGACTGGATGGACCGCAGATGAGGGGGCCGAGAGGCAGATTACTTTCATCTAGATACTTGGGAGATGCACCTGAGGAGGAGCCTGACTGCTACTGCGTTTTTCGCCTGTGCCTGTGGATGTGGTGGTTGATGAGATTTGTTTTGTGACTGATGTGATGTGTTTTGAGTGTTTTGTTTTTGGTTTTCAGTTTTGTCATATTTCTGTAGTATCTTGGTGTTATTGTTGGTGTTATGGTAGCCCTATGTGTAGGGGCTTTTGTGTGTGAGCGATATGATATGTATTCATGCCTCAGATACCTCCTGTGTACAGGGGAGGTGCTGTCCGCATTTAGATTGAGAGAGGTAGTCTATGCCTGAGTGACATGTATTTCTGGATATCACGGGGAGGGTTCCTACCCCCCGACTCTTTATATATTTACCTTTTCAGTGAAGAAACCAGGCATTCGAACCCATGCTAAGTAGTGTAATCGATCAGATGATTGATTACACACCTTGGTAATCGATCAGCTGATCGATTACCATGTTTTTCCTCACCGCGAGTGGTAATCGATCAAGGGATCGATTACCATGCTGGTAAACGATCACCTGATCGATTACCAAGCGGAGAATCGACTGGTAATCGATCGGGTGATCGATTACTAGTGTTAATAAGGAAAAGTTACGTGAGTTAATCGATTCGTTGATCGATTAAGGCTCGCGGGTTCGAATTGGAAACTTCCGAAATCTTGCCGTTTTCTCCGAATTGATTGATTGCAATCATGCCATGTTTGTGAATCAATCATACCATGTTTATGGCTCGAATTATACCATATTAGTGGGATGACTAGGCTATAAAAGAAGGGGTTGCCAAGGGGTGGAGGAGACGACGAAAAGCTTCTCTTGGTAGCCGAATCCTTTCGGCAGCCATCACCCAGCCCTCTTCTTCTTCTTTTCTTCTCTTCGGGAGGAAAGTTTGATAGCCATCGGAGGGAGAATTCTGGTGGAGAAAATTCTCGAAAGATCGTTGCCCACACAACGTTCGAGAAGAGGAGAGGAATACGGCAGAAGATCAAGAGGTCTTCGGGTACAAACTTCGTCCTTCCGAAACGTCGGAAGAAAGGTATAATTTAATGTTTCCGCAATTAGTTAAATTATTCTTGGATCCTGTAAACCAAACACAAGAGCCCAACGATCGGGCAACTTGAGATCGTTTCGGAAAAATTTTTGTTCTGCAAGAATTTATCGGAACGGTTTTTCAAGACTTTCCCATCACTTACATTTCCTGCACGGAGGCAGAGAGAGTCGAGCTGGCGATATCACTTACGTGATCAAGCTGTCACATGGTGGGGAACTCAGTAGACTATACTTCGGAGAGCGAGTTTCATCGTGGACAACTTTTTGAGAGGCAGTACTTTCAGAGGCATTCTGTCAGACACAGCGAGAAAAGTTTATGAATCTGAAGCAAGGGGACCGATCAGTTCCTCGTTATCATGCAGAGTTTCAGACTTTGCGGAGTTCTGCCCTTATATGGTAACTCAGGACAAAGATCGACTGTTCCACTTTTGCCAGGTTTAGCTCCATATATCCGCCTGAAGATGTCTAGTTGATCTATCAGTACCTCCGAGAGGCATTGGATCAGGCTCTGATCATTGAGACTACCCAGCAGCAGATTACACATGTGAGAGATGCAGAAAAATCAAAGGGTCGGAGTTCATAGAACTTTGGTTAGAAGAGGCAGGCTCAGGAATTAGAGTCTTGGGACTCTTCGAGACGGCGGAAGGAAATATGATTATCTTCAGGATCTTCGAGTGGGTCCCAGTGGAGCCAAAGGGGTCAAGGAGTACAAATGTAATCGGTGTGGATCGCGTAGCTACTATCTGATGCCCGATTGTCCTTTGGATCATCCTATCTCAGCTCAATACACACTAAGTGTACTAGTATAATTCTATAGTCAAGACAGACTAAGACCAAATTACACTACAACCACTCCGATGGTTTGTCCAATCCATCTTGGTTGTGAACACTGTTTATAATCTATAAGGGACTGATAGCATGGTCTTCTGTGTGTGACTCCGCATACCATGTTAATCTATAGTATAGATTAAATGGACACTGTAAAATATTGACCGAACCAACCGATTCTAACATCTTCTACGTAGCACCACACACCATATTATCTACAATATAAATTAATTGGACAACTACATTAACATATATAAAGAATATAAAATACAAATATTTGACCAAAGTAATTCTCATTTTAAATTAGATATTCATACAAAAAGCTAGGCTTATAGTATACATCCCAACAGCAGAGAGCACAGGTAAAGTCCTAGTTGAGACTAGGCAAAGGACAAAGTCCTAGTTGGAGGCTAGGTAAGGACAAGTCCTGATCTGGAGGATCAAGTGGAAGTCTTGGCAGATCAAAAGCACCAAGTGCAATCCCATGCAGTGTTGGAAGACCAAGAAGCATGGCCAAAGTCCAATCGAATACAGTCAGGAGGACCAGAGAATTGGTGAAGACTAGACCGTATAGAGGACCGAGTCACAGCAGCAAAATCCTGGGGGCCAAGGACAAAGCCGAGCAAAAAGTTCAACAAGTCTAGAGGACTTAGTTGGTAGTCAGGTAAACTCGACTAGAGGAGTGGGTCAGGACGCGTTCCTGAAGAGGAACATTAGGCGTCAGTCTAACCTAAGATTTCATTGGAAACCTAAAGTTAAGACCAAGAAACAGTTCTAAAAACTGATTCTCCATCGGTTTTTTATATATTTTTGGAGCTAACTTGTAATGTAGGTTGGAGAGGTGAAGTACTTAACTCTGGGCAAAGTTATCCAAAGTTTGGATGCTCAAGTCTAACGGAATGGGCATTCCAGTCGACCTGATCTTGGATAAGTGCAGCAGAAGTCAAAGTATATCAAAACCCTCCACATCAGCATGAGTCGATCGGAACGTTGATTCTAGTCGACCTAAGCTCGAATAAGCGCAGTGGAAGTTGAAGTCTATCGATACCCTCCACATCAGCTTCGAGTCGATCGGAATAGGGACTCCAGTCGACTGGAAGGCGAAGTTAGCCGTGGAGGAAGAGGATCCCGGTCTACATGGGGTCGACCTGAGATGGACTCCAGTCGACCTGAGTGGATTATATAAGCAACTTCAACCAGAGGCTTCGTACAATAATTCTTACACTTCCACTATCAAGTTTTGTCGAGCCAACGGTGTCCTGAGTGAGCAGAAGCAACCAATCAAGCCATTGTAACACCAGAATCGAGCCAGATTAAAGATCTACAAACCTCCGACAAATTGGGTGATGAGTTAAGTTTATTTGTATTATTCAATACGATAAAGGTTTATTTTATCGTAATCATTTGTACTTGTTACAACTTGTTTCCATAAGGAAACAAGTTCTCTTAGTGGATTGCCCATTCGAAAACGATCACAGATTGTGGGCCTTGGAGTAGCAGCCTTCGTTTGTAAACCAAGTAAAAAAATTTATCTCTTATTTTACTTTACTTAGTCTTCCGCTATACTCTATTTTACGCAATTGAACGCTCGAAGTTTTGAAAATTGAGAAAAATGCTTAAGCACTATTCACTCCCCCTCCCCCTCTAGCGCTTAACTCGATCCTATAGAAACTAGTTTTTAAAATTTAAGTTTAGAAAGTTGAAAGGTTAAACTTGAATCAAACTCATGGTTATATCTCATATCTATGACTTATAAGATCAAGACATCTAGTTGACCTACATGCTAATCTCAATGTTTTAACATCATCCCTGAATATTAATTCTTGACTAGGAATGATTAAAAGTAGTGTTCTCTTTATCATCTCACTAATGATTCAAACAATCGATATGATATAGATTAAAACTAGCTACCCAAAGATATTATTATACTTAATTATTTGGCACAAATACAAAGTAAATATAATAACTAAAAATCATGCCTTTATTAATAATAGAATATGATAAAAAAAAGTTCCTAATCAATTATCACATAATTGGCTCTAAGTCTTCTACTAATAGGAGGATCTTGATGAACTTTGACTTCCGCTGCAATTATCCGAACCCGAGTCGCCTGGATTCACCTTCTAGGCGCTTGGACTGTCCGGCCAACTGGATTCTGGATAGAGTCGCCCAGTGTCAAAATTTTTGCCTCTCCAATCTACATTACAAGTTAGTCCAAATACCAAAGTAACAGAATTGGATTAACAATTTTTGAACTGTTAAGTGGTCTTAACTTCAGGATTCTAGTGAAATCCTGGGTTAGATCGACGCCTATTGTTCCGCTCCGAAAATGTGCTCTTATCAACTCCACTCGAGAGAATTTACCTGATTTGCCAACAAGTCCTGCAGGAATTCCCGCTTTATCATGGTCCTTGGCCCCCAAGATTTGCTGCTAGGCCACCAGTCCACCTAACCACCTAGACTTCCACCAAGCATCTGGTCCTCTTGACCTTTCTAGATTTTTGTCATGCTTCTAGGTCTTCCTGACCTGTCTAGACTTACACCTGGTGCATTTCATCTTGTTTCTCAATCCTCCTGACCATGTATTTGATTGGATCTTAAACTCAAACACTGAATGTCCACAATACGATTCATATTATGAGAGAATTTATGATTTGATCAAAACTCGTGAGCATCTCTACATGTGTAATTATAAATATATTGAAATTGTCCTAGTCGAGGAATTGATGAGCATGGACATCATCGATTATGTCGAGACTAGCAGTTTAAACTCCTTGGTTAGCCAAGCAGTCGATCTCAGTACTGGAGACATTGGATGTTGAGAGTTAAACGTGGATGCTGGTTAAAGGTAACCAGTTCATTGGAGTGATCTACCTTGAAACTTCATATAGTTTGATGCATATGTCAATGAAGATCTCAATGTAGCTTAAGTGTGAGTTTTCTTTGACTTGTGGTATTCAAATCACCTTGATCATGGAGGCTTACACTTTGACATCTTAAGCAAACATCTCCGAGAAGGTGTGGACCCGAGATGATTGGGTATAAGTCAAAGTATCTGAAGGTGTTTGAATAGCCCATAGAGAATTCACCACTCCTTGAAAAGGATCTCATTGTCCTGCTGTTGATACACTCGTGTAGAGTTGTCATTGGCCTACGATGAATTATTCATCGAGGATAGGTAATGTTGGAAAGGAAACATGGATGACAGCTTTTACAGAGAGTTGTCCAGTCACGGCCAATCAAACTCTGATCATATGATGATCGTTTGTTAATTTCACGGAAGCTTACGAAGCTTTTTGAAATTATTCCATCATCGTGATCGGAAAGAGTTTTCGATCATTTGTCCTAAATTGGCGGTTAAAGGTTAACCACTGAAGAAAACTACATCGGGAATATAATTTTCGGTGATAGTCAGAAAGCCTCGGAACGATCGCGACAAATGTTGTTACATTGTTTCTAGAATAAGGCTTCTCTCAAATCGATCATTGTCAATCATCAACTAGTACCAAAGATGATGACGTGACTCATGGCTTCTGAAGCCGTCCAGATGAGAGATTGGTGTGGATCACCAGTAGAGACGGGACTTCGACAAGGACCGCTTGATTAATACCATCCTGCTCAAACGTCATCAAGAAGGTACGCGCAGAATTATTTAGTTTTCTATAAATTTTAATTTTTTATCATGCCTTGTACATGTTATTTCCTGTTTTGCCATGAGTGTGTTGTGATAATAATTAGCTTAATTATTTATTTATTTCCGCTGTGCACGTTTGCGAAACAAGTAAACACTCGCATTGTACCGGGACGATCCCAACAGAATTTATCCAAGAATATCCTCCTCATTTCATTCCAACTAGTAATAGATCCTAGGGGAAGGTAGTAATACCAATCTTTAGCCATGTTTGTCAATGAAAATGGAAATGCTCTGAGCTTGATGTCCTCTTCTGATATGCTTTAAGGCTTCATTATTGAGCATACCACATGGAATTCCTGTAAATGTCTGTTTGGATCCTCACCAGCTAAGCCATGAAACTTCGGTAATAGATGAATTATTCCAGATCTAAGCTCAAAATCCACTTCAAGTTCAGGATACTGGATGCAAGAAGGTTGATAAGCAACATCTGGTACTGCCAATTCTCTGAGAGTTCTGTTGTTATTATTATTGTTGTTGAGTGCCATGTTACTCATTGAATTCGTCTGAGCTCCCTATAAGGTATGGAATGTTCTTTCAATCTCTAGATTATATTCAAATAATTGCTCCTTAGATGTTCTTGATGGGGGCTCGGTCACTATTGTTTCCCAAATCGCGATTATTATTCTCCCTTCTCCTTCCCCGATCGCAATCCGAGCTCTCGCCGTCTTCATCCATTGCGCACTGCTTCTCCACTCTTCATCCTGATCAGCATGAGCGACGCTGACAGTAGCTGTAATCAACGAGTGCTGACCATCCACACGACCTTCCACCGCGAGCGGTGCACTCTGGTGATAGGTCTTTCCTCCCTTGTCGTGTGTGCTCCGCCGTTGTGAGCGATTGTTCCAGTGACGGTGACCAACAATAGCTCAATCTTCTGCATCCATAGAAGTGTCGGAGGTAGCTGGTCCCTGTCGGCGATTGTAGCAAGGAAACCACCGGTCTCTGTCTGCAATTGTATAAGTTGTATGGTTGAATGCTTGGTTGAATGTATGAGGTGAATGTATAATGATTGTATAGGTTGTATGGTTGCAATCGATTTAATGAAATATATTTGATGTTGAACATGTAGTGATTTGGCTCGATTGTGATAATATGAAAATTGTAGTAACAAGTGACATGAGATTTTGTTGTCATGATTCAAGTGTAAATGGATTATGTGAATTTATTGAATGTTTATGCATAAGTTATTTTGTAGTGTAGGTTGTATGTTATAGTTATTGTATGATATATGTTGAGTTGTTGTATGTTGTATAAATGGATTTGTGTGTATGAGATACGTTGTATGTTGAATTGGGATTAATGAATGGAATTCATGTAATAAATTGTTATTATTGTAAATGGAACAAGTTATTTTGTAATTGTATGTTTGATGTGTATAATGTTGTTAAGAATGCTGTTGTTGAATTTGTTCATGTGTATGTTATATCAGTGAATGATTGTTGTGGTTGCCATGAATTGAATAATGAACATGTTCTTGCTTTTTTAAAGTTATTTTATTTTATGTGAAATATGATTAATATTGTAGCTAGGGAGTATGACTTGTTTTAGTTTGTAGAATTTAATTGTCAATAAATGGATCTTGTAGGTAGTTAGGAATGAATAAGCACGATCAACAAAGTAAAATCCCGTACCATGTGTCTAGGGTAAACTTTCGTCATTGAGTCCATGAAAGACAACCCGGACTTCTACTATATTACCTGAGTGAGAATTAGGAGTTTGGTTAATTATAAATTTTAAAAAAAAATTGAAGGGTATGAGTGATAAATAAATAAAATAAAATTTAACAACCCTTCTTCTTCTTACTATAGCCGCTATCGCCGGAGGAGAATAGAAGATATCCAGCCGACTTCTCCCAGGATCGCCGCTTGCCGTTGAACGCCGGTAGGATGATCTTTTTGATCACCCATCAGAGAACACCAAGCTATTTGGAGGGGCTTGTGATGATTCTTTCAGCTACCTTGGTTGTTCTTCATGTAGTGTAGCTGTTGGAGGTGGAACGCTGGTGAAATGTTCACTGTGTTCAGCTTTGTCGAAAGAGAAGACTTATCGTTATCCAGTCATCACCAAGTAACCCCGGTCGTCTGATGACCATCAACCATCTCTATGAAAACTTATGAATGTTGATGCAGTTATCTGGTGCTCCTTGCCCCAACATGGTCCTTGCTGATCCATCACTCATCTTAACGTCCTATCCACTGACCCACCTAGACTTCCTGCCTAGTACTTTGATATGCCAAAGCTTCCTACCCATTCCTTCTAACTAGGACTTCCTTGCCTAATCTTCCAGACGATGACTTTTTTGTGCTACCTATACATTCATTTAAGCTCTTTAGTACACACCACAGGCTTAACTTAAACCCTTTGCATTGATCAAAATATTGGTTCGATTATCTAGTTCTCTCTACACCAATAGTCCTAGCTAGTGGGACTGAGCAAGGAGGTCTTGGTCAGATAGACTAGACAAGAAGACTTGGCAGATCGAGGACATTGAATAGAAAGCCCTAGGGGTCGAGAACACCAAGTAGGAAGTCCTGGGGTCGAGAACACCATGCGAAAGTCTAGATAGGGTCAAGGATCAAAGTTTAGTAAAAGTTTCGAGGGTTAAGATCAGCTGAACAAAAGTCCAAATAATTAGGTGGATCAAGATTAGGCATCAGGTTAACTCTCTTGAGCGGAGTAGTGAGAACGCATTCTCGGAAAGAGAGCAGTAAGCGTCAATCAAACTTGAGATTTCACGAGAGATCGAAAGTTGAGACCGAACAGATGGAAAGTTGTCATTCATACTCGTTATATTATGTTTATACTGTCTCTATGATGTAGAAACTCAAATCAGAAATTGACCAAAATCGCTAATTCTAGGAGCCTAGATGGAGCTCCAAGTGCCTAGATGTGCTCTAGGAGCCTAGAAGGGTAGAGTCCTAGTGAGCAAGCTGAGTTGGCACACACTAAATGGTCAGTACACATCAACTTCCAAGTGCTCGGAAGGGATCCAAACACTCAGGAAGGGATCCAGTTCAATGCAGATAAAGCTTCGGCCAAATGTTGCCACATCAACGATTCAGGTGCCTAGAGGTGGCCCGGATGCCTAGAGATGGATAAGTCAGTGATGAAGTCAGATCAGATAGGCTTCGATGGGGGTGCTCGAGGCTGATCCAAGTGCCCGGATTACCCTATAAAAGTAGGGTTCGTCTTCATCGTCCAAGTATTCCTCTACGATTTCAAGTCTCGAGGACGACATACTCAAAGCTTCAACGACACAACATCGACGCAACACTGTTACGAACTCAAACGAGCCTAGCATTTGATAACGCATAGTTCGTTGTGCTTGTTATTGTGTATTTGTTTCTATTATGCACTTAATTTCTAAGGGTCAATAGGATTTTTACCGTACCCTACTATTGTAAAGAAACAAACCTTCTTCTCATTCAAGAAGAAGGTGAATAATGATTACCCAATATAAGTGGTCAAATTGACAACGGATCTTGGAGTAGTAGCCACGCGACTACAAACCAAGTAAACTAATTAATTTTCATTTCCACTGTAATGACTTTGAATTCGAACGATATTTAAACGCGTATGAAGAGTGCTATTCACCCCCTCTAACGCTTTCTCGATCCAACACAACTGTCTCTTGAAGATCATCGAAGACATAAACTGCACTGTTCGTTGGAGAATAAGATGCAATGGAGCTATATTTATTAGGTTTTCTCCTATCGCCTTTTCTACGTACAATAAGTTAAGATATAAAACTTCACTTGAGCAATGATTTTAACCTATACTATATTCCTCGTTTTCCTTGACAAGAAGCTGTATCATTCGTCAGAAAATATTCAGCACCAACTCAACGTTAGTTAATTTCTCTCCGTTTGACTTTTTCGCACAGTAGAAGATCACAATTCGTCGGAAAATAAATTACATTGTTCGTCGATCGTCACCTTTGATTTGGATAAAGATCGCTTTCTTTGAGAAGACAAACATAATTCGAAGTGATCTTTGCTTCAAACGATCATACGACCACACACATGATATTTGAAAAGGATAAAATAAAAAATGAATTTACGTGAAATCTCATGATTTGAACAATCTCAAAACCATCAACTTAATTTGTATAAATCACATAACAAACTAAGCCGTGTGAGAAATTGCCAAAACAAATAGAATTAACAAATGTAATAGAGGTACAATAAGATCTGTGTCCACTGCAGGGAGTCCCTAAATATTTATGCAACATGTTTAAATCACAAAATACAACAGTCCAGACCAAATACAGTAGCAACCTTGCCGAGACACTGCCGGCTACGCAACCTATCTAAACCAGAAAATAAAACTGTTATAATCAAAGGGATGCAACTTCAAGACAACTATGTGCATGACAGGTGACTAATCAAACAGAATACAACTTCCAACTTCTATGAGAACTATGTACAAGGCAGAAAATGAAGTTGTCCATCTCTCATCTCTTTTAAAAAGTAGAGTTCGAGTGGTTCTGGAAATAAATGGTTTGACAGGACATAATCAATTAGTTGGACTTGAAAGGATATCCACAGTGGAGATACCAAACTCAGCAGTTTTAGGCATTTCCATCACCACGCCTTGCTCCCAGTCGTCACCCAACAACGGCTTTGAAACAATGTTACTGTATTCCGTATCCAACTCAAGTTGGTCTCTGTCGGCCCACAAAGGACCAATTTCGATGGTATCATGTGTGTTATGGAAGTTCAATTGGTTGTCCTCTGACATAGACCATTGCCAGTTCACTGTGGCACCAAACTCATCCACGCTGTTGCTTTCAATTTCACTTGCTATCATCCTCAACGTTTCCTCCACAGAGAATTCATCCTCAGGCGCTGCAGGAGATAAAGGCGCGTCTTGCAAGAAACCAATGGTATCGTTGTGATGAGACTGGAGCTCCTCTTTGACTTTAGCTTTAGGATCTCTAATCTGATCCTCTTGAGAAATGGAGGCACCAATCACAGTGGAACAATTATGTGAAGCCGAAGAAGCAGACTCACATGGGTCTTCCCATGGCATAGCCTCCGGAAAGTTAAGGCGGGCCAAGTTACCATACATAGCTCTTGCAGCCTCATCATAAGCAAGGGCGGCTTCAATTGCAATTTCGAATGTTCCGAGCCAAAGGCGACTCCCCCGGTTAGGTTCTCGGATCTCAGCGACCCATTTGCCCCAGGTGCGTTGTCTAACACCACGGTACTGGCAGCTAGTATTTTCTGGTCCTCCTTTGCCTCTCATACAACCTTTCTTTGAACCTTTAGCAGGTGGTTTCTGAACTCGCTTCTCACTCTCCTTGAAGCAGTCAAGTTTTTTATTATGCTCTCTCCACCAGGAGATAGTTTCTGCTACAGAGTCGCTGCCATTCTTCCCCCTGCGTGCTCTTTTTTTTCTTCAGGAAAATCACAGAAATTAGAAACGGGTAAACAGCAAATTTTGCAAAAAGCCAATAACAGCATTAACAAGCGATATGATAAACAGAGGAAAGACCTCTCAAGACATTGATATAGACAACAAAAGAACAAGCAGAGGATAAAGAAAAGGTATAAGTGAGGTAACAGAAACACTCATTAGTCATCTTTACCTCACACCGAAACCCGAGAATTTATAAGAGCCATAGACCGTAAACAAAGAAAACATTTCTAGGCAACATCTAGAAGACGTCTCACATGGGCTCACTTGAGGTTACGCAGGAGTATTTTTCGCGAGCAAATCATGCAGGTTCACGTGCACACACACACACAAACAAAACAATTGCCAGAAATACAACTTACATGGAAGTCTGATTTTACTTAGAACTGGTCTGCATGTACTGGAATTAAGAACCAATCTTGATAACAAAGCTGTGTGCTATCTTTTCAAAAACAAGAGAAACGTGAAGTCAACATTAAAAACATCATAAAAGATTCCAATATCATACTTACATGAACCGCGGAATAAGACAATCAATCACCTGCACCTCAGATCTAGTCCAGCATAATATCACAAAACAACATGGAGTGTGAGTATAGAAGAAGGCTTAAAAACTAAATCAATGAATTCCAGAAACTCGTATTAAAATTGCATAACTCGTGGAAAACGATAAATACGAGCAAAATAAAAATTCGGGTTATAATCTATTCAGACCAAGAAATCAGGTTATTCACAAGTTAACCAAACCATGGCTAAATCAACATTTGTTAGGTTCTACAGTCTGGAGTTAGAAACATTCTATAATCGTGAAAAGATGTTGCCATTTTGGAAGGATAAACTGAAGGAATCATCAATTGTCACCACCATGTAGAACCATTTCGCACAATACAACTTTGCCAAACATAAAGTGCATGTGCATCCTTACTATTATGACTGGAAATCACTTTGGGGTTACATCGTTGTGGGTCAATGTTGTCAACTTGCATAGTTTCTAAGAGGAAAACAAAAGCTTCAAAGCATCAAATTATTCCTCGAGAGTGAGCAACAGAGAACTATAAGATCGATTGTGCCTACAGATTCGTTATGAAGCAACAACCATTAAATCAAAACGCAAAATTCCTCCGATACTTCTATGCACAAGAGGGAGATACTAGTCAAGAACCCAATTTCGGTAACATCAACCAAGTGAAGACCAATCATCATCATCTTGACAATCAAACGCGAACCTTTATCTTTGAATCTTTAACAAAGGAAAACACTCAGATCTATTCAATTAGCTCCCGCCAAAAGTATAAATGTCCTACTAGAACCAACCAAATCCAAGCGCTGCAAACACTAATTCACTTACGGAGGGGCAACTCTCCGAATCTAAATTGGTTCCACCTTAGGTTTCTCAGTTTAAATCATAAAAAGATGTTAAAGGGCACGAGAGAGGCAATTCAATCCAAACTGCAAAGAGACTAAAGTAAGTAGGTAGTTTCCCCACACCCCCAATCGCACACCACCACCATCACCCAAACCATGCTTTTCTTCTCATATGCCACGGAATTAGAGTGACACAGGAGATGTTTCCGTAGGTAACAGTTATCTTCCAACTTCGCCCTAGTTAATATGTTCAATCAGTAACCTCCCATTACCAAAGAATTTGAAAAAAAGGATAAATTTCAAACCGGCACATCTAAGGCGGAAAAAGAGACATAACCCATAAGCGTATAAAGTCAGTCCACCAATCGAAAAAGGAAGACTGAGAAACAGTGCCAAAACAACGACAATGAAGCCATGAACACAACAAACACGAAAAGCACAAATTTAAACGATGAAAACCAAATCGAGGCAGAAACAGTTGACTAAAGAGATTTTTCGAAAAGAATGGATCAAGGATCGGTTGGTGCAAGGAAATTAACCGTACCTATTCGTCTCCATCATCCTCGCCATCTGTTTCTTCTTCGGATTAGGTTTCTCCTCTGTCGTTCTGATCTCCAATTGATTCTAGGTCTGAAAGCTTCAATTTCTCTTCAGCAAGAAGGAATCTTCATTCTCCGTAGATCGAAATATTAATAGCAACGCGGCGGATGTCTTTCGGTGTCGCGTGTGAGATGACGTGTCGTGATTTGAGCGCCGTCCTCTGCATGTGTCGGGCGAAGCTTCCAGGAGCTGCGACGACCTGCTGATCGCAACACCAGCCGTGACGTAGACAGCTCCACACATAGTCATACACGTGTCCTTCAATACTCGTACAATATGGATTATATAAATTCTAGGGGCCCTCTCGAGTGTCCAAGTTCGACAAATAATTTAAATTTAAAATTTTATTGAATCACGTTACAAACTTTTGGTATTATCTAAATTATGTATCCGAGTTTAGAAATTTCAAAATAACGTATCCATTTTCTATTTTATTTCTCGTCCTGTGCTCATTGTAATAAAAAAAATATTTAAATCATTTTTATCTTTTTAGTAAAAGTATGATGTGCTCGTACCATAAATATAAGGCATTATCAAATAATATAAAATCTATATGTACAGTAAATTATCTAAATAAATCGAAATCAAAAAAATTATATATAAAAAATTATAAAAATAAATAAAAAATTAATTTTAAAAAGTAATTTTACGACTTCAATTTAATCGCGATGATCGTGTAGGATCAAACTTGACATTAGGGAAAGAGAGATAGATAGCATTACAAATTTTATAAGCTTTTATGAATAAAAAATAACTCTAAACAATATATACAAAGTGATATAGTGAAAAAAATAAATAATTAAAATAGATATATGACTAACTTGAGAATAATATTTTTTAAATTAAGCATGTAAGATTTCTATAGCACAAATTGTAAAGATGTACGGTATAAATAAATTGATTTTATGACAATTAACTCTTTTTTATAAAAATTTTAAAGGTGAAAAAATTTTAAAAAGAATCAAAAAATAAGGCATAATAATATAAAAATGTACAATAACTAAGAAATAATAATGTTACGCTTATGTTATCTTATGTAGAATAAAGCATGAAGTTGTAGTGCATAGCGTCTAAAAAGTACTAAATATGAGCATGGGCAATAGCATGAGCACGTTGAGAATGATTGAAAATAAGATTGTTGGAAATCTCTACATCATAGCTCTTTTTATAGGCATTCTTCGGATGCTGACGTGTAATCTTTCGATTGACTGAACCATCCCTAATCGCTTGGGAGTTTATTAACATGACTGCAATGTTTATACAAAAATAAATGTTATCTACGATCCCGATCAACTGGGATCCCTCCGATTGTCTGGAGCTCTTCTTTGAATTAACTTTTCCATATTCCATGATTTCATTTATACTTATCTCCTGGAAGCATCTACGATCGCCTAGATGCTACAATCGCCCGACCCTCGCTCCAGTTGGCTACGAGACCTCGACTCCAATGGTCAAAAGTTATCTCCAACCATTCGCTCGGGCTTCCACTGGTGGTTTGGAATCATCAAGCTTGCTTCCCTGCACTTGATATGTGTAATAAGTATGATATAGATTTTACCTTTAATCGTGCATACCTTGACTAGATGTTTAACTACTAGCTAACCCATCTAATATGATTTGTCAAGCCACAACTTCCAATTACTAGCTACTTTCACTTAGACTTGTTTGCCAAGCCACAACTTTCATCTTTCTCCACTTGGACTTATTTGCCAAGCTACAGCTTCCAGTTACCTCTACTTGGACTTGCTCTATCAAGACTTTAGTCCCCCGCTGGCTTCGCTTGGACTTGCTCTGCCCAGTTCTCAAGCAAGGCTTAACCAACTATCTAATTTTCAACCAGGACTTTGTACTTATTTAGCTTCACTAGGACTCCCACTATCTAGTTCTCAACCAAAACTTGCACCGCCTAGCCTTGCTAGGACTTTAGCCTTTATTTGGTTCCTAACCAGGACTTACCATTTGTCAAGTAACCTGCATACTTGACAACATCGATCAATACACATATATACTGACTTTAAACTTATCTATACATCAAAACATAGGATCAATGTTATGCACCCAGCCCTAATAATCTTCCCTTTTTGATCATATGGAATCTCAATTTAAAGTTAGTTAAAATCAACACAATATTAAAAATGAAGGTGCACATTATATATATGATAAACAAAATAGTAAATGCATGTTATATTTGAGAGATGTCTTAAAACAATCGCCTTAGATAATATACTATTTATTAAATAAATAAAATTACTATTTGAGTATATACTCCCTATGTATTTGATTTAATCTTAAACTCAATTAATAAGGTTCACAATACTGGATAGTATGAGACAAATTATGATTGGATCACAATTAGTGAGTATCTCTATATGTGTAATTATGTACGTACAGAAATATTCCCTACTTGATGAATTAATGAGTGTTATATTTGAGAGGTGTCCTAAGGCAATCGTCTTACAATTATACTATTTATTGGATAAATAGAAATTTACTATTTGAGTGTACATTCTCCATGTGTTTGATTGGATCTTAAACTCATTTACTGAATGTTCACAATATGATTTATGAAAAAAGCTACTTGTCACAATAGAATTCCCGTCACAAATGTTGTGACAGGAATCTGCACCGTTGGATTTTAAAATTAAGATTAAATCCTGATCGTAGATTGAATGGATGATTGTGATTGAATGGGTGATTGTGATTGAACGGTCCAGATTCCCATCACAAATTTGTGACGGGAATATGTTGTGACAAGTAGCATCACTCAATAATAGCATGAGAGAATTTGTGATTGGATCACAACTAGTGAGCATCTCTACATGTGCAATTATGAATATATTAAAATTATTCCTAGTCGAAGAATTGATGAGCACGGACGTCATTGATTCTGTTGAGACTAGCACGTTTTAAACTCCTTGGTTTACCAAGCAGTCGATCTCACTGCTGGAGACATTGGATGTTGAGAGTTAAACGTGAATGCTAGTTAAAGGTGGCTAGTTTATTAGAATGACCTGCCTTAAGACTTCATATGGTTCTATACATATGTCAATGAAGATCTCATTGCGGTATTCAAGTGCGAGTTTCCTTGGACTTGCGGTATTCAAGTCATCTTGGTTACGGAGACTTATACTTTGACATCTTAAGCAGGCATCTTCGATGAAGTATGGACTCGGGATGATTGGGTATAAGTCGAAGTACCCGAAGGTGTTTGAATGCCCACAGAGGATTTATCGCTCTTTGTAAAAAGAGACGTATATCCTACGACCGTTTATTAGGATTGTTACTAAAAATCTTTGGCTAAAGTATTATATGTCAAGAGTATGGTACACCTAGACATATGTACAAGTAAATTGGTTCTATAGGATAAGAAAGCAACTTGACCTAGGTGTGACGTAGTCAGCTTATTGGGGGCTGACACATATAGACCATATCTTGAACCAAGTGGATATAAGACGATGAAAGGAACAAGACACGTCTTATTGTAGCTGCTGAAGGATTTAGAAATGTTCTGGAATTAATCATTGATTTTTCGATCAATTAGAGATCATGATGTACTACTAGGTGTCACTCATGATCATTTCACAATTAATGGTTAATTACGAATGACCAACATAATCGGAAACCTATTGGGTCACACGCACTACAAGTTTTTCGAAGGACTTAAAATAAGTTTGAGAATTTGATTCTTAGTTCGAGAGAAATAAAGTCTACTTAGACTGGACAAAAGATAAAATGATGAAATTTGTCTTATGAAAATGAAATGAACGAAATTGATTTCGTTCCAATCAAAGGTCGCGTTTGGTTATTGAATCAAACGATTCAATATTGAACCAAAATTAAACTACCTTAGTTTGGTTCATAATGGAAATTATTTTGGAAATTTAGAAGCAATGAGGAGCTTCATCTTGAGAAGATAAATTGAACAAAACTGGTTTAGGTCAAATCGGATGTCATTTGGTTAGTGAACCAAGTGAACCAAGATTAAACCTGATTTGCTATAGTTTTGGTTCGCTATAGTAACTAGGGTTGTATCCGGTTTAGGTTAATTGGGTTATTTTTCTCTGGTTTTCTTCCTCCCCGCTCAACCATGTCACGCGACCTCTTCTCCTCATGCCTGGGTCTTCCAATGACACGATTTACTGATTCCTCGACAGAAAAATCACGGTGACCGCGATAAAAAGAAAGCCGAGTGAGCGAGCGCAAATCTGTGGAAAACCCTAGAAGCCCTAATCGCGATCCTTCCTCCTCGTCTCACAGTGTTTCCCTGATCTTCTCCAAGTGTAGACCCGTTATTGACCGAGCCTTCCTTTGCACGTTCGTCACTGGCCGAGCCTTTCTTCGTGCGGCACCGCTTGGCTGAAGAAGGCGATTTGAGGTTCTAAACAGGGGTTTTCTTCTTCGAACGAATCGAATGGAATTGGGTCAAGCAAGCGCAGCCCTTCTTCCTCTCTCTGATCCAACTTTAACTAATTGGGGAATCTTGATTTAACCCTATTTACCAATCGCGATTTCTCCCGTTGTAGCCGATTTCCCTTATTTTCTGATTGGAAAACCCGAGCGATTTTAAAGCCATTTTCGCCAGTTGTACGAGGAGACAAAAATCCGATCATCTCCTTCCCAGGTTATTTCTCCTAGTCGGCGTTGGTCCTGGTTGCTGGACACATCCTTAATCTCATGGTCAGTTTATGGTGTGCCAGTTCTAGCTAACCACTAAAGTGAATCTTCGGCCAGTGTTGGACGCCGATAGCCAGTATTCATAGTGGATAGCAAGGAGAGGTGAAGTGTTCACCATGAACAGCAACTGTGGGAACCATATTATCATTGAAGGAAGCTTGTGAAGCTTCTGGATAATCATTCCATCAATGTCGGAAAGGTTCTGACTATTTGCCCTTTTATCGACGGTCAAAGGTTGACTACCGATAACTGCACCAGTAATATGATTTCCGGTGATAGTTAGAAAACCCCAAAAAATGATTGCGATAAACGTTGTTATGTGTTTTCAGAATTAGGTTTTCTCTCGATTTGATCATTGTCAATGGTCGGCTAGTACCAAAGACGGTGATGCAACTCGTGACTTAAAAGTCATCCAGACGAGAGCTTGGCGTGTACCACCAATAGAAGAGGAACTTTGACAAGGACCGCTCGATTAATGGCAACACCACTCAATATAATCTATGAGGTACGAGTAGAATTATTTATTATTCTGAAAATTTTAATTTTCAGTCATGTCTTATACACTGTTATAGTATGTATTTGTATGTGTGCGTTATCATAATTAGTTTTATTTACTTATTTATTTCCGCTGCGCATATTTCTGAAATGTGTAAACGCGCGTATTGCACTAAGACGATCCCTACAGTGGTATCAGAGTTTAATAGTGCAAAACATATGCGTAAAATATTTTACATGATATAGTTAGTTGTAAATTTAATTAAGAAATTTTTTATTTAATTTAAAAATTTTAATTATAGAAATTTCTTAATTGGTTAGGAAATTTCATATTAGAAAAATTATTTACTAAAATAAAATATATGATTAAATATAAAAAATTATTTCCTAATCTAATTAAAGAATTTTAGTTTGTGAAATTGAATTCTTAATCATATTTTATTGAATAAGATTTGCCACGATTATGGCTGGAAATAGTAATGATTAATTACATTAATTATGACATGACATGTCATTCGCTATGATTAATTAAATTAATTATGTCATGTCATTTATTGTCTTGTCATATAGATAATTTGGTTATTGCATGAAAAGAGGATGAGACCTGAAAATCCCTTACGAATAATTAAGGCTAACACCTTTCACTAATATGGTAAAAATCAGAGTTTAATTTATTGTTTGGGTTGTTGGACTCTCTCTAAGCTCGACTTGAACTTAAATATGTTCAAACCATCGAGATATGATCTCACGATTAGCGAGCTGACTTTAACTTGAAGCGTTGATTTGTTAGACTCTCTCCAAGGTCAATGTGGAGAGAGGTGAAGTTGGGTGTTATGTATATGATGTATACGTGTTAATGTGTTAACAACCCGATGCTTATGTGAATATTCAAGTAGTTGATAACATAATGTGATAGTTAGGTATACGTGTTACATAATCGGTATATGATAACTAGCTATCACGTCCCGAGAGATAACCATCCGAAAAATTTCGGCAGCATCTCCCCTGTAACTATGACAATTTCCTTGAATACATGTATACAAGTACGCCTACACGGCTATAACAAGGACTACACGCCCATATCCATATATACCACATGCAAAACAGACAAATAATAAGGCTCACACAACCACAAACTATTACTATCACATGCATACAAAAAGTAGAAAATCTTCGCAGTAGAAACACGACAACTCTAAACAAAAACCTACAACTACAAGTATAAGTCTAAAAATGCCGATACTTACAAAAATTCATTAAACCACAAATACAGTCTATACCACAAATACCATAAACTCATACCAACCACTCCATACAAATCCTCTGATGTGAGATGGATACGACCGGCTAGATCTCCAAGCTCCAAGTACTATCCTCCTATCTGCTACCTGGAGAGAAAACAAGGCAACCCCAGGGTCTGGATAGTGAGCATTAGATACTCAGTGGATACATGATAGAAGTACATGATAAGATAAATCAACAGGAATAATAAAAGGTATACAGTCTCCACAATAGCTATATAAAGAAAAATAAAGGCTAATCAACAGGTAATCTGAATCATAGTAATAGAACATGATATATCAACTGAGATAACAAAGGAAGGTTAATACTATGTAACAGGTATAGGAATCATGCGAATACATGCAATGCATGTCATGTCATACAATGCAACCGTCATATATCAAACAAGTGCAATAGTTATATATCATACAAGTGCAACAGTCATATATCATACAAGTACACCAATCACACACAACGATGTTGTAAACAATAATGCAGTATAATACAACAGCAAATGCATGGTAGCACCCACACAAGCAGTGCTATAATGATCGCACCCACACAGGCAGTGCGTTGCACTCACACAGGCAGTGTTGTAATGATCGCACCCACATGGGCAGTGCGTAACACCCATACAGGCAGTGCTATAATGATCGCACCCACACAGGCAGTGCTATAATGATCTCACCCACACAAGCAGTGAGATATAACAACAACAACAGGCAATAACATCTACTTCTAGCATGTAGATGTTATGATGATCATCTCAATATGTAATGTTACAACTAATCAGCATAATTAACATGAATCAAGATGAGTCCTCATAGGTCAATGATATAAAATCGAGACTGTATTATCAATGGATAGATCAATCAAAGGTCAATCGGCATGTATCAAGCAACAAATAACACAAGATATCAACTAGGTTAATAGGAATAGCAACAGGATAGTATCAGACTATATCAAAGGTCAATTGGAAAGCATCAAGCAACAAGTAATACAAGGTATCAACTAGATAAACAACACTAGTAACAAGAGTATCAACCAGATAGATAAAAGCAACATACAAAAGATCATGCACTAAGAATGAATCTTGTAGTGACCAAGTACAGGTTACCCACCTGGTGTAACGCATGTCGAATAAAACCCTCCAAATATGAACTCCGTATACAGCAAGATCAACAAATCAAAATCCTGCCATTTAAAACAAACAACACTCACTAATTATAATTATATATTTAATATAATTATTTAATTCTATCAACAACAATTATGATACACAACCTAACCAAAACCAGACCCGTTCCACACTTAGCCTCAATCAAAATTAAACTAACCTAACTGTAGGGATCTATATGTGACAAAAAAAGTTTTTATTTGCATAAACGTAGCGGAAAAGGATCTCTCTAGAAGATCCAAGCGAAAACTCATACTCGTTTTATTATTCTATCTACTAGAAGCGAGGTTACCTTCAATGCGAGCCCTTCGCAATCCCGACAGCAACTCTTACTTTCTGAGGTTGGCGGATCTCAACGCGATCAGTGTGTTCGCACCTCCACGGTATCCACACGAACAGCTGTAGGTGCCTGGAATTCCATTCCGTTCAATTCTTGCCGGACAAAAATTTTTTGAAGACAGAATCTTTCCAAGCAGCCTACGTCTTCGATCAGACATGTGTTTGATTGATCAAGCAATTTCTTGACCAATCAAAGCACACCTTGATCGAAGCATATGATCTTAGACTCTTGTGTTGGTATTCAGAATCCATACAAAGAAAAAACAAAAACAACTACGCAGCGGAATAAATAGTTGTACCTTTCTTCTTTGTAGATTGTGTAGATGGTTATACTTTACCCGAAGACCTCTTGATTTTCTGCTGTATTCCTCTTCTCTTCTTGGACATTGTGTGGACAACGATCTTCCAAGATGACTCCACCCAAATTCTTTCTTTTCCTCTCTTCTAATCCAATGGCAAGCAAGAAGAAAACCTCCCTCTTCTTCCTCCGCTTCCCTTCTTCTTTTCTCTTCTTCTTTCTCCCTTCTTGGTCGCCGGCCTTAGCAAGGATGAGATCCTTGTGCGCCAGCCCTAGCAAGGGATAAGGGGAGAAAAAAATCGAAGCACACAAAAGGGAAGGAGGTGTAGAGAAAGGGGTGCCGGCCCTAGCAAACCAAAAGAGGGAACAAAACTCTCTTTGTGTCGCCGGCCCTAAGGGGTTTGGAAGCAATTAGAGATTATACTTTTCCTCTCCCAATCCTCCCCTTTATAGCTTTGCCATTATAGAATTTTTAGGAAAAAAATAACTAATTTTTTATAATTTTATTGTATAACAAAATTTATATAATTTTGCTGGATAACAAATTTTTTAACCAAAGTTTTGTTGGATAACAAAACTTAATAAAATTTTGTTGGATAACAAAATTTATATAAAATGTTGTTGGATAACAAAATTAACATAATTCTACTTAGAATTAATCTGAATTATATTAACTAAATTCTTAATAGAATTCTAAACAGAATTCTTAACAGAATTCTAATCGAATTCTTAATAGAATTCTTAATAGAATTCTAACATAATTCTAATATAATTTCATGGGTGGATACGAGGCTTTATCCAGAGGCTACAACAGGGACCTAGAGGAGGAATTGATTTTGACCTCCTGATGGGCTTGGGCTTTCTGTGTTCTCCCTAAACACCTAGCTCAAGTCCATCAATAATAACTCATACCACTAAAGGGTTATTATTGAACTACCGCACCAATCCCATATTATAATAGATAACCATCCGAAAAATTTCGGCAGCATCTCCCCTGTAACTATGACAATTTCCCTGAATACATGTATACAAGTACGCCTACTCGACTATAACAAGGACTACACGCCCATATCTATATATACCACATGCAAAACAGACAAATAATAAGGCCCACACAGCCACAAACTATTACTATCACATGCATACAAAAAGTAGAAAATCTTCGCAGTAGAAACACGACAACTCTAAACAAAAACCTACAACTACAAGTATAAGTCTAAAAATGCCGATACTTACCAAAATTCATTAAACCACAAATACAGTCTATACCACAATACCATAAACTCATACCAACCACTCCATACAAATCCTCTGATGTGAGATGGATACAGCCGACTAGATCTCCAAGCTCCAAGTACTATCCTCCTATCAGCTACCTGGGGAGAAAACAAGGCAACCCCAGGGTCTGGATAGTGAGCATTAGATACTCAGTGGATACATGATAGAAGTGCATGATAAGATAAATTAATAGGAATAATAAAAGGTATACAATCTCCACAATAGCTATATAAAGAAAAATAAAGGCTAATCAACAGGTAATATAAATCATAGTAATAGAACATGATATATCAACTGAGATAACAAAGGAAGATCAATACTGTGTAACAGGTATAGGAATCATGCGAATACATGCAATGCATGTCATGTCATACAATGCAACCGTCATATATCAAACAAGTGCAATAGTCATATATCATACAAGTGCAACAGTCATATATCATAAACAAGTACAACAATCACAGACAACGATGCTGTAAACAATAATGCAGTATAATACAACAGCAAATGCATGGTAGCACCCACACAGGCAGTGCTATAATGATCGCACCCACACAGGAGTGCGTTGCACTCACACAGGCAGTGCTGTAATGATCGCATCCACACGGACAGTGTGTAGCACCCACACAGGCAGTGCTATAATGATCGCACCCACACAGGCAGTGCGTAGCACCCACACAGGTAGTGCTATAATGATCTCACCCCACACAAGCAGCGAGATATAACAACAACAACAGGCAATAACATCTACTTCTAGCATGTAGATGTTATGATGATTATCTCAATATGTAATGTTACAACTAATCAACATAATTAACATGAATCAAGATGAGTCCTCACAGGTCGATGATACAAAATTGAGACTGTACTATCAATGGATAGATCAATCAAAGGTCAACCGGCATGTATCAAGCAACAAATAACACAAGATATCAACTAGGTTAATAGGAGTAGCAACAGAATAGTATCAGACTATATCAAAGGTCAACTGGGAAGTATCAAGCAACAAGTAATACAAGGTATCAATTAGATAAACAACACCAGTAACAAGAGTATCAACCAGATAGATAAAAGCAACATACAAAAGATCATGCACTAAGAATGAATCCTGTAGTGACCAAGTACAGGGTACCCATCTGGTGTAACGCACGTCGAATAAAACCCTCCAAATACGAACTCCGTATACAGCAGGATCAACAAAACAAAATCCTTCCATTTAAAACAAACAACACTCACTAATTATAATTATATATTTAATATAATTATTTAATTCTATCAACAACAATTATGATACGCAACCTAACCAAAACCAAACCCGTTCCACACTTAGCCTCAATCAAAATTAAACTAACCTAACTGTAGAGATCTATATGTGACAAAAAAAATTTATTTGCATAAACGCAGCGGAAAAGGATCCTTCCAGAAGATCCAAGCGAAAACTCATACTCGTTTTATTATTCTATCTACTAGAAGCAAGGTTACCTTCGATACGAGTCCTTCGCAATCCCGACAGCAACTTTTACTTTCTGAGGTTGGCGGATCTCAACGTGATCAGTGTGTTCGCGCCTCCACGGTATCTACACGAACAGCTGTAGGTGCCTGGAATTCCATTCCGTTCAATTCTTGTCGGATAAAATTTTTTTGAAGACAGAATCTTTCCAAGCAGCCTACGTCTTCGATCAGACATGTGATTGATTGATCAAGCAATTTCTTGACCAATCAAAGTACACCTTGATCGAAGCATATGATCTTAGACTCTTGTGTTGGTATTCAGAATCCATACAAAGAAAAAACAAAAACAACTATGCAGCGGAATAAATAGTTGTACCTTTCTTCTTTGTAGATTGTGTAGATGGTTATACTTTACCCGAAGACCTCTTGATTTTCTGCTGTATTCCTCTTCTCTTCTTGGACGTTGTGTGGGCAACGATCTTCCAAGATGACTCCACCTAAATTCCTTCTTTTCCTTTCTTCTAATCCGATGGCAAGCAAGAAGAAAACCTCCCTCTTCTTCCTCCGCTTCCCTTCTTCTTTCTCTTCTTCTTTCTCCCTTCTTGGCCGCTGGCCTTAGCAAGGATGAGATCCTTGTGCACCGGCCCTAGCAAGGGATAAGGGGAGAAAAAATTGAAGCACACAAAAGGGAAGGAGGTGTAGAGAAAGGGGTGCCGACCCTATCAAACCAAAAGAGGGAACAAAACTCTCTTTGTGCCGCCATCCCTAAGGGGTTTGGAAGCAATTAGAGATTATACTTTTCCTCTCCCAATCCTCCCCTTTTATAGCTTTGCCATTATAGAATTTTTAGGAAAAAATAACTAATTTTTTTATAATTTTATTGTATAACAAAATTTATATAATTTTGTTGGATAACAACATTTATATAATTTTGTTGGATAACAAATTTTTTAACCAAAGTTTTGTTAGATAACAAAACTTAATAAAATTTTGTTGGATAACAAAATTTATATAAAATTTTGTTGGATAACAAAATTAACATAATTTTACTTAGAATTAATTTGAATTCTATTAACTAAATTTTTAATAGAATTTTAAACAGAATTCTTAACATAATTCTAACCGAATTCTTAACAGAATTCTTAACAGAATTCTAACATAATTCTAACAGAATTTCATGGGTGGATACGAGGCTTTATCCAGAGGCTACAACAAGGACCTAGAGGAGGAATTGATTTTGACCTCCTTATGGGTTTGGGTTTCCTGTGTTCTCCCTGAACACCTAGCTCAAGTCCATCAATAATAACTCATACCACTAAAGGGTTATTATTGAACTACCGCACCAATCCCATATTATAATATGAGCTCCTTCTTATTATGAGTGCATTAATGTCCCTGTGTTTAAGATATCGTATGTCGATCAATTAATTGAATTACTTGTAGGGTTTAAAGAATGTCCACATCTCCACAATGACATGATATTGTCCACTTTGGACCTAAGCCCTCATGGTTTTTGTTCTTGGGCTCTCCCCAAAAGGCCTCATGCCAATGGAGATACTTTCCATCCTTTCAAACCCATGATCTTTCCCATGTGTTTTAGATGTGGGACTGTGTTTGCACCCTTGCAACCCAACAATTCCCCCCTCAAATAAAGAACCATTGGAAACTCCTCTACCATTTCTCATAGTCCGGCTGCCATTTCTCATGGTCTGGCTACCATGTCCTCATGGTCCGGCTGCCATGTCCCTCATGGTCCGAGCCTCCCCTACTTCCTTTGTTTTCCCCGAGGGTCCCCACATGGTTACATTTGGATCATGACTCATCTGGCGGTTAGTCCGGTGAAGAGCAACCTGGCTCTGATACCAATTGTAGGGTCTAAAGAATGTCCACATCTCCACAATGGCATGATATTGTCCACTTTGGGCCTAAGCCCTCATGATTTTTGTTCTTGGGCTCTCCCCAAAAGGCCTCATGCCAATGGAGATACTTTCCATCCTTTTAAACCCATGATCTTTCCCATGTGTTTTAGATGTGGGACTGTGTTTGCACCCTTGCAACCCAACATTACTGACAACTCAATTAATTAACTTCTTAATCCAAGAGTAGTACCACTCAACTTTATTATCATGCAGACAAAGTCCACCTGCAGGGTTTACATGATAATCCTTATGAGCTCCTCATGTTGGCGATCTGGAACTTCGTCCCATGCTCCGAATTCTACCCGCTCCGAGAAGCATAGAACTCCACAGGACAAAAATTTTATTCCGCCTGGATCAATTGACAAAGTCTACAAAAGACTAAGTCAATCGATCCATAGGATCGCCGATTCCTAAATTACTTAACTACGGTTTACGACTAGTTCTAGGTACAAAAAAAAACTGCGGAAAAATAAATCATACCCAAACCTTGTTGATAACCTCGGAGCCTTCCGCTGTATTCCCAACTTCTTCCTGGACGTTGTGTGGACAACAGACCTCCAGAAATAAAGGAACTGCAACCTCCGGATGATGATGTCTTGGATCGCCTTGCTTCTTCTCGCAACAACTTCGCCTCTTCTTGTCTCCCACCTTGGATCCGACCACTACACCTTGGAGGAGGTTCGGCCACCACA
>NC_133867.1:792904-797612 GCF_044706935.1 Curcuma longa
TGGGGATTTTAACTCCCACTCTCTCCAGCAGATAAGAGTGAGGTTCTGGATGTCACCACGTATGCTACAGCAGATTTTTCAGGATTTTTTCTCTATTGCAGGAGTGGAGGATCTACGCTCTGTTAGATGTAGGTTCACGTGGACAAATGGATAGGTAGTCTGTAAATTGGATCGAGCAATGGTCAACGCCTTATGGTTAGAGCAAGACCAGAGCAATTATGCAAAGTTTCACCCTCTAGGAGTCTATTCAGATCATGTCATATGCACAGTCACCATCATGAATGCAAGTAGGAAGAAGCCTAAACTGTTTAAATTGTTCAATATGTGGACTACCCATCAGAGCTTTCTACAGACTGTTCAAGATATATGGGAGAGTACAGCCACTAGGATTGAGGCAGGGATAGCACAATATCGACTCAGGGACAAATTACGACAGCTGAAGTATCCACTAAAAAGACTAAATCATCAGGATTTTCAGCACACTCAGGAGAGGGTCAGACGGGCGCAGCTCCATCTAGATGAGGTCCAATAGCATGTACTAGATCAAGGACAGACAGATGATGAGTGCAGAGAGGCTAGGCGAGTAGCAGAGAGACTTAAGCAGGCAGAGTACCTATTCTACCAGCAGCATGCCAAACACACTTATTTTAAAGAGGTTGACAGGAACACTTCTTTTTTTCACTCTTTGGTCAAAAGGAATAATAAGAGGAGAGAAATTGTGGCAGTGGCACAACAGGGAGGTGGCATGGTCACGGATTAGGAATTTATTGCACATGAGTTTGTACGACACTTCCAGGCTCAGTTGGGTGTCTCGGTAGGGCGCTCTGATTTTCGCTCAGATTGCATTTCTTTTGGCAGAGTGCTTATTGATGAGTAGCAGACCAACCTCGTTAGACAACCATCAGAGGAGGAGATCAGGAATGCTTTATTTGATATTGGTGATCTGAATGCGCCAGGGCCAGACGGGTATGGTTCCAAGTTCTTTAAACATTCATGGGATATCATTAGGGAGGATTTCATTGATGCTATATAGGAGTTCTTCATCAGTGGCAGACTTCTTCACTCATGGAATCATACGCTGATTGCCTTAGTGCTTAAGACACCACATGCTACTACAGTGACAGAGTATAGGCTCATCTCATGTTGCACAGTTTTTTATAAAGTGATTTCGAAGATTCTTGTAGCAGATTGGCTGAGATATCAGATAAAATCCTTCATCCTGCCCAGACAACTTTTGTTAAAGGTTGTACTATCACAGATAACATCCACCTTGCACAAGAGTTGCTCCGTAGGTATACAAGGAAGCGCATTTCGCCACGATGTACACTTAAGGTGGACCTCCAAAAGGCTTTTGACTCGGTGCACTGGGATTTCCTCCTAGATGTCCTCACTACGTTGCAGTTTTCTACCATTTTTATCGCATGGATCAAGGAATGTGTCACCACAACATCATTCTCTGTAGTGATCAATGGTAGTACATATGGTTTCTTTCGAGGTGGCCGAGGATTTCGGGTAGGGGATCCTCTGTCCCCATATTTGTTTGGATTTTGCATAGAGTATTTATCCTGTTCATTGGCACGCTGCACAGTCAGGTCAGATTTTCATTTTCACCCTATGTGATAACAGTTGAGGATAGCACACTTAATGTATGCGGACGATTTACTGCTCTTCTCACGTGAGGATGTCTCATCAGTTACACAGCTAGTTGATTGTTTACAGAGATTTGCCCAGATGGCTGGCCTCACAGCTAACCAGGCCAAATCAAACATATACATGACAGGGATTGATGAGGCTACGAGACACCGATTACTACAGATCACTGGATTCCAGTTAAGGGAGATGCCATTCAGGTACCTGGGGATCCCCCTCACCTCACGGAAGCTTCGGATTGCAGATTATACTACATTATTAGAGGCCCCGACTCGGTGAGTTACTTCCTAGCCTAAGGTGACACTGTCTTATGTAGGGAAGGCTCAGCTGATAGCTTCAATACTTCAGGGAGTGGAGTGCTATTGGATGTCGGTGTTGTCATTGCCCAATGGAGTGACTGATCGTATTTATGGGATATGTAGATCATTTATGTGGACCACGGTGCATCCGCCGATTGCATGGGCGGAGCTATGCAGGCTTAGGAGAGAGGGTGGATTAGGCTTGAGAGATTTGAACACCTAGAATCGAGCATTACTGGCAAAGGTGCTATAGCGTATTTAGGACAAACAGGACACACTATGGATCAGATGGGTACATCACATATATTTACAGCATACAGGGATTTGGGGATGGTTAGTTCGACATGGTGACTCTCCGCTCATCAAGCAGTTACTCCAGATTCAAGACAGTATTCTAGAGACATCAGGAAACCCGGAGACTGCAGAGCAGTTACTGACAGATTGGTTTCAGCAGCCTCGAGGGGTTACACGTGCATATGATCATTTTCGAGGTGCTCGCCCCCTACAGTCGTGGGTGGGGCGAGGACAGTCTTGCGATTCCCCATTCAGCCGAGTCATTCCTTCACACTATGGCTCGTGGCCCGTAGACGATTACCAGTGAGGACTCGACAGGACTACCTGCCAGACCGACAGTGTTTTTTCTGTAGCCAGCAAGAGGAGACAATAGAGCACCTCTTTTTTCAATGTAATGTTACGGGCAGGTTGTGGGGGAGGATCAGAGTATGGCTGCAGATGAGATCGATGATGAGCACCTTTCGGAGCATGTTGCGCACTTTCAGACGCTTGTACAGGAAGAAATCCATAGCATCCTCAGCGAGACATGTGGCTATGGCTGCCCTAGTACATCACAGATGGAGGGCCAGGAATGCCTTGGTACATGAGGGGAGGCGGCTGGATGAGGAGCGGTTATTTCGGAGCGTTCAAACACATGTGTATAGGACCTTGGGCATATATATGGATAGCGAGCTTCGACAAGGATAGCGGCTGCTGGATCGTTTGCATTCTGTTTAGACTATTTTGTTTTTCATCAGCATATGTCATTCTTATTCCTGTGTATTTGTTCTAGATATAGATGAGATAGGGAGTCATGCATGCATTTACACATCGGTACGTGTATAAATAAGTTCTCATGCATGCATTACATTACAAATGTATATACACATCTCATACATATTCATTCATCATGCAAACCATACATTCCAATCTGCATAAAAAAAAGTCCACAACAAATGGCTAGTGGTAAAGATGTTTCAAATCTGTTGATGGCTGAGGTTTTGCACAAAAGCCTATGAGAGTGAGTGAGCCCACTGACTTGGCTCACCTAGTCCACAACAAACAGCTCGTGGTAAAGACATTTCAAATCCGTTGATGGCTGAGGTTTTGCCCAAAAGCCTATGAGAGTGAGTGAGCCCACTGACTTGGCTCACCTAGTCCACAGCAAACGGCTCGTGGTAAAGACAACTTAAATCCGTTGATGGCTGAAGCTTTGTCAAAAAGCCTAAGAGGGTGAATGAGTCCACCAATTGGCTCATCTAGTCCATAGTGACGGCTATGGTAAAGACATGTCAAATCCGTTTATAGCTGGCCACTTGCTAAAAATGTGCAAGGTCTGGTGGAGATGCTTGAGCAGGAATCACTGAGAGAATGCGGATGGAGCCATAGAGAGTTTGAAGGATGATGAAGTGTCTAATGCGGTGATGTGCTTCTGATGTGGACTGATGGCGGTGCACTACAGAGCTCCTGCTGGGCGTTGAAGCTTTTTGTTGAATGTTGAGACACGACTTCTGGTGGATACTAAGACACGGATACTAAGACACGGTTTCTGGTGGATGCTAAGCTGCCAGGTGGATAGTCTGATGGATGATGAGATGCGGTGCGCAGTTTGTGTTGGGATCGAGGCGTTCGCTAGAGGGGGTGAATAGCGTCTTTTGATTTTTCTCTGCGAGTTTGTTAGTGGAAGCAAAGAAATAATGATAAAGCACAAAGAAACAAACGCTAACTCGATTCGATTTAATTGGTATCCACCTCAACGAGGTGACTAATCCAAGGATCCACACACGCAGTCGACGATTCCACTATGAAAATAATCTCCTTCTCGAATCACACTTCGAAGGCGGAGAAACCTTCACAACAGGACGTCTTCCTCGTACAAGATTTGTAGTGAAGTATGAGAGGAAGAGAAGAGCTTTTACAGTGTAAAAGAGCATTAAAGAAGATGAAACAATCTGATTGTTATTCTCTGCGACGTTGACTGCTCTTTTTATAAATTTCAGTGCATCAATCGACTACTCCTAGGGCCAGTCGACTGATGGGCTTCAACGGCAATTAAATATGCATTTAATTTGCCAGCTGTTGTTCAACGGTAGTCTACCAGTCGACTGCTCCAAGGCCAGTCAACTGGTCCCAGTCGACTGTCCACTCGACTGATTTTTCTGTTCTTGGCTGTGTGTTCTTCGGATCAACCCCAGTCGACTGCTGGAAGGGCCAGTCGACTGCCTAAGCTGAAAACTTACTTTTCTAGCTTCTTCTTCATCCATTAGCCTTGACACAAGTCTTCAAACGCCTTCCACAAGCCTCGTGCACTTCCTTGCACTTGCTTGACACATTTTCCTCGACTTTGTCATGCTAAGACTTCTCTTGCCAAGAGGCCTCACCTCAGGGACTTCACCTTTGCCAAAAGGCCGTGCCTCCGGGACTTCATCAAGTGCCAAGACTTCATTCCTGAACTTTCCTGTGAACTCAAGTCACACATGTTAGAT
>NC_133867.1:797712-805683 GCF_044706935.1 Curcuma longa
GCGTGAGATGTCTTAGGGTTGATCCCAAATTCCAAATGTAGATCAGTGCATGAACATGAATCAAAAAGGGTATAAATTACAAATTAATCACTAACATGACAAACTCTAATGAAGACTCATTAATTTATCAATATCTTTTGAGTCTATGAAAAAGAATTAGAAATCCCTTCTTAGGACAAATATTTTAGATAAGTTATTTTAAAATTATTTTTGAAAAAATTTTATTAATCAATAGAATGAAAATATTTTTCAGTCGATTGAGCATGAGTAAATTCGAACTGTCAAAAATCTGATCAAAAATCTAATTGCATTAACATATTTTAGTCGACTGATATAACTTGGAAACTGAGAAAGCTGACACGATCGAACATTTTCAGTTGCCTCAGGTAGTGAGATATTCAATTTATCAATTAACTGATAAACTTTATCAGTAAATCGATAAAGCATTATAAAAATGAATCGAGAGGCAACTACCTTCTCATCCAAAAAAACTCTTCTCCTCCCATTTTCCAACGCCAAAAATTGATTCTCCAAGTCCTTAGAAGCCTTCGAACATCCTCAAAATACCTTAGTAACAATTCTAAAATCCCTCTTTTATAATATCTTATTTCTTCTACTTATCATATTATAATTTTTTAGTCAAAGATGTCATGTTACACAAGACCAGATTGACCCATCTAATCCTAGTCAAGACCTTAGATTCCTTACTAAGCAACTAACGCAATTATTTCATAATAAAACATTTCACACAATAGGGACCAGATACTTTAATATGTAATTTTTTGCAAGTTGTTGCCCTACCATCATGGAATCATTCAATTTTATGCATTACAACAATTACTCAATTGCATGCATTTTGTGTACCTTAATTTGTGCTCAGAATTTTATTATAACCTCTAGAAAATTGATGAGTACACTTTTAAAACTAGAGTGGCATATCAAGATTTTATATTTAATGTAAACATGCTTCGTGCATTTTTTCAGACTCGGTTAACAAATGATGATTTCTTTTATTTTCTAGATTTTCCTGAATCATTACTTGAGCCTTATGATCATCTCACCCTCTATCACATATATTCTAATTTTGTTAAGGGACTTCATCCTAGAATTATGAATTCAATTGACCTAAGTCATGAAGATAATGTTTTTTATAAAGCAATTGTTGGTTGCATTGGCCACTAGAGAATAGGTTGTCATTCACCCCTATCATTTATTTCTCATATATGCTCTTAAACACCGTCTCAACATCGACATAGGTCTTTATGTGTTTAAGACCATCATTCATTATTCTGGATGTAGCTCCTCCAAGAAGGTCCACATGGCATACTATCATATCATTTCTGTATTTTTAGATACACTTGGGATTAACACCTTATGGTTATATTTGAGAAGTGTCCTAATACAATCACCTTATAGTTATACTATTTATTGAATAAATAGTAATTCACTATTTAAGTGCACATTTTCTATGTGTTTGAATGGATCTTAAACTCTAATTACTAAATGTCCATAATATGATTCATAGCGCGAGAGAATTTGTGATTGGAACACAACTAGTGAGCATCTCTATATGTGCAATTATGAATGTATTGAAATTATTCCTAGTTGAGGAATTGATGAGCACATTAATCATCGATTCTGTCGAGACTAGCACATTTTAAACTCCTTGGTTTACCAAGCAACCGATCTCACTGTTGGAGACATTGGATGTTAAGAGTTAAACGTGGATGCTAGTTAAAGGTAACTAGTTTATTGGAGTGAGCTTCCATGAGACTTCATATGGTTTTATACATATGTCAATGAAGATCTCAGTACAGCTTAAGTGCGAGTTTCCTTGGACTTGTGATATTCAAGTTATCTTGGTCATGGAGGTTTATGCTTTGACATTTTAAGCAAAGATCTCCGAGGAGGTGTAGACCCAAGATGATTGAGTATAAGTCAAAATACTTGAAGGTATTTGAATAACCCACAGATGATTCACCACTCTTTGTAAAGAGAGACATATACCCTACGATCGCTTGTCAGGATTGTTACTAAAAGTCTTTGGCCAAAGCATTACATGTCAAGAGTATGATACTCTTGGACGCATGTACAAGTAACTTGAATCCATAAGACAAGAAAGCAAGTTTGGACTAGGTGTGACGTAGTCAGCCTAGTGGGGACTGATATATATAGACCATGTCCTGAACCAAGCGGGGTATAAGATAGTGAAAGAAACGAGGCACATTAATTAAAGTTGCTGAAAGGTTTAGAAATTATTCTAGAATCAATCATTGATTTTTTGATCAATTGGGGATCATGATGTACTATTAGATATCACTCATGATCATTCTGCAATTAATGATTAATTACGGGCAACCAACATAACTGAGAATCTATTGGGTGACACGCACTATAAGTTCTTCGAAAGACTTAAAATGAGTTTGAGAATTAAATTCTCAGATCGAGAGAAATCAATTCTGGTTGGACCAGATAAAAGATAAAAAATGGAATTCATCTTATGAAGACAAAATGAATGAAACTAATTTCATTCAAATCGGAGGTCATTTAGTTTTTGAACTAAACGATTCGATTTTGAACCAAATTGAACCAACTTAGTTGGTTCATAATGAAAAATATTTTAGCAAAATAGAAGAGATGAGGGGATTCGTCTTATGAAGATGAATTGAACAAAACTAGTTTGGGTTAAATTGGAGGTCGTTTGGTCATTAAACTAAGCGAACCAAAATTGAACCAGTTTACTACAATAAACCCTAGATACCAGTCTAGTTCAAGCTGTGTTTAATCCTTCTGGTTCAGTCGCTCGCCCGCCCTTCTGCCCAGTTCAACGTGCGCTGCATACATGCGCACCCGACCGCTTCTTGTAGTGCCCGCGTCCTCCGGAACTGCGAGACGGCGTCTCCAACGGTTTTAGTTCTGGTGCAAATAAACTCGTGGAGGTTGCGTTTAAAAGGGGCAAAGGGACGAGGGAGAGCTGAAAGTGAAAAAGGAGAAGCACCAACGTAACCCTAAGTGTGCTGCAATCTCCTTCATCCCGATTGCGATCGTGTTCTGTGAGAGAGTCGTCGTGCGGCTTCCATCGAGATCACGGTGGTTTTCTCTTGCTCGTGGCTGACCATGATTAAAAGGGGCAAGGCATCAAAGGGAGCCGGTATCGAAGCTGAAAACCCTAGCTTCACTTTCCCCTTCTCCTCTCTTGCCGCAGCCATCGATGCTCATTTAGGGCTTGTTCCACCCATCACCGTTCACCTAAGAGTGTTTCCATCGGAGGAGAAGCTGATGAACTCCAAAACCCTAGTAGCCAGCCTCCTCCTCTTCTCTACTTGTTTTGTTGCCGCCGCCGCTTGATTAGGTTGCTGTCGTCGTCGGAACACCACCAGAATGTCACTGGACTTCTCTATCACGATGGAGAAGCTAAGGCTGTTGGACCCTTGGGTTGCTCATGGAATTTTATTACCGGAGCCGCTGTCACGTCGATACCGAAGTTGCTACCGAAGAGGGGTCATTGCCAGACTTACTAATTAGTTAACTACATAATTGTTCGATGAAAGAAGGTGAGTTAATTGCATGATAAATTCAAGGAGCTTTTCAATAGTGTCTATTACATGAGAAAAATATGTTGATGCAATCAATCTTAGATTTTGATGTTTGATAATATGTTTGAATTTGGTCAAGGATGACCAAGTAAACATATTTGAGTCTAGTTAAGGTGGTTAACCTAGACAAAAGTGAGAAATCATGACCGGTTAAAAGTGACCTATGTAAGATGAGAAATCCTGATAAATCAAGGGTGATTTAGGTAAGTGAGAAATTCTGACAGGTCAAGATTAACTTAGACAAAAGAAAAGTCTAAGAAGATCAAAAGGATCATTAAAAAAAACCTTAGGGGAGTGAGTTCCATATAGTGATAAGACTCAAAAGAATGAACTCCAAACAAGTTTTAGAGAAGTGAACTCCAAACAAGTGAGAAGTTTTAGAAGAGTAAATTCCAAACAACTGAAAAATCCTAATAAATATTAAGCAAGCCCTGTAGGTTAGGTGACCAAATACTAGACACAACATAAATTGTATCTTACTTTGTGTTTAACTCTGTGTTGTAAGAAGTTGGAGTTGATTATACAGATTTAGTTGTTCAAGCAACCAAAAGTGGTTTGATCAACCTAAAGGACCGGGCAACTAAAAGTGGTCCAATTGATCTTAAAGTTTGGGCGATCAGAAGTGGTTTGGGCGACCAGAAATGGTTTGGGCAACTCGAAGACTAGATCAAGCCAATACGAGTGATAACCAACAATTTGGCGTGTTGTTTTGTGTTTCTACTTGGCATTTTTAATCCTTTCGTGTGTTTAATTCTATTTTTATATTGTATTTCACTCATAAGAGTTTATTTTGATCTTTACTTTAAATCCTTTTTAATTGATAGTGTTTTACTAATATATGAGTGTGTCTTATTTTATAGAGACTCAAAGGAGAAATCCATTGAGCTTCAAGCACACCACATCAAGGAACATGGCATAGTCGTATCCCACTCTGCTCATTCTTGGAAATTGACTAGAAGCTCACATCTATGGTCAACATGGCTTGGCGATGCCCTAGGCATGACCATGAGCGTGGTGGCTGGTTCATCACTTGAAGGTCGGTTCAATGGAAGGTGTGGTGGCTGGTTCATCACTTGAAGGTCAGTTCAATGGAAGGTAAAGCAATCATTTATATCAAAGTCAAGAGGAGTCACCTTTTTCCTCCTCCTTCACCATCCTCCATCCAAGCCCTCATCCTGGTTGGGAGTGATGTGTGTTTCATATAGAGTTTTTGGTATTATTTTACATGTATTTTGTTTCAATGCATAAAGCATATTTTGTATACTTTCATTCATATTGCATTTTTTTTCTTCTAGTTTAGAGAACTGCTCTTTTTACTTTTTGACTGACAAGATATGAAATCGAAGCTTAATCAAAGCTAAAAAGCCTTGGAACAAAAGTCCATAGCGAGAAACATACTCTAGTCATGTTCCATGATACAGGCATATTCCCCTTCCCCAAATCGAATGTTACATTTAAGAAGTGTCCTAAGGCAATCATCTTAAATATTATATTATTTATTGAATAAATAAAATTATTATTTGAGTATACATTCTCTATGCATTTTATTTGATCTTAAACTCAATTAATAAGGTCCACAATACAATGCATAGCATGAGAGAAATTATGATTGGATCACAATTACGTTAGGATCTCTTATGCGAAAAACAACAATATACGTAGTGAAAAATAGGATTCCTTCCAATGATCCATGCGAAAAATTCGTATAAAGTTCTAACTAAGAGTTATACCTTTATTGCATGCTCTTAGTGTATTCTGCTAGTCCTTGATTCGCTAGATCTCTGCACTATCAGAATGGATGTGCCTCTAATAGTATCCACATGAATACGATCTCGATCTTAGAGATGAATCACCTTAGTTGTGCTAGCAACTTGGAATGATTCATAAGACAAGAGAACTAAAAACACATCTTGTGTGTTTCAGCCAAGAAGAAGGAGAGGAGGAAGAAGATGTAGGGAATTCTATGCGACAAATAACAAAATTCACAATGGAAATAAGATTCCAATAAGCAATCCATGAGAAAGAAAACTCGTACAAAGTTTGATTTATCTATCTAATAGATCTATACCTTTGAAGTGTGCCTTTCGCTTATCTCCTTCGTCCTCGATTCGCTAGATCTCTTGCACGTTCAAGCGTTCATGCCTCTTTACATATCCACATGAAACATGATCTCAAGCTTCGAAGAAGAATCGCCTTTGTGGTGCTAACCACACAAGGAGATTCTGCCAAAGCAAGAAGGAGGAAGAAAAGGGGTGTTCGGCAAAGAGGGAGAAGATAGCTCAAAATGTATTGTGGACACTTGAAAAATATAGGAAAAACTTTTTATATTTATCTCATGAATATGAAGAGTTTTTACCTCTTTAACTTCCCCATATTAAAGCCAATTAAAACCCAAATAGAGCACATGTTTCTCATGTTGACTTTTCATCTTCTCTTCATCCAATAAAGAGAAAAACTCTTGGTCTTCCTCTATTATTAATTCATTAAATATTTTAATAAATCAATATCTCATTAAAATTTGGTTGAGCCAAACTGTAAATTTGGTTGAGTCAAATTTGGAAGAGGAACTGCAAACTCTACCTTGAAGAAGTAAAGAAGAAAGGAAGTGAGACTTCTACCTCAGGTATATATGTTATAGAAGTCAATCTATCTATTTTTTCATCATGGGTGTTAGATACCAGTTGCGCGTCTTATATTTGTACCAATATGCAAGGCCTACGAAGAACTAAAAAATTGACAAAGGGCGAAGTGGACTTACAAGTAGGAAATAACCCAAGAGTTGCTGCTATAGCTATATGAACATATTTACTATCTTTGCCCACAGGGATTGTCTTAGAACTAGAGGAGTGCTTTTATGTACCTGCATTAACAAAGAACATAATCTCTATTTCTTATTTGGACAAGAAAGGTTTTTCGTTTATTATAAAGGGTAAATGTTATTCTATAATGTTAAACGAAATGTTCTATTATAATGCATCTCTAATGAATGGTCTCTATGTTCTAAATTTAGAAAACTCAATCTATAACATAAATACCAAACGGTTTAAATCAAATGATTTAAACTAAATATATCTCTGATATTGTCGCTTGGGTCACATAAATGAGAATTGCATATCTCAGCTCTATAAGAATGGATTGTTGGGATGTATACTATAAGTCTAGCTTTTTATATGAACATCTAATTTGAAATGAGAATCACTTTGGTCAAATATTTATATTTTATATTTCTTATATATGTTAATGTAGTTGTCCACTTAATTTATATTGTAGATAACATGGTATGTGGTGCTACACAGAAGATCATATTATCAGTTCCTTATAAAATTATAAATAATAGCTTACAACCAAAATGGATTGGGATAAACCATTGGAGTGGTTGTATTGTAATTGGTATTAGTTTATCTTGACTATAAAATTACACTAGTACACTTTGTGTGTATTGAGCAGGACCGTTTGAGGTCGTTCGATTTATACTGACTATATAATCGAACTAAACCTCTGTTATTATGGATGTGCATGCTCTTAATCCCTATATAATAACAAGCACATATACTTAGTATTTATTTTTTTAATTCATCAAAGGGTGAGATTTATTCGTTAAATCAATAGGCCCAATGAGTTGAGAGATAATGCTATGTATATGGTGTGTTATTGATTATAGAAGGAATCTGTGCCCTAATTATTTAGGCTGATGATGTCCCCTTGAGGAGCTCATAAGGATTATCATGTAAACTCTGTAGGTGAACTTAGTCCGCATGATAATAAAGTTGAGTGGTACTACTCTTGCAATTAGAAGTTAATTAATTGAGTTGTCAGTAATTCAATTAATTGATGGACATATGATATCTTAAATACAGGGAGATTAATGCACTCATAATAAGAAGGAGCCCATATTGTAATATGAGATTGGTGTGGTAGTTCAATAATAACCCTTTAGTGGTATGAGTTATTATTGATGGATTTGAGTTGGGTGTTCAGGCAGAACACAAGAAGCTCAAGTCCATCAGGAGGCCTAAACCAATTCCTCCTCTAGGTCCCTGTTCTAGCCTCTAGATAAAATCTCGTATCCATCCAACAGAATTATATATATTTTATTATCTAATAAAATTCTATTAATTCTGTTATCCAACAGAATTATATTAATTTTATTATCCAATAAAATTCTATTAATTCTGTTATTTTCCCTAAACTTTCTAAGAAGGCAAGTCTATAAAAGGAGAGGAGAGGGGGCGGCTCAAATTTAATCCTTTACTCTTGGTTCAAGCTAGGGTCGGTGCCCCCTTTACTCCCTCTTCTCTAATTAGGGCCGGCGCCCTTGGTGTTTTTCTCCTTGGATCTTCTTCAAACTAGGGCCGCCGCCCATCCTTGCTTATTT
>NC_133867.1:805783-809215 GCF_044706935.1 Curcuma longa
GGATTTATTGCAAAGGGCAAAGAGCATCTTGTTTGTAAGCTTAATCGATCCATTTATGGACTGAAACAAGCTTCAAGATCTTGGAATATTTGGTTTGATGAAGTAATCCAGTCTTATAGATTTATTCAATGTCCGAATGAGTTTTGTGTATACAAGAAAAGTGACGAAAATGTGGTGGTATTTCTTGTACTATCGTAGATGATATTTTGCTTATTGACAACAATATCAAAATGTTGTCAGACATAAGAGTATGGTTGTCCAAGCAATTTGATATGAAGGACTTGGGAGAAAGTGCACATATTCTTGGGATCAAAGTAATAAAGGATCACAAGAAAAGGATGTTGTGTTTATCCCAAGCTTCAATACATTGATACTACCCTAACTCGGTTTAGCATGTAAAACTTCAAGAAAGGTTTTCTATCTTTTTGGCATGAAGTATCTTTAACTAAAGAGATGTGTCTATTGTGTACGTCCCGGTGTAATGCATGTGTTCTCAAGTTCCGGAAATGTGCGCAGCGGAAATAAAATAAATAATTAAGACTAATTATCATCAACACACGCATGCATATAGGAAATAAACAGCGTATAAGGCATGGCAGGAATTTAAAATTTTTTAAATAACAATTATTCTATGTGTACAAATAAAATTTACAAAATAAAAGATTATTCTACGCGTACCTCGCGGATAACGGTTGAACGATGTTGAATCAATCGAGCGATCCTCGTCGGAGTCCCACCTCTACTAGTGATCCACGCCAAGCTTCCGTCTGAACAGCTTCAGAAGCCACGAGTCACATCATCGTCTTCAGTACTAGTCGATGATCGAATCGAACGAAGCTTTATTTCGGAAACCACGCAACAACGTTTGTCACGATCGTTTCAGGGCTTTCTAACTATCACCGAGAATCATATTCTCGATGTAGTTTTTCGGTGGTCAACAATTGATCACCAATTTAGGACGAATAGTCGGAACATTTTCGATCACGATGGAATAATTCTCCGAGAGCTTCGTAAGCTTTCGCGAGAATGATAGATGATTATCAGACGACCAAGATTGATAGGTAATGCTTCGAGTAATCTGTCGAATAACCGAAAATAATTTTTGATGACTATACATAATTCCAACATCAAACCTAATACAATCATATTCTTCTTCACATAGCCAGAAAGACAATAGGTCTTCTCTTCTTTTCTTACAACAGAATAGAAAAGAAACATCTCCGATATCCGGCTCTATCTTCGCCTTGCTCACACGGGCAGCAACCATCTCTGGCGACATCCTCTCCGGCGGCATCCCCTTCGCCAGGAAGCAAAACTGATGGTGATGGCGGCGGTAGAACAAGAAGAGAGGACTGCCGAATAGAGGTGCACAAGATTCCTTTTACAGCCAAGGACCAGCTGTGGGAGGGAGTAGCTCTGGCCAGTAGCGTTTTGGAGAAGCTCCGACTGGTGGTCAGCTGTCTTCCCACGTGATAAGTAAAGTCTGGCCGAGCAGGGCTCGCGCAACAGTAGGGGAGGAAAGAAAAACCCGCGTGTCTAGGGTTTCAGCCTCGCTGCCTCCTTCCCTTAGGGTTTTGACTCCTCTGTCCCGTGGTCGGCTCCTCCGTCCATCGTCCCTGCGTGTCTAGGGAGTCGTGAGGAGGAAGATGGCTGCTCTTGAAGAGGTGTCCTGCCATCGCTCAAAAGAAATGAAGAAACCCCTGTTTGGTGTCGTGGAGTAGCGAGGAAGAGGATGAAATGGCTTAGGTTTTAGGCGCCTCCACACACCACAGCTGACCCTCCTCCAACCTTAAATCACAATTTGATTTAGGGCTTCCCTTAGCGTGCAAGAAGCAATCGCGAGAGAAGGAGGTGGCTCACACGTGGTGAACCAAAAATCAAGCCTGAACTGAAGAAAACTGAACCGGGCTAAACCAGACCGGTAATTAGGGTTTACTATAGCAAACTAGGTTCAAACTTGGTTCGCTCAATTGAATAACCAAACAACCTCTAATTTGATTCAAACCAGTTTTGTTTGTTTTGTTTTCCCAAGACGAAGCTTCTCATATCTCTTCCATTTTGCCAAAAGCTCTTCCGTCATAAACCAAACTAAGTTGGTTCAATTTTGGTTCAAAATCGTTTGGTTCACTAATCAAACAACCTCTGATTTAAACAAAATCAATTTTGTTCATTTCATCTTCGTAAGATGAATTTCATTATATTTTCCTTTGTCCAATCCAACCAGACTTTGTCTCTCTCATTCTAAGAATTCAATTCTCAAACTCCTTTAAGTCCTTCGGAGAACTTGCTGTGCGTGTGACCCAATAGGTTTCCGGTTATGTTGGTCATCCGTAATTAATCATTAATTATGAAACAATTATGAGTGGCACCTAGTAGTATATCATGATCCCCAATTGATCGAAAAATCAGCGATTGATTCCAGAACATTCTAAACCCTTCAGCAGCTCTAATGAATTATGCCTCGTTCCTTTCACCGTCTTATACCCACTTGGTTCAGGACATGGGCGACGGGTCGGCTCCACTAGGTTGACTACGTCACACCTAGCCCAAGCTGCTTTCTGATGCGTGTTCCGCAAGCATACGGAATGTCGCCAAGTAATAAAAGATCGAATCCACAGGGACTGTGGAATTAATTACTATCCTAGCACAATAAGAGTGGAGAGTTCATAGGAATTCTGGGGAGAAGGAGTGTTCTAGAAAGCCTTAGTTCGAAGATAGAGTTTGACTGTGACAATGTGTGTAAAGCGACTCTAGGACTTCAGATTCCTCGGGGTATTGATTGATTGACTTGGATCCTCTATCATTCCTCAATGATTATACAATTGTAGAGATTCTAATTAAATTATCCAATTAGACCTCGTCAGGCTTCCTTGGAATAAATCAATGGTGTTCTAATGTTACTTAGGTTGGTTTGAGATGATTCTAGATAGCCTGATTCAAGGCTTTCCTGTGTCACGCAGGCACCCCAGAATACTACTAGATTCCTATCCCCTATCACAGGGTATCCTTTTAGAGACCTCTCCCCAACACTAAGCAACCGTTAGTTATCCCTCATAAATATTATCCACAGCTTAAGCAATCCCTCGGAAGGTCCGGTTAAGACTCTCCTCCTATCACGAGGCGTCCCGGGTATACGATCCTAAGAATTCCTCAAACTCCGAATAATCTCTACCCTTATGGATTTATACTACTCACAAGCATATCATCAAACAAGCATAGAGCATAAATCCACAAAGCAATTGCATAATAATATTATAGAACATGGTAGAATAACAAATCCCAAGTTACAATCATCCAATAACCCCGATTCTTCTTAATCCTAGAATCTGGAGGACTACTTCATATCTGGGAGGTTACAATGCAGAGAAGAATGGAAACAATACATCATATTCTAAAGGGATGAGCCCACCTCCCTCCTTAGAATCTGTGAGG
>NC_133867.1:809315-825989 GCF_044706935.1 Curcuma longa
ATCCCTAATTCATGTTTGTTCCCCTACTCTCAATGTTTACTACTTTGTGGGGATTCTAACCAAGATACCAACTCGACCTCATCAGGTTTTGTTGGAATTAAACCATGATACTCTAACGTTACGATTACTAGTTCAGGACGACACTAGATAGCCTGGTTATAGCTGTCCCGCTGTCACCGAGCACTCTAGCATACTACTAGTGTACTACTCTCTGTCATCGAGCACCCAATCAAGGAATCCATTCCTAGTCATCAATAGTCGTTAGCTATCCCCTAAGGGAGTTTACCAACATGTAAAGGTCACTTCGGAAAGTCCGGTTATAGCTCTCGCTATCACCGGGCACTCCAGGTGTACGATCCTAAGATTCTCCTACACAGTAATCTACTCCACTTAATCATGTATATATGCTCACACAAACATTTCATCAAACACATTCAAGGCATTCAACACATGAAACAAATGTAAATACTTCATTGAATAGGAAAAATGACATAAACTAGTTCATACATCACCATCATTACATAGATGTTCATCCTAGATCTTAAACTCAAAGATCTACTCCATTACAAGAAGATTACAAGAGGATACAAGAAATAAAGCATCATCCATACTAGGGGAGAAGACTTATCTTGAAGCATGGGCACCCTCTTGAAGATCTTCTTGCTCCGGTGTAGGATGAACTGGTGGAGAGGGATTGGTGAGGGCGGATCGGTGAAGGATGGAGCGTTTAGGGCCTCCCCTAGAGAAGGGGATGCACCGTCACCCTAGCCAAGACCTAGGGTTTTGGAGAATGACCCAAGATAACCCAAGATTGGGTTTGTTTCCCACTTTTATACTCTCCCAAAATTGCCCAGATTTTCCTATAGTTTACAAGGCTTCGCCTCAATGGATTTTTCACCCAATAAACCCAGTTTTTTTCAATTGGACTCTGAACCAAAGTTGTAGAGCTTCAAATTATCTTCAATTTGGTGGATGGACCTATCCATAACTCTATCTGAGCCGGAAGTTATGTTGGTTTGAAGTTTGGTCTGCAGTTTGGGCAGAGCACCCAGCGTGGCCGTGGTCAGGAGGTACGGCCGTGCCATTTAACACGACCTAGAGAAGTCATCGTTCTGTGCACCCTGAAGCAAAGTTGTAGATCTTGAAGTGAGCTACATTTTGGTAGGTGTCACAGCCCGTGGGTCCATCTGAGTTGAATGTTATGTCCATTTTATTTTAAGTCTGCAAACTGTCCAGATAGATAGACACGCCCAGAATTTTTCGTCACACGGCCGTGCTTATAGGCACGGCCTAGGACAGGCTCGAGTCAAGAAAATAGGCACGGCCTTCACCTGACGCATCTCTGGAAATGAAACACGGCAGTGCCTTTTAGGCACGGCCCCAAGCTGGATCAGGCAAAAACTGGGGCACGACCGTGCCTGATAGGCACGACCCCAACATGGTCCTGCTCTGGAAGTGGGCACGGCTGTGCCTGATAAGCACGACCCTTTGTTGTCTTCAATCAGTAGGAGGGACACGACCGTGTCTGGGCCGTGGGTATGTGAGGCATGGTCGTGCCTGGTAGGCACGGCTGTGTTCTACTCTGTTGCTCTTTTTCCTCCTCCATTTCTTCGTATTTGCTACATAAGAGACTCGCCCATGACAGCGAGCACGACCAGTGTGAGCCTCTTCTCTCCACTTCTTGCTCCACCATCAATAATGTATCGTTTTGGCTCTAAATCGCATCCTGTCAAGTAAAATATACAAAGAGCAGATCTCCGAGTAAAAGAGTAGAAATATGCAATTATAAAAGAATAAGGTGTGACAAAGTGTAGAATATGCAATGAATTACAAGTAGATGAGCGTTAAAACAAGGCTAAAAATCATATATGATCTATGCTCATCAATTCCCTATAGTGGTATCAGAGCCACTTGCGAAAGATCATACAAAGTTTTTTTTTCCCTTTTATATGTGATATAGAAGTAGGACATGTTGTTGTTATGGGTTGTCTAATTGTTTGAGTATTTTGTCTGTATGCAAAAGTTTGTGTTGATCAAACTAAGAGGATATAACATCTTCATGTTGATAGATGTGCAAACGTTTATCTAATGATAGTGTGCTATAGTCCGATTGCATTTGACAAAAATTTGTAACCTATGGTGTTCTGTTGATGAAGTTGCGTCATTCTATTGAGAACGGATTGTGATAAATTTTTCATGATCTGTTGTGAACACATTTTGTGATTTTATTACAAGGATGCATCAACAGAACAAGAGGGTCTCGAGTTCATCTTGATGAACTAAGGGCAGCGACTCATTCAAGGAGTTATGTTGGTGTAGGGAAGCACCAGATGATCGAACCTTGATTTTGATGATGACACGAGGTTCAAGTTAAGTGTGTGGTTTGTACTAATATGTTTATCTAAGTGTGCAGGGAGCACAGGAAAGTCCTAGTTGAGGCTAGGCAAATCAAGTCCTAGTGTAGGCAAATCAAGTCCTAGTGTGGAGTCTAGGCAAAGGAAAGTCCTGGTCTGGAGGACCAGGCAGAAGTCTTAGCAGGATCAAGTGCACCAGGTGAAAGTCTAGGCAGGTCAGGAGGACCAGATGCATGACAGAAATCCAGGCAGGTCAGTTGGACCAGATGCATGGTGGAAAGTCTAACAGGTCAGGCGGACCAGTTGTTTGGCGGGAAGTCTAGGCGGTCAGGTGGACCAGTTGCCTAGCAGCAAATCCTGGGGGCCGAGGATCAAGGCTAAGCGGGAAGTCCAACAAGTCTGGAGGACTTGTTGGCAAACAGGTAAATTCTCCTGAGTGGAGTGGGTAAGGCTGCATTCCCAGAGTGGAACAGTAGACGTCGGTCTAACCCAGGATTTCACTGGAAATCCAAAGTTAAGACCACTAAACAGTTCAAAACTGTTACTCCTTTTCTGCTACTTTTATTTTTGCACTAACTTGTAATGCAGGAATGGAGGGGCGAAAACTTTGATTCTAGGCGACCTTATCTGGAATCCAGGCGACTAGAGTCCAGGCGCCCGGATTGTTGATCCAGGCGATCGGATGTCAACGAAACCAGGCCAGCGGAGCAGTGAGGTGGCATTGTCCCAGTGGTCGGGACACCTCAGCTTCCAGGCGCCCGGATTGGTTCTAGGTGCCCAGATTCGGATAAACGCAGCAGCAGTCAAAGTTCATCCGGAACCTCCACGTCAGCATACAAACACCCGGAAAGGGAATACAGGCGCCTGAAAGTGTCGAGTCAGGACCGCCAATGGTGGATCGACGGACAGCGTGGAGGCGCTTGGAAAGGGTTCCAGGCGCCCGAAAAGCCCTATAAAAGAACTTCAAGGGAGATCCCTCAGAACAACAATTCAGAGCAACCCGACGGCTGTCTGCGTCGAAAGATCATTCTGGAGGTCGTCGTAACGCCGGAGTTCTGCACCGCAAGTCTACAACTTCAATCTTCGGTAAATCGATTACTTTGTGCATTTACTTTAAAAGAATGATAATTGTTTTATCGTGTCTATTTTTTTGTAATCGATAAAACTCCTCTTCATGAGAAAGGAGTTTCATAGTGGATTGTCCAACGTAAATGATCAAACGATCGTGGGCCTTGAAGTAGCAGCCTGTGGCTGTGAACCAAGTAAAAAACCTGTGTCTCTTCGTGTTTGAGTTTTTGAAGTCATACTTTATCATTTCTGCTGCACGTTTAATTCTGATTTATCAAATTCACAAACGTAAACGAATGATTTTACAAAAACTGGGAAAACGCTACAGATATCGCTATTCACCCTCCTCTAACGCTCTCTTCAATCCTACAGTATCATACATAATGCTTGTCACCATGAACTCTGAGCTTCAAAAGCAACATGAGAACATGGATGCACATGATAAGGTTGAGCACTTGAAACAATTATATTAAGGGCAAGTTAGGCACGAGCGGTTTGAGGTGTCTATGGCCCTTTGCATGCAAGATGTAAGAAGGAACTCCTGTAGGAACTCACGTACTCAAGATAATTGGGTATGTCAAGAAACTTGAAAGATTAGGATTTTCACTGAGCCAAGAATTGGCCATTGACCTTATCCTACAATCATTACCAGAAGGGTATAGTCAATTTTTCATGAACTATAACATGAACGAAATTGACAAGCCTCTGCCTGAGATGCTTAGCATGTTGAGAACTATTGAACCCAATCTCAAAAGAGTCTGGTACCGTGCTGATGGTACAGAAAGGCAAAGGAAAATGGAAGTCCATGTTGGTGCAATCTTGCCCCAAGTGATTTGGATTTTAATGTTTGGCTAAAATAAGTTTAAGTTAGGCAATATTGGTGATCTAACTTGTGTGGTTGAGTCCACAGAAAAGTCCAAGAATGGAGTCTTGGCAAAGGATGAAGTCCCGGAGGCGTGACCTCTTGGCAAAGGATGAAGTCCCGGAGGTGTGACCTCTTGGCAAAGGAAGACTTAGCACGACGAAGCTGAGGGAAACGTCTCAAGCTAGTGCAAGGAAGGGAACAAGGCTTGTGGAAGACGTTTGAAGGTTTGCGTCAAAGCTAAGAGTTGAAGAAGAAGCTGAAAGGGAAGTTTCAGCTTGATCAGTCGACTGGCACTATTGGTGTAGTCGACTGGTGGCTGATCAGAAGCACACACAGAGTTTACAGAAAAATCAGTCGAGTCTATCAGTCGACTGGAGCAGTCGACTGGTGATGGTGCAGTCGACTGATAGACGACTGTTGGAGCGATAGTTGACTGATTAAATGCAGATTAAAGAGCCGTTGAAGCCCATCAGTCGACTGGCCCTTGGAGCAGTCGACTGATGTACGAAAAAATAAAAAGAACAGACGATGCCGAAGAAATTAACAGTTCATTTTCTCTCATTTTTCTAGCATACTTTGATTTTGTAAAAGATTTCCTCTTCCTCCATACTTCACTACTCATTCTTGTGAAAGGAAGAGATCAGTTTGTAAAGGTTTCTCCGCCTTCAAAGTGATCTTTGAAAAGGAGGGTTTTTCATAGTGGAAAGGTGCTCGGTGTGTGTGGATCCTTAGATTAGTCACATCATAGAGGTGGATACCAAGTAAATCAATGGGTTAGCGATTGTGATCTTTTCTCTGCTTTTATTTCTGCTTCCGCTAATGATCTCACAGGAAAGTTCAGAAAAATTGCTATTCACCCCTCTAGCGAACACATCGGTTCCAACAAGTGGTATCAGAGCAGGTTCGTTTCGGACGAACTAACATTCAACCGAAAGATCAGATGGCGTTTCAAGAGGGATACAGCACCGCACGACCGCCCTACTTCGACGACAACGACTTCGCATACTAGAAAGGTAGAATGGAGTATTATCTTATGAACGATATTGAAAATTGGTTCAGTGTTGTAGATGAGTTTGAGAAACCGAAGGACGCTTCTGGAGCCCCTCTCCCTACAAAAGATTGGTCCAAGGACATATGTAAGAAGGCACAAGCAAATGCAAAAGTCACGACTACATTATAATGTGGACTTTCAAAGGAGCAACTAAGCAAGGTGGGTCTATTCAATTCGGCCAAGGAACTTTGGGAGAAGCTCATCGAACTGAATGAAGGATCAAGCGAATCGAGACGAGCCAAGAGGGATCTCTTGGTTGGACAACTCCAATCCTTCACGATGAAGCCAAACGAGATGGTGAGTCAGATGCATGGGCGATTCAAAGAGATCGTGAACGGTCTCCATGCATAGGTGAGAAGTGTTAGTGAGAGCCCTAGAGCCAATCATTTGATGATTGTTGTATGGACTCATTGCATCATATTATTACATTTTATAAAGGCATTTTATATTGTGGTTATTATACTTACTTGATATTCGTGCCATATAACTAAGTATAATATTAATGTCCTTGAGTAGATCGTTCATATCTATATCAATCGATTGGTTGAATCGATAGTGAGATGATATAGAGAACACTACTCTAAATGATTCCTAGTCAAGTATTAATATTCAAGGACAATGTTAATGCGACGAGACTAGCATATAGGTCAACATGATGACTTGATCTCACAAGTCATGGATATGAGATGTCAAGTTGACACATGGGTATGCATTGGAGAATGTATATCGAATGACCAGCCATGAGAAAGTATCATGGATCGTTATATGAGTGTCATATACTTTCTCATGTGGCTATTAGTATGACTATTAGTCCTTGGACCTGAAGTCACCATGGTTCCCTATATAAGGAGTTACTTACTTTGGCTTCGTCAAACATCACCTATAACTGAGTGGACTATAAAGGCGATTACTGGGTATGTAACAAATTTTACGGAGGGATGTGAGTGATGTAGATGGGATCTATCCCTCCCATATAACGGGAGTGATATCATAGTTCTTGATAGAGTGAGACCACTAAAGTGCATGGCCATGCCCAAATGAGTCAACATGCGATGTTGAGCTCGTTTGATTGTAGTGAGTCTACTTGGAGTTCAAGACATAGATTGATTAGAGGATGACACGGTCTATGCCTCGGTTTGATCAATCATGATATCTAGGATAGAAGGACATTTGTCACATATTGTGAAGAGTCACAATTAGTAGTCACAATGATGATGTTGGATCTCAACATTCTTGTAACTTGGGTAGTAGTGATGTGTTGCTAGATACCGCTCACTACTTATGCACCTAAATGAGTTTAGTGTTGGTGCAATAGTTGCCCCAAGTGCATTGAGTTTCAATGTTTGGCTAAACCATGTTTAAAGTTAGGCAATTCTTATTGATCTAACATGTGTGATGCAAGTTTGCAGGAAAGTCCAAGCGTAGTCTTGGCAAAAGAAAAGTCCAAGTGGGTAGTCTTGGCAAAGGAAAAGTCCAAGTGGGTAGTCTTGGCAAAGAAAAGTCCAAGTGGGTAGTCTTGGCAAAGAAAAAAAGTCCAAGTGGGAAGTCTTGGCAAGCAAAAGTCCAAGTGGGAAGTCTTGGCAAGCAAAAGTCCAAGTGGGTAGTCTTGGCAAGGAGAAGTCCAAGGGTGGTCTTGGCAAGGACTTGACATGACGAAGCTGATGGAAGCATCTCAGGCTAGTGCAGGGAGGCATGAGGCTATGGGAGGTGTTTGAAGGCCGAGGTCTAGGTCAAGAGAAGCTGAAATGGGATTTTTCAGCTTCACCAGTCGACTGGCCCTGCCAGCAGTCGACTGCTCATAAATCAGACGCACACAGAAAGATCAGTCGAGCCAGAGGAAGACAGGAGTCGACTGGGGTTATGGATAGTCGACTGTTGCCAGTCGACTGGTCTTGAACAGTCGACTGTGATTTGAACGTTGCAGAAAATTGGCAAGCATTTAATGGCATTTAATGCAAGATTTTGTTGCCGATTGAAGGCATCAGTCGACTGGCCCTGCCAGCAGTCGACTGATGTTGCAGAGATTATAAAAGAAGCCTGCACGAGAACAACTTAGAATCTTCGCCATTCTTTCATTCTTTCGTGCTTCTTTTGTGAGCGTTTTTGTGCTCTGTTCTCTGCTTTATTCCTCTCCTCCTAGACAATATTTCATATCATTTTTGAGGAGATCAGAAAGGTGTAAAGGTTTCTCCGCCTTCGAGTTTTCGAGAAGGAGAAGATTCATAGTGCATCGGGTGTGTGCGTGCGTGTGGATCCTTGGATTAGTCACCTCTGCGGAGGTGGATACCAAGTAAAATAAACCGGGTTAGCGTTGATCTCTGTCTTTCTCTTTTATATTTTTGCTTCCGCTAATCTCTGTGCAGAGAAAGATCAAGAAAAATCGAGAAACGCTATTCACCCCCCCTCTAGCTATTCAACCGATCCTAACATCGTTACAAGAACCTATAGGGTCATACACAAAGGATAATTAGGTGAAAATTAGGTTCATATGATGAACCAAGAGGATTAGATTCATGTGATGAATCAAGTTGGGTTAAGTGTAATCCAAACTAGACTAGTGGAGTTGATTTGATCAACCTTGGAGATTAGAAGTCAAGTTTGACTTGACTTGAGAAGGAGAACTTTATAGTCAAGTTTGACTTGACTTTGTGCCATGTCATCATAAATGTTGACTTGACTTTGTGCCATGTCATCATCTATGTTGACTTGACTTATGCCATCTCATGGTCAATGCTTGACTTGACCATTTGACTTGGAGGTGAGGTGGCATAAGAGATGACCAATGATGATGCTCCACATCATCATGGATGCCACATCATGGGGGTTACAATAAGAGTTTGTAACCTAAGGCTTGAATGGCTTTTAATGGGATTAATTGGCTTTGAATTGCCTTGAAAGATGTGAAAGAAAAAGGTGTTTTTTTCATTCAACGTGAAGGCACTTTTCTCTCCTCTCTCCTTGAGTTTTCTCTCCACTTCTCCTCTCCTCTCTAGCCATTGCCAAAACCTTGATTGGGTGCTAGCACACCTTTGGTTTTGGTTCCACCGATTGTCCGTGTGGATACTTGTAGAGGAGCGGCACTTGACGCTCTCGAGATCCGGCAACGTTTTGGACGAGTGAGATTTGCGAAGGGCACGCACAGAAGATAAAACTCTTCATGTAGATGTAGAGTAATCTAAATATGTACAAGAAAAATAGTTTTATATTTTTCGCACGGATCCGGTGGCATGGACTTCTGGGGTTTCCGCAACGCAAAAGCGGTTTTTGCGGCTCGGAAAGTCCTTGCGCCAACAGGAGGACCGCAGGTAAAACTGGAAAACAAACAAAATCAGACTGTGCAGGTCTACAACCAAGATAATCAGCCAGGATCTGATAGGTAAAGTCAATATTGGTTTTGGCTACGCGTGTTCTGTAGTGAATACCGTCAGTGGTATGCAGATTGTTATAAAATTCAGCGAGACAATCAACATTGACCGTTTGCTCACAGTAGACAATGGATGATAACTGGTAGTGTTCGATGAGTTGATAGATTGAAAAGCAATGATCATGGATAAACTGGCGATCTACTGAACGTGGAGGGATCAACTGAAAGGAAGTTTTAGTGAATTGATCTTAGAGGGCAGCGTTAGGAAACCTTGCATCGGTAGGAGGCTGAGGTCTAGATGAAGGTCTAGGTGGTGAAGACTGTGAAGGACCCTCACCCGAGGGATTAGCTTTGGACCTTTTCCTATGGTGGTAACAAAACAGATACAATATGGCAAAGTGGGCAGAGGCACAGATAAGGTAAGGTCACGGGACAACAATCACAAACCCAACCAAGAACCCAAATAAGGATCAACACACGGATAGGGATAAGGAGTAAGGTCGGAACACAACCACAAACAACACACGGATAGGGATAAGGAGTAAGGCCGGAACACAACCACAAACACGGTGTAAACAAGTCATAACCAAAGCATGATTAGTATAATCAATCAATCTATGAAATCAAAAAGACAATAAGGAGGAGTTCTTGGAGCTTACTTTGGTACCATGGATATCGTGAGATGGTGAGCAGAAAACGCAAAGAGGAAGAAGACAACCAGAGCCTTGGAAGAGGAAGTTCAAGGAATCGGCGGGTTAGGGTTTGAAGAGTTGAGAATTATAAAATAAGGCTCACAACCAAGATGGTGTTGGACAACCCATCGAGAACGGTTGTAGCCGATCAAATTCCTAAGAGCATGGAGAAAATACTAGGCTTATTTACTCTTCTAATTATTCCTTTGTTGATAATAAATGTGAGCTGTAGCGGAGAGGAGAGTTCCTCTCCTCAGAGCATCAACCTTTGGTTTGATGGTTATGGAGAAGAAGAGCAAGAATATGGAGGAGAACTTCAGGACGAAATGGATTCATTTCTGATGCTCAAAAGTGAAAAGGGGGCACGCATTCCTGTGAACGTTGATAGCTTTGGAGCTGTTGGTGATGGAGTAGCAGATGACACTCAGGTGGAGCTACACCAGCTAGTGTAACTAGTTCTTGCATTAGCATCTTTTGCTTGAAAAACTACTTTGACATCCGGTTGATATATTCTGGGGCAAAAACTGGACATTTTTATTCTATTTTGTGAGCATTCTACATGCTTCTTAGTTTGCATCATTTTTGGAAATCTATTTTTATCATTGGAATGCATCTATAATTTATACTTTTCATAGGAACTTCTTAATAATTGAAACTGTTTAAAGTCACCACTATCTAGTTTGATGTTTAATACTGCTATTTGCTCTATCATCTTGGCATAACTTCACACAGCTCTATGAATATTTCCAATAATTTTCTAGATTTTAGTAACTAACCAATTTAAAAGTTCATTTTCAAACTTACATAAGCACATATTGCCACTATCACAAAAAAAAAATTATTGTGAGAGATCTTTCATATTAACATAGCATCTGCTTGAAAGATTTGTCATGCTAAGTTCATTTCCCAATGTGGTTAAAGATTTTCGTTAATGGGTTATAGAAATTGTAGGTTCAGCCCTTCAGCAACTATATTTTCACTTTGAATTCTGAAGATTTCAAAACTCAGTGATATTTCAGTGCAACTGTTTTGGGAGTCCCTCATACTGTTCCAGTATAATATAATATTATTTGATTGTTGCACCATTGATTCGATTTCCTTGCGTTTAATCTTTTTCATTTCTAAAACTTTTGCTAGGCCTTTCAAAATGCTTGGGATGAGGCATGCTCTTTGAAAGATGCAGTTTTCCTAGTGCCAGAGAACCGCCGTTATAAGGTTAACGCCACAAAATTCGTAGGACCTTGTGAGAAAAATCTAATTATCCAGGTACTAATTCTACTTCTATTTGGCACCTTGGCAAGATATACATAATATTATACTTAAGTCTATATTTTCACATTAGTACTGAATGGTACTAGATGAACTAACCAATCATATTTATGATAAACCTGTTAATCGATTAAATTCACATGTTGAATTGTAGAGAAAAGTTTTAAAAACTAAAGGTTTTAAGATAATAGGACTAAAACTAAATTGATGATGAAGAAATATAGTTTCCCCAACAACGAATGACCGCTAACTATCCCTCATATGAACTAACTATGAATTAAGAAACCCCTCGGAAACTCGCCCGGTTCAAGGCATTCTTCCTGTCACGAAGCGCCCCGGTGTACGGCCTAATGATTCCTCAATCCACAATCAATCCCTACCCTCATGGATTCATACACACACAATTTATCATTCATCACATAAGCATAAATCCACAAAGCAATAGACAATTATATCAAGCCAAAGGAAAGAGGAAATACATCTTACTCCGAAGATATTACAATAGAATGCAGGAAATAAGACTTATCTTCTTCCTCGGACTGTAAACTCTGCGTAGATGGGATGAGGATGGACTGGAGCAGTCGGATCGGTGGATGGATCGTCGAATCTCGCTCCGAAACAGGCGTCGGTGGCTCTAGAACAGCTCCGGTGGCTCTCCAAGGTCTCCCCCCCTTTCTTAGGTCACTAAGAGGACCTATTTATATGCAGGTCACGAGTCAGCACGCCCCCGCTCACACGGCCGTGCCTGGGAGGCACGGCCCAGTGTGGGCACTGTCGGTTGAAGAGGCACGGCCGTGCCTTGGGGGCACGGCCTTAGGCAGTCAAGCTTCTGTTTTGGGGCACGGCCGTGCCTCTGGGGCACGGTCCAGACTTGGCTTGGCTCTGTTTGAAGGCACGGCCGTGCCTGTGAGGCACGGCCACAGCCTGTCTCTTCTTCTTTTGCTGGACACGGCCGTGTCTGTGAGGCACGGCCAGCTGCTGAGACCTTTCTGTTTTGACACACGGCCGTGCCTGGTGGGCACGGCCAACAGCAGTTGCTTCAGTCTTGTTGGAAACACGGCCGTGCCTGTGAGGCACGGCCAAGTCTCGGCTGGCTTCTGTTTTAAAGCACGGCCGTGTCTGGTAGACACGGCCTCTTCTGCTGCTGATGGGGGATGTTGGCACGGCCGTGCCAGTGAGGCACGGCCCAGGCTTGTTGGTCTTCTGTTTGTGCACACGCCCGTGCCCTGTGAAGCACGGCCAGGAGGCTGAATAGACACGGCCGTGCCTATGAGGCACCGCCCTGTCTTGCCTTGTCTTCAATTGTTACTCCGTTTTGCCCTCTTTTGCTCCAAATTCCATCCTGAAACAAGTAAAAACATGAGCAGATCTCCGAACTAGGAAATGCAAGATATGTGCCTAAATGCATAAATAAGGGATGCAATGCACACAAGATTTAGCAATAAACTCAGAAAGATGTGCAAATAAAGCGTAAATACGAATATAAACCCTACGCACATCACGAAGCACCCCGAGTAATCGTTAGTTATCCCTCATAAAGATTCATTATAGCCTAAGCAAGCACCCCGTCACGAGGCGCCCTGGGTGTACGATCCTAAGAATCCTCAAACCACAAATTATCTCTACCCTTATAGATTCATACCATTCACAAGCATATCATCAAACAAGTATAAGACACAAATCCACAAAGTAATTGCACAATCATATCATAGAACATGGTAAATTAACAAATCCAAAGTTACAATCATCCAATAACCTCGATTCCTCCTATATTCTAGAATCTAGAGGACTACTCCATAGCGGGAAGGTTACAATACAGAGAAGAAAGTGAAAAGTACATCCTATTCCAATAATCTAAGAAGAAAATGAGAAATAAGACTTATCGATGAGCTTCTGCTTCTCCGGACTACAATCTCTGCGAAGATGAGGCGTGGATGTGATGGAGTGTCCAGACGGATGAACGGATCGTCGAATCTTGCTCCGGAATGAGGCGTCAGTGGCTCTAGCACGCTCCGGTGGCTCTCCAAAGTCTCCCCCCTTTCAAGGCACTTAAGGGGGTCTATTTATAGGCCTCCACAAAATTACCCTAGGAACAGCCAGGCACGCCCCCGTCACACAGCCGTGTCTGGGAGACACGGCCATGTGTAGCCGCCCTACTGTGGTGGAGGCACGGCCAAGCAGAGTGTTGTTCTGAGCAGGAGGCACGATCGTGCCTGTGAGGCACGGCCAAGGACAGACTCTCCTCTGTTTGGGAGACACGGCTGTGCCTTGGAAGCATGGCCTTGTCTTGGCATGGCACTATGGAGGAGGCACGGCCGTGTCTGAGAGACACGGCCATGTCTTGGCTGCTGCAGAAGGAAGGCACGGCCGTGCCTATGGGGCATGGCCTGGACTTGTTGAGCTTCTTTTTGAGGGCACACCCGTGCCCTTGAGGCACAGTCTCAGGGAGGTGATAGACACGGTCGTGCCTGTGAGGCACGGCCCTGTCTTGCCTTGTCTTCAATTGGTACTCAATTTCGCCTGTTTTGCTCTATTTTTCATCCTGTAACACACAAATACACGAGCAGTCCTCTGAACTAGGAAATAGGGAATACAATATCTAATGCACAGATAAAGGATGTAATGTACACAAGATATAGCATGAAAAGTAGAAAGATGTGCGAATAAAGTATAAGAAACGGTTATAAACCCTACGCACATCAATTGTTGGTGCAATCTTGCCCCAAGTGATTTGGATTTTATTGTTTGGCTAAAATGAGTTTAAGTTAGGCAATGTTGGTAATCTAACTTATGTGGTTTGAGTCCACAGGAAAGTCCAGGAATGGAATCTTGGCATTTGATGAAGTCCCAGAGGTGCGGCCTCTTGGCAAAGGAAGATTTAGCACGACGAAACTGAAGGAAACATCTTAAGCTAGTGCAAAGAAGGGCACGAGGCTTGTGGAAGGCGTTTGAAGGCTTGCATCAAGGCTAACGACTGAAGAAGATGGAAGGGGAGTTTCATCTTGATCAGTCGACTAGCACTGTTGATGCAGTCGACTGGTGGTTGATCAGAAGCACACACAGAGATTTCAGATGGATTAGTCAACTGGCATTGTTCACCAGTCGAATGGTGACCAAACAGAGAAATCAGTCGAGTCCATCAGTCGACTAGCATCAGTCGACTGATACACTACCGTTGGGGTGACAGCTGGCTAATTAAATGCAGATTAAAGAGCCGTTAAAGCCCATTAGTCGACTGGCCCTTGGAGCAGTCGAGTGATGTACGGAAATATATAAAAATAGAAGTCGACGTCGAAGAACAGAACAGTTCATTTTCTCATCTTTCTGGCAAAACTCTGACTTTGTAAAACTCCCTTCTTCTTCCTCAAACTTCACTTATATCTTGTAAAAGGAAAAGACTGATTGTGTGAGGGTTTCTCCGCCTTCAAAGTGTTCTTTGAAAAGGAGGATTTTCATAGTGCAAAAAGTCATCTGTGTGTGTGGATCCTTGGATTAGTCACCTTGTAGAAGTGGATACCAAGTAAACAAACTGGCTTAGCGATTGTTCTCTCTTTTCTGTATTTTATTTTGCTTTCGCTAACGATTTCACAGAAAAGTTCAAAAAATTGCTATTCACCCCCCTCTAGCGAACGCATCAGTCCCAACAAGCTCTTCTAGGAATATAGTATGATGTGAAACAAACGCTTTTATTCCACGGGAGAATAAAATTGGTAACCCCTCGTTTCCTGAGGGCATCCAATAAATAGACATTATTAGATTTAGCTTCCTGCTTATCTAATACAGTCCTCTTCACGTAAGTAGGACAATCTCATATCTTCAAGTAAAATAAGCGATGTTTTACTATCTCATATATCGTATGGAGTAGCAGAGACTACCTTTGTCGAAACTCTGTTTAACAAGTAAACAGTTGTCTCAAGTGCGTTGCCTAAAATGTTCTTAGAGAATTGCATGATTTATCTTTAACCTCACCATGTCCAACAAGGTTCGGTTTCACCTCTCAATACCCGTTATGCACGGGCGTATATGGCGGAGTCTAGTTAGACAATATTCCATTGTCTCTTAGATAATCTGAAACTCTTGACTTAAGTATTCACCACCTCGATCAGATCGAAGTGTTCTAATACTTTTGTCAAGTTGTTTCTCTACTTCAATTCTGAATTCTTTGAACCACTCAAAGACCTCAGATTTATACTTCAATAAATACAAATACCCCAATCATGAACGATCATCGATAAAGGGTAATGAAGTAGTTATAACCTCCTCGTGTTTAAGTTAACATCGGACCAGACACATCGATATGTGTATGGCCAAGTAATGCTCCCACTAGTTCCCCTTTTTGGTAAAAAGTAACTTAATCATCTTGCCTTTAAAGCATAATTCGCATGTATTAAATGAATATAATTTAAATAATTCCAAACTACCAACTGTTTGGAGTTCGGTGATACATTTCTTGTTTATATGGTCAAGATGATAATACCGCAAATAGGAGGTTAATTGATTATCTTTTTGAACACGCTTATTGTTTGTTTCAATATTGAATGTCTCGTTGGAAATATCTAACACGTAGATACTATTACTTAATGTTCCAATCTCATAAAGAACTCTATTCCAAATTAGATAACAATAATTGTTGCCTAAAATCAAATAGAACCCTTTTCTATTTAAACAAGAAATAGAAAATATATTCTTTATTAAAATCAAACATAGTAATAATTTTCAAACAAGTCTTTTACTATTCCTTAAGCTATATATATATTATCGCATATATAAGAGCCGCACTCAGTATCAATTACCCGAGTGGACGAGAAAATAGTATGACATTCAATTACGAAACTATCTCAATTGAAAGAGACATCACATGCCTACTTTCCTTTTATGGACTCTAGATAATATTTGTAATTTTGGATTTTGAGAACAATTCTCAAATCCCTATACTAAAAGTCTTGTCCTATGGATTCAAGTTACTTGTATATGTGCCCAAGAGTACTGTAACTCTTTAACATGTAATGCTTTGGCTAAAGATTTTTAGTAACAATCTTGACAAGCGGCCGCAAGGTATACATCTCCTTTTCTAAGGAGCGGTGAATCCTCTGTGGGCCATTCAAACACCTTCGGACACTTCGACTTATACCCAATCATCTCGAGTCCACACCTCCTCAGAGATGTTTGCTTAAGATGTCAAAGTATAAGTCTCCATAACCAAAGTGATTTGAATACTACAAGTCAAAGGAAACTTGCACTTAAGCTACATTGAGATCTTCATTAACATATGTATAGAACCATATGAAGTCTCAAAATAGGTCACTCCAATGAATTAGTTACCTTTAATCAGCATCCATGTTTAACTCTCAACATCCAATGTCTCCAGCATTGAGATCGGCTACTTGGCTAACCAAGGAGTTTAATCGTGCTAGTTTCAACAAAATTGATGATGTCCGTGCTTATCAATTCCTCGACTAGGGATAAATTTAATACATTCATAATTGCACATATAGAGATGCTCATGAGTTGTGATCCAATTACAAATTCTCTCATGCTATGAATCGTATTGCGAACATTCAGTATTTGAGTCTAAGATCCAATCAAACACATATGGAATGTACACTCAAATAGTAAATTACTATTTATCCAATAAATAGTATAATCGTAAAGCGATTGCCTTAGAATACCTCTCAAATCTAACATTATGCACATTTTAGTATTATCATCATAGTTTACATTTTGAATTTTAGTCCCCATATGTTCTTACTGTGCTTAGTAGAATAAGGAAAAAATTTAGGGGGCGTTTGGTTTGAAATTTTTTTTCTATTTTCTGTTTTTCATTTTCTATTTCTGTTTTTCTATTTTTTGATCTAGTTTTTAGAAAATAAAAAATATGTTTAGTATGATATACTGTTTTCTATTTTCAAGAAAATAAAATTAAAAATATGTTTGGTTTATTAATATAAAAAATTATAAATAAAATAGATTTTTTTAATAAAAATACCGTTTTATCACGGAAAAAGAAAAAT
>NC_133867.1:826089-829433 GCF_044706935.1 Curcuma longa
ATGTTGCATGATAAATTCATGTTGTATCTATTGTATGTTTGTTGTCTATATATGTATAGTAGTTGTGTGATAAATCCATGTTGTATTCGAGTAATGTAGGTGTATTTGCAGCTGAATTATGTATGTTGCATTTATGTGTTGTTGTATGGTGATAAATAATTCTGTAAGTGTAGGCTATTGTAAATATGATTGATTGTTGTTGATTGCTAGTGTAAATTGTAGGATTTAATTTATATAAATAAAGTCTGTTAATAATTAGGAATGGATAGAACAATAACAAATAAAACCCTGCAACATTCTAGAATAAACATCCAGTCATTGAGTCCAAGAGACATGACCCGGACCTCCCTATACCAATTAAAACGATAATAAGAGGTTTAGTAAATAAATAAATAAATAATTTTGATGGGTGTGAGTGACATATTTAATAAAGGGAATAATGTAAATAATAATAAAATTCTCATACAAAACATCCACAGCAAGGACCCTTACATAATTTTGAAAGAAGAATAGGATAAACTGAAGAATGGCATCTGGAACCATTCAAGAACATCAACCACCATCACAAACCCCTCTCTTCGAGGATCAAATCCGGGAGTACAGCCGCAACCAGCGAAGGCTACATAATACCTAACAAGCCATAAGAAGGTTGGGTAGAAGGCTTACAGGAGGAACAAATTCCACTTACACCCTGGAGCAACAAATTGATCCCTAGGTTCGGTTACAACTTTCTATGTAAGAACGTGCTTCTATAGTACCAGCTGAGGTACTCTACCACTTAAGGAGAGATGACGTACATCACCGTGTGTACGTACATAGATCAGAAGAAGCATTATTTTGTGCTAATATATACTACACCGACAATGTAGTATATACATATTGGTATTCTACAAGTGGGTATTCAAATACTACACCGACAATGTAGATAGATAGTAAATTTGGGGATCAAATTTTTATTAGTGGGGAGAATGTAAGATACGAAGAATTATTTACTTATTTATTTATTTTATTTATAATATTTTTATTATTGTGGATCAATTTTGAACCAAATTTAACCAACTTGGTTTAGTTCCCGATGGAAGAGAGTTTTATCAAAACGGACGTGATGAGAAAATTCGTCTGGTGAAGACGAATCGAACAAAATTGGTTTGGATCAAATCAAAGATCGTTTAATTTGTGAACTAAGTGAATCAATTATTATAGAAAATCTTAAATTTTAAATCGATTTAGTCGAAATCTAAACCCGTTTGAGAAATTACTGTTACTCCTCAGAAAAAAATTAATAATAAAACGCGATTAAGTCATGATTCGGCCTGCTACTCCTTCTCCCTTCGCGACCGCGACACCTCCCTGCGCAAACCGCAATAGCCCGACTCCTTCTCCCTCGTGTGCAACCCATTGCCGCTGGCGGAGAACACCGGACGGGGGTGGCTTTAAAAGAGAGCCGCGGTGAGAAACCCTGGGGCACCCGATTCGCTTTTTTCCCTTCAGCGATTTGACGTCGCCGCCTACCGCCATCTTTTGTCGATCGCTGCCCGTCGCGTGAGGACTAGCGCCGTCACGATCCTCCCTTGCCCGATGTCACCGCCTGTCGTGTGGAGACGCCGCCCGACGCCACCACCGCTGCATTGCCGCCACACCGCCACGCGATCACCCTTTACTGCGATCCGTAGTCGTCGATTCTCCTTGAAGCAGAGTCACTCGTGCACTCCCCGCATAGCCGACGCCGCAGCCTTGCTGCCTCAATTTGGACCCCCGTGATCTAAGCCCGCCGCACGGCCGCCGCCATCCCCTGCTAACCAACGCTACCTTCTTCGTCGGCTTGAAGCTAGTTTCGGCAGTAAAACAGAACTCGAGCTTGGATTAGGTTTCGGTGAGTAATGGTGATTGGGATTCCTTGGATTAAGTCCTATTATGTTTAATTAGAGATTACTGCTCTAGGGGAATTTTTGAGTTGTTAATAGTCATTTAAATGTGGTAGATCTGTTTTGAATGTTGGTAATTAAGATCAAATAGGTTGTTGTTAGCCTTAATTCGATTAGGATTTAGTTAAGTTTGGCATGGAATAGAATTAGCTTAAGTGTAATTGGCATAAATTTAAATGAAATTTAGTTGTGGATAGGTTAATCTAATGAAACTTAACTTGAGGTTAGGATTGAAATTTTATTAGGATTACTGTTGGATTTGATTAGGGTAGTTTAGATACTGTGAAAATTAATGAAATTAATTAGTGTTTAATTTGCAGGAGTCTAATTAAATTATGAATCTAAGTGGAATTAGGGTTTCATAAGATTATGAATTGATTAGGTTATGGTTCTAATTTAATTAATTGACATAAGATTTAATTAATTAGGATTTATACCTAATTAACAAAGATTAATTTAATTAGGTAAATAATTCAAGACTAAGTTATTAATTGGTTAAATTGGATTATTTGTAATTTAGTTAATTAACAAGTTAGTTAATTAACATTTAATCTATTGATTAATTGGTTAACTAATGATCTATTGGATTTAGGGTTTGACCCGGTTTAGGCTAACTCTAGTCAATGAGAGAGTTTAATGGGTTAGATTAACCTTAGACTCGGCTAGAGTTTGACCTATTATAGAATTTAATATATTGTTATACTTAGTGGGTGTTGTATATTGTAATATGCAGAATCTTGATTTGTGGATCCTGTTACACAGAGAGGTTCTAATTTTGATGTGCGTCGCACCAGGTGGGTACTCCTGTGCTTGGTCAACACAGGTTCTCCTTTCGTAGTGCATGATTACTTTGTTGCTATTCTTATTATAATCGTTGCTTGATATTTACCGTTGACTTTAACATGATATTGTTGTTATTAATACAGTTCCCTTAAGTGTTGTTATCTATGTTGGCTTCTCATGATTGAGGTTGCACATATCATGATGTTATAGTAGTCATCTGTTGAACTATGCATCGTAGCATGTTGTTGTTGTTAACTCTCATTGCACAAGTTGAGTGAGAGCATTATAGCACTCCATAGGTTGGGTGCTACCAGGACTAGCTAGATAGCTCTCCTGAAGATTGCCCCTCCCCACTCATGTGTAGTGGTCTGTTGTTGGAGGGTGTGCAGTTGTCTTGTTTGGCGCTCCAGTTCACTGCATAGGTTGGGTGATTGGGGGTGGCGAGTGCAGACAGTGACCATGCATGCATTTGTTGTTGTTTACTGTATTTATAACTGATGCACTTGTTGTTATATTATACACTTGTTGTTATATGACTGCTGCATTTGTATGACATGACATACATGATTATCATATTGTATATTGACCTTGATCCTGTAGTATCATGTTGAAACTGTTGGGATGTATACCAGAATC
>NC_133867.1:829533-834685 GCF_044706935.1 Curcuma longa
GTGTTCAGGGAGAACACAGGAAGCCCAAGCCCATTAGGAGGTCAAAATCAATTCCTCCTCTAGGTCCCTGTTGTAGCCTCTGGATAAAGTCTCGAATCCACCGAAGAGAATTCTGGAAGAGTTTCAGGTATAAAATTCTGTAAATAATTTTTCTGGAAAAAAATTCTATTAAGAATTTCTGTTATGAAATTCTATTAGGAATTTTTGAAATTCTATTACAAATTTTTTGAAAAAAATTCTGTTAAGAATTCTATTTCTTCCGTTTTTGATATGATTTTTTCATAAAAAAAATTTGTTAAGAAATTTTGTTAAAATAACAAAACTTAATAAAGGTATTTTGTTAAGATATTAACAAAATTTTATTAAGAGGTTTTGTTAAAGAAATAACAAAATTTAGTTAAGGAAATTTATTAAGAAAACTAACTAAATCTTATCAAGAGATTTATTAGAATTTTTCTAACTAAATCTAGATAAGAAAAATTTATTAGATTCTTTCTAAATTTTCTAAGATGGCTTAGCTATAAAAGGAGAGGTTTGCAAGAGGGAAAGAACACATAATTCCTTCCCCTAAAACATCTAGGGTCGGCGGCAACATCCATAGATTCCTTCTTTGTTTGCTAAAACTGGCGCCCTCTTCCCCTCTTTTCTTTCCTCCCTTGCACGCCCAAGACTTCCTTTCTTAATCCTCCCTAGGGCCAACACACAAGACACAAAACTCTTGCTAGGGCCGGCGGCCAAAAGAGGAAGAAGAAGAAGAGGAGAAGGAAGAAGAAAAGGAAGGTTCCTTGCTTGCTTGCCATCGGAAAGAAGAAAGCTTGGTGGTCTATCTTGGAGGATCGTTGCCCACACAACGTCCAAGAAGAGGAGAGGAATACAACAGAAGATCAAGAGGTCTTCGGGTATGTACAATCATCTACACAACTTACAAAGAAGAAAGGTACAACTACTTCATTCCGCTACATAGTTATTTTTATTTTTCTTTGTATGGATCCTGAATACCAAACACAAGAGCCCAATGATCTTAATGCATCGATCAAGCACCTAGTTGATCGAATATGAGAGCTACTTGATAAGATTCTGTTTCTAAAAAATTTTTATCCAGCAAGAATTGAACGGAACGAAATTTCAGGTTCCCATCACTCCACACCTTTATCCTCACGGTCGAGCTCCCCTTTAAATCACGTGATCCCGTGACTTAGGGCTTTCTGCACAGGGAGGAATCGCGAGAGTGAAAACCGCTGGCGTGCGTGAACCGAAAACCATATGCTGAACCAAATTTCCTTAAACTGGGTTCAACCATGGTTACTGTAGCGAACCAATACTATAGCAAATTAGGTTCAAATTTGATTCGATTAGTTCAATAACCAAACGACCTCTGATTCGACCCAAACTAGTTTTGTTTGATTCATCTTCACAAGGTAAAGCTTCTCATTGCATCCGTTCTGGCAAATCTCTTCCATCACAAGCCAAACCAAGTTGGTTCAATTTTGATTTAAAATTAAATCATTTGGTTCACTAACCAAACAACCTCTGATTTGAGCGAAATCAATTTCATTCATTTCGTCTTCATAAGGCTGTTGGAAACTAGAATCCTGTTCCGTTTAATTCTTGTCAGATAAAAATTTTCTGAATATAGAATCTTTTCAAGCAACCCTCATATTTGATCAACCATGTGCTTGATCGATGCATAAGATTATTGGGCTCTTGTGTTGGTATTCAGGATCCATACAAAGAAAGACAATAACAACTATGCAGCGGAATAAAAGAGTTGTACCTTTCTTCTTTGTAGGTTGTGTAGATGATTGTACTTTACTTGAAGACCTCTTGATCTTCTGCTGTATTCCTCTCCTCTTCTTGGACGTCGTGTGGGCGACGATCTACCAAGATGGCTCCACCCAAATCTTTCTTTTCCTCTCTACCTATCCGATGGCAAGAACTCAAGGTGGAAGCTTTCTCCTTCTTCCTCTTCCTCTCTTCTTCCCTTTCTTCCTTTCCTCTCCAAGCCACCACCAACCCTTCTTCCTCTTCCTCTCTTCTTCCCTTTCTTCCTCTTCCTCTCTTCTTCCCTTTCTTCCTTTCCTCTTCTTGGACGTCGTGGTGGCATTAGAAGCGGTGTTGGAAATTATATTAGTGGCGATAGTAATATTGCAGCTCAGGTAAATATCTTAACCTAATATTATATTTTTGTTTATTATTTATAACATGCTCTATTATAAAATTTGTTTAATCATTAATTATTGTTTATTGTGATATAGTCAAAACTAAAGAAGATGATTGTTGGAGATATCAATGTTAATGCTAAATGTAAGCTGCTTCATTGGTCTGTTGATGGAGCGGTTGCAGAAGGTCGAATTGCATCCACAGATCCAAAAGCAAAAGTACATCATGTTCCTCTTGGTGGATCTTATTGGAAAGTTTGGATTGATAGAGTTTTTGTGGAGAAGGTGGAGCTAATTAGACCAAACGAAGAAATGTTTTTTCTTGAGGATGCAATAGGAAGCACAGTAGCTTGGGCATCGATGTTAATAGTTTTGTCTGATTGATTTGGATGAATCGATATACTGTTTGTAGTGAAGATGAACATGAACTTGTTTTGTTTTGTCTAACTAAATGTAGATGGTTATCTTTGCTATATTTGAGCTATGATTTTAAAATTGTGAATGTGATATTATTTAATATTTGTGTGTTGTATTATAAATGTTAGAGCTTTGAACAGTTATAATTATTTGTATTTGTATTATATATTTGTGTATATAGATTTATTAAATTTTAAAAATATAATTATCTGCAGCGCGAGGCCTGTGTGCTGCGGATGCACCTTTCCGCAGTGCGCGAGCACGTGCTGCGGAAAATAGCACTTTTCTGCAGCACGCGAGCTGCGTGCTGCGGATGCACCTTTCCGCAGCGCGCAGGGCGTGTGCTGCAGAAAATTGCACCTTTCTGCAGCGCGCGCCCTGCGTGCTGCGGATGCAACTTTCCGCAGCGCGCAGACCGCGCGCTGCGGAAGCATCTTTCCGCAGCGCGCGTCTCGCGTGCTGCGGATGTATTATGACTTTCAACAGCTTGGAGTTATGCAGCACGCGATGTGCGCTGCGGATAGCTTAATTGCGCGCTCCGAAAAGTCAAGTTTGTTGTAGTGAACTGTCCTATCTCCTTGCTTCAGACTCAAGAACTCCTGACGGCGTGCTCTGCGGAAGGTCACCGTGAAGTACTCTCTCTCGAATACCTCTCTGAAAGATATTCATGTCACCTCCCGCTCTCCAAATACAATCTTCTGAGTCTTCCACCAAGTAAGAGCCTCATCTCGTTGGTGATAAGTAGTCAATCCAACCTGCTCTGAGTCAGTACAATCCATATATTCATAAGTGTCCATCAAATTCTTCAACCATGACCGAGCTTTCCACGGATCAGATCCTCCGTGAAATAGAGTGAAACGTTCCTTGGCCGATTTGGCCAAGGTCATAATACGGCTCTTAGCAGCCGGAGCAGAAATAGTCATATCTGGAGGAATCCCCTAAGTCTGAAAACTTGGCTCTCCGATCGGAATATCACGGTTTTGATCCCGTATATCCCTCTCCTGAATAAGATCGGGCTCCTCTGACATATCAGGTCGTCCCAGGCGTCGACCTCGTCCTCGGCCTCGACCTCGAAGTATAAGGGTCATATAATACAATGTACCTGGTACATATCACCACTATAATTTTTTTAACTAATGTAGAAATATACCAGAAATACTTACAGCTTTACTGCCCGGAGATCTTCTGCCGTGTCAGCTCCATCACACAATAGGATCGAGTGAACCGAAATCCGATAAACCTGATACGACAACTAACCGAAGTAAACCAAGTCAAAACGGACTCAGATAGATTCTAAAATGCAGCTAACAGACCGTAAAACTATGCTCTAATACCAAATAAATTGTCACGACCCGGGAGACGGCCGTCCGAAAAATTTCGACAGCATCTCCCCTGTATCTATGACAATTCCTGTAATACCCGAAATTTCCTTCGATAATTTCTGGGTATTTATGTATATGATAATTTTTAAAAAGGAATGAGTATTTAGGCAAAAAGGAATGACCTAAAATGTTGCTTGTAATGGAGTGATTCATGAAGGCTTTGCTATAAAAAGAAAGAAAAAGAAAAGAAATGTGGAGGGGCCAAGGATTAACCCTGGGACCTCCAATATGTAGCAAGCCAAGTTAAACATATGAGATAGTAAGTGATTCTTATTAAAGACATGAGGGAAATGCTTGTTAAACCTAAGGGTTCATGAAATTCCATTAAACTAAACGAAGAGATAAGTAGTGGGGTTGCGACGTGGGGATTGTGGGGAGTGAAAATCGCAATGGTAACGACTCTCTTCCCTTTATAAAGATTTCCTCCTCGCACAGAATGAGTTTTCCTCGTTTCTCTACTTTCTTGCTCTCTGGCCGAAGGCGTCGAAGGGTTCTTCCTATTTAGAGCACGGGAGAAGGAATAAAGGAGAGGGCTGTCGGTTGGGTAGAAGCATTAGAAACTTCAAAGCACAGTAAGTCTCCCCTCCCTGCAATATAATAGCCACGGTTGTTAAACATATGAACTATGTGCCTGATAAACAAGGTTTATAGACTGTAGTTTAAGTTTCTTAGTGATCTATAGCGTAAGTTCTTTTACAGTTTCGTGAAACAAGTTTAGTCTGTAACAAGATTTAAGAATAAATGCCTTTCCTGTATTTCATGTATTCGATGCGGTTAAAACCTAGGAATTTATCATGTTAGGGTTCGGCAGGGTTAAGATTTATACATCTTGTTTTAAGTTTCGATTATCATTAGAAACCCGAGAACAGACAGACTGGTAATCGATCGGTTGATCGATTACCAGAGGCTGTAATCGATCGATCGATCGATTACATGGTTTAATGAGAAAGGAAATCGGGGAAATCGGCGATTTTTTATCGATCCTCCGATCGATTAAGGGTCTGTAATCGATCGGCTGATCGATTACGCGGCTGTAATCGATCGGTTGATCGATTACCAGGCCTACGTGACGAACAAAATGAACTTAATCGATTTTCTGATCGATTAAAGCCTAGATCGATCTACTGATCGATTACAGAGATAGATTAAGTCGGTTTACAGTTGGGTTAAAGTTTATGAAGCTTAATTCTATGC
>NC_133867.1:834785-856009 GCF_044706935.1 Curcuma longa
ATACATCGAGCTCCATATCTTGCACACCTTCAGGCGGAAAAATCTCGTATGAGTGCTTCAGCTCTCTTCTCGACTCCTTCTCTCTACTGATCCAGAAAGGGACGACCTAATACAAGAGAGAGATCAAATCCAAAGGAGATAAATAGCCCCAAAGGCGTAGACTAACTGTATATAATATAAGATAAGTACCTCTGCTACGCAGAGGCATATAAATAGCCTTTGGGGCTATTTACGACTCGTCTGAGGATTGTCTTTCGCCTAAGCTAGCTGTATTTTAAGCTTCATTTAGATCCTTCGATCAACCTTCCTGCCGCTAGGAAAGCTCACAACTTTGCTCGTGTCCACTATACACAATTGGCAAGGCCACTTCCTTCTAGAAAGTTTGATCTGACTATCTGTGCCTATGTGTGAAAGCGAGTATGTGAACAGAACATCTTTTTTATATCAAGATTGGCTTGGTGTTCAGTGTACCAACATAGAAGATCGAAAAAAATGCATTGGATGGATGCAGTGTCAGATTTTAGATTCCGTAAGTAACTCAGTGCCTAACAAGAGTTTGTCTTGGAAGAATCAAATGAAAGGTCTTAAAGGTCAGGTCACTCTTGTCTTTTCCCGAACTTGATAAGAAGAATTATATAATTAGAATTAGGGTTAAATAGCTCGCGGGAAAGGTGAGGAAATCCTAATAAGGCTCTAATGCAATGGAGAGGGTACAGAAGAGCTCGACAGCAAAGGGGAGGGAAGATCAAAAGCTCGACGGGTAGAGTTATTGGCCCAAAGCAATGTTAGACTTGCAGGAGGGAAGAGTGAGAACGACGCTATAATCTAGTATACAATAACTTCCTCTTCTTCCGTAGAGTGATTTAACTGAGTAGCTAATCTCTTTATTGCGCCCCACTACGCTGACGAGGGAAGACTAGAGAAAGCTACCATAAGCCAGTACGTACGTCTCATAAGAGCTCCCCCATATTGCTAGAGCTCTTCAGACTAAGGATAGACTCAAAGGTACACTATTTAAGACCAGTTGCAGCGAGTGAGAACTCAGCGTTTTTCATAGAACTACTTTTGCAGGCACGACAGGAGGGAATGTGGTTATTAGAATTTGTATCACACTCAGTAAATCCATTATTAGAATCATTATAGTTATAAGTATATTCATATCAAATGAAACATCATTATGATTATTATTGCTTGATTTCATCGTGCCCCTTTTGCCCTCTCTATCCTCTAACCCTATCCTGTCTTCCTACCCACTTAGTTCTCTCCCCTGATTGAATGAGAGATCAGGTCAGTGGTCTGTCTAGTTTGGATCTTGCGTAACGTGACATCTTATTATCTATATATATATATGAATTCATAAGTCTGTCCCATTCCTTTAGGCTTCTCCCTCACTTGATTTAGATTCCTGCAACTACTTCAAAGGGAATATCATAGCTATTTAACTTGAGATCTGCCTAGACTCCAGCTATTTTTCTAGTTAGACTGGACTAGATTAATCTAGTCTAATATGAAAAAAGCACTTACGATCTAATTCAATTGTAGAAATGAGATTCTGAGCCTCTCCCTTGTGGTTTGTGGTCGAGCCCTAACATCCCTCAGACTTATGGTATGGCTACTTTCGACTCTCTCCCAGACGGTTTTTTTCCTTTCGGCCCTCTGTCTTTCTAATATATGAATGAAGTGATGGAGTCTGCCCCGGACCCTTCTAATAAAGATTTCATTGTAGACTATATATTAGATTGAGCTGAAACTACTTTAGATCTTGATTAAGGTAGAAAGGCCTATGCAACTCAATTGATTAATGAAACCCTTTCCTCGAGCCCCTCTCCCTTATGGTCGAGCGCGTCATTCTCATTCGCTCCTCACACTTTGACGTCTAGTTAGAACGTAGCAAACTACGATTCTACTTTATCCTTAATTAGATTCCCTAAACGTTCATGGAAGTCTTTCTGTGAATGAATTGACTACTAGACTTTTAGATGGATAAGTACTATAAGATTCGATTAAAACCTACGAATTTGGAGTCGAGACTGAGTTCTCCCTCGTTCCTATCCTGAGTAGTTCAGTTCTCGCGCGGAAGCTAATTTCTGTTACTTCCGAATTAAGTTTGATTCATGATTTTGACCCGTACCTACTTCTACCTACCCTGAAGTAGCCATTTATGATGTGTCCAGTGAAATAGTGGGAGATGCCATACCTTTTTCTTTATCAGTCACGCCCCTATCTAAATTGAGTCAATTGCACTACCAAAATTTCTATGTTTTACGACCTTGAGCGTTAGGAAATGATCAGTCTCATTATTCACTTAACCACTTTTCTATAAGATTAGACTGTCTTTCATCAGTGTGAGAGAAATGATAATCTAACTTTGCCCTCTCCCTATGGTCGAGCACTAGTAGTCCCTCCCCTGTAGTAGTGAATGGTGCCAAAGCAAACTAGTCCTTTTCTTATTCACGTAGCAAAGAATGAAGTTATTATCTTAATGGATTCCCTCTCCTTTCAGTTCTAGGATTGACTTAAGTGAATGAATTTACGACCAGACTGTTATATGGGTCTTAAGTGACTATAATATGAAAAAAAAAAAGCACTTTCGATCTCCGGATAAGGAATCATCCCTACTTGCTTGACGTCGGCTCTCTCCCTTATGGTCGAGCTATCACATACCCTTAGAACTTATATGTATGGCTCGCGCTAAGAATACTAGACTGATCATCCTGTGACAGAGGGTAGGAATCTAGTAGTACTCTAGGACGCATGCGTGACACAGGAGAGTCGTGAACCAGGCTATCAAGAATCATCTCAAACCAACCTAAGTAACATTAGAACACCAATGATTTATTTCGAGGAAATCTGACGAGGTCTAATTGGATAATTTGGTTAGAATCTCTAAAATTGTGTAATAATTGAGGAATGATAGAAGATCCAAGTCAATCAATCAATACCCCGAGGAATTCGAATTCCTAGAGTCGCTTCCCATTCATTGTCACAGTCGAATTCTATCTTCGCATTAAGGTTTAGGATCTTTATTACTTGACGACATTCCGTATACTTGTGGAACGCGCATCATATCCACGTTTAACTCTCAACATATAATGTCTCTAGCAATGAGATCGGCTGGTTGGTTAACCAAGAAGTCTAAACGTGATAGTCTTGACAGAATTGATGACGTTCGTGCTCATTAAATCCTCAACTAGGGATAATTTCAAAATATTCATAGTTGCACATGTAGAGATGCTCCTTAGTTATGATCCAATCATAAATTCTCTTATGTTATGAATCGTATTGCGGACATTCAGTATTTGAGTTTAAGATCGAATCAAACACATATGGAATGTGCACTCAAATAGTGAATTGCTATTTATCCAATAAATAGTATAACCATAAAGTGATTGTCTTGGACACCTCTCAAATCTAACATCAAGGCTATCCAAATAATAAGAAAATTATAGATTCGACATAACCTGTCTGTGACTATTTATACTAATAGTTACTATGAGAATGTTGATGACACTCATATAGCAATCCATGAAATATTCTCATGATAGATCAATCAAGTATATATTCTTTAATATACACCTATGTGTTAACTTGATACTCATATCTATGACATGTGAGATTAAGCCATTAGTTAATCTATATACTAGTATCAATGCATTAATATTGCTCTTGTATATTAATACTTGACTAAGGATTATTAAGAGTAGTATTCTCCGTAGTCTCTTACAATCAATTCAAATAATTGATATTCTATAGAACCAAACCTACCACTCTAGGGTATTATTATATTTATTCAAATTTGTACATATTTTAAAGTTAATATAATAAACACAATGTTGTCTTTTATTAAAAAATAATACAAAAGTCTCAAATTAATCATCTCATAATTGACTCTTAGGGTTGATGACAACTCTAGAATGAATGTGTCACGGTTAGGGTTGCAAATTGATTTAAATTATCGAAAACCCATGACGAATACAAATCAAAAGAAGTATAGAGTCATATTTTTTCATGGGGCTAATAGAAAATCGTTTAAATTGAGCTTTCATGTCGTTCTTTTTGGGTTTTCTAATGTAAATGGGGTTTTGGTGTTTTTCAACTGAAATGCAAATTTAAATTCAGCAAATGAAACGGAATGCAAGTTTACTAATCTAGAGATGCAACTATCGAAACAAAGTATCAAAACAATCTAAGCATGCAACTTAATCCAAATTCAATGAATAAAACCTATACTAGTTAGAATCTAATGGGATGAAACTAATCATGAAATGTGCAATTCAATTTCCCAAGCTTGTAAAAATCAGAATCCTACCATTGTCTATGAAACTCAAACTCAATGCTAAGAGCATGAAACCCTAATGGAAGATTCCTGAATTCGATGAGAGTATCAAATCAGTAATTCAACCTTAACATTCCATGCAAAATAACAAGTAAATGTCAATGCAATCACTATCTAACATCACTTGATCCTTAGTCACTGAACAAGAACACAAACCGACACTGAACAGTGATATTGGCACAGAACAGTAAATCCAGAGTTTAACCGAATGATTAAAGCTAATGGGATCAAAGAATTCAACAAAGAAATCATCTAAACAATTCTAAATCAAACTAATTAAGCAACTCGAGACAAGAGTATCCAATGTTCAGAACAAAATTGACAGAAATAAAATAACAGAAATGAATACAAAAATCAAGAAACAGAACTATCAGAAACTATCAGATATGCGTCCATCCCTTCCCATTTCACTGATTTCTCTCAACTTGGTGTCAAACAAGTTGTTGAATCCACAATGTAGCTTCAATAATCCCTTTGGAGTCTTCAACGTGATCGCTGGTGTGGTTTGATCGCTGCCTGAACCTAGAAAAGCCGAAGAAACCCTCTTCTGGCGCAAACAGAGCTCCGTACAAAGCTGTTTGGAGTTGCAAAATCAAGATTCTCTCCTCCTCCTTGGGCTGATGAGCTTGATGAATTTTTGGACGTGTTCCGTGATTTTCAAAGGACCCCTCGTCGACGTGCGGCTTTGGATTGTTCAGCACATCACTGGAACAAGAAGGAACAAAGGTTGCGCTCGCCGGAGAAACCCTCGTCGTCGCGCGTCTTCCGCTGCCGGAATTCACCCAATCGACTGGCTTCGAACTCCTCGTGGATCAAGGAACGCAATGGAAGTGGTTTGGGTGGATGGGGCGCACTGTACAGGTACACTGCTCAACAAGGTGTTGCGTTCGGGACGATGAACAGTGGCGCAGCCACTGTTCATCCCTATGTTTTCGATTTAAATACTTCTGATTAATCAATGCATCTCAGCCGTTGATTTTTGATCCGATGCAAGAGAGCTTGATCTGGGGTTTTAGGGCAGCCTAGGGTTTGGAAAAATTAATGGATCTTGATCAGACTTGAGTTGGGTCATGTCCTCCATGTGGCTTGATCAATTAGGATGAACTTGGCTCGATTTGATCGCGGTTGAACTCGATCTTGGTCCAATTTGAGCCCTACAATCAATTAACATCAATTAATGCAAAAATTCACCACTAAATCATGAAAATTATAATCAAGCCTCAGATTATGCAATATACGACAAATACAATTAAATCAATTCATTACACAATTTATTTTCATGCAAAAAACCCAAAAATGAATCGATTAAAAATGCATAAAACCATAACTCATCAGTTGACATTAATAATATATTGCTTGTGAGTGATAACTTTGTTGTAAAACATATATTTTGTTTTAATGTTGCTAATTTGATGTTGAATGATGAAGTATTGTTGTATCGTGGATGGATTTGTAATGTTAAATGTATCATCGGTTGTGAATTTTAATGTATCATGGATAAGATTTGGATTGTATCATGGATATGATTTGTATTGTATCATGGATTTGATTAGTGATTGTATTATTTAAGGTAATGCCCTCCCCTGTCATGGCCAACTACAGCTCCTTGATTTACTTTCTCACAGATGGTCGTGGGGCCGAACGTGTGGGGCCGTTGGAGTGGTGGATTCCACCTTTTGCTGAAGTAATTGTATTATTTCGATATTAATTGTAATATCGTCGATTGTGAATATTGTTTGCATTTTTATTCATATATCGTGGATGTATCATTATATTAAAATTTTGATGTAAACAAAGTTTAAATTAAGAAACAGAGGGGGTTCTACAAAAATTTTAATGAAATTAGCGACAGAAATATAATTTTCATTGCTAATATAGAAATGGAAATAAAATTTTCCATGCTCAAATTAGAGATGGAAAAATAGTTCCGTCACTAATATTTTCCATGCATTAATTAGCGACAGAAATATATTTTCCATCGCTAAATTAGCAATCAAAATATATTTTCTGTTGTGAAATAACGACGAAAATATAATTTCCATTGCTAAATTAAATTATGAAGAAAACTTGTATCATCCTTTATTTCCATCACTAATCGATCACTAAATAGATTTAGCGATCAATTAGTGATGAAAATTTCCATTGGTAATCTAGGTTATTTTGGTAGTGACCGAATACCAAACATAAAGTCTTGGTGATTGGATATTAGACACATAAAAATCTTGATAGATCAACATAAATTTATATTTATCTACTAAATTGTAAAAAATTCATTACCTCTGTAAGATTTCTAAAACTAAAAAATAATAATGATATGGCGGGTCTTTGTTGGTCTGACATGGCAAAAAGAAGTTAATAATCGATCTGACCTGGCATGAAGTCAATGGTCATACTATGCTTTGACTGACCTAGTAATGCTTCAGACAGCCCGGCTACTCTCAAAGCTCGGTCGCTCTCACAACTCAACCACTCTCATAGCTCGGCTACTCTCACAGCTCGGCCACTCTCATAGCTCGGCCGCTCAGACAGCTCAGCCACTCTCATAGTTCGGCCGCTCTCACAGCTCAACCACTCTCATAGCTCGGCCGCTCTCACAGCTCAGCCACTCTCATAGCTTGGCCGCTCTCACAGCTCGGCTACTTGCTCTCACAGCTCAACCGCACTCAGGCAGCTCGACCACTCGTTCAAACAGATCGGTCACATGCTCTCTGGCTTCAGGTTCAGTCAGCTCATCCAGCTCGGCTACTAGTTAGTCCGACCTCTCCTTCGCTCGAGATCCAAGAGATAACCAAACTTATCAGCTCTGCCAAAAGGATAAGGACAGTTACTAAGTTTCCAAACTTGGTTCTTGAAATTCTCGCACACTTATGATCATAACCGTCAGATGAAGATAATCATCTTTGTCGAGCCGTTGGATGATTGGAAACCATTAAAGATCATGTCTTTAATGACACATTATTAGCCCATTTGACAGCTAATTATAGACGTTATTTTCCAAAGATCATGCTTCTCCAATTGTTATATAAGTCCCCACAAGTATGAAAAAATCTCTCTCGAATTTTTGACACATACATACTACTTTCTCTTCTTCATTCTTGTTCTTGGCTGACTTGAGCGTCGGAGTGGCCTCACCAGGAATCCCCGGCGCCCTACTAATCCGCTCGTTCAGTTCTCTTCTTCCTCAGGTTCTTCTCATTGGCGGGACCAACGAAGGTTGAGACAGCATATTATTAACTAGTGGCTTAACCGTCACCGGCATCCAGCAGAACATTTTAGCACCATCAGTGGGAAACCTGAGCTAGACGCCACGATGGTTAACACCAGATGCACTACCGACAACTGTGACCCTGTCAAAGAAAGAAACTAGGGAACAAACAAATGCGTAGCATAACATCTACCGGCGGCGCATGGGTTAAATGTACAACAAGCAGGTTAGGCCTCACTCGTTTGATGTCAGCTATTTCGTCTGGAAAAAGAAGAAGTCCATGGAAGGAGTGAGAAAGCTTGAGCCCCAATGGGAAGGACCTTACCGTGTCATTTGCTGACTCGTAGGTGGATCATACTACCTCGTCGACCAGCAAGACAGAGAACTCCCAAGGCCATGACACGCTACCCAACTGTGGCCTTATCGCACGTAAAGGGTATTATCTGCTCTTACTGCTTTTTCACTTGTAATAATCATATATGAAAAATGCAGACTTCTGCACAAACCTCTCCTCTGCCCTCTCAGCTCTATCGCTGATAGCTCAGCCTTACAACTCACATGGATCATTTATGGCTCAGAACTCCTCGGCCCTCTTAGCTCTATCCTTGATGGCTCAACCTTATGACAGACATGGATCATTCATGGCTCAAAACTCCATGGCCATCTCATCTCTATCACTGATGGCTCAGCCTTACGACAGGCATGGATCATTCATAGCTCAAAATTTCTCGCCCCTCTCAGCTCTATCACTGATGGCTCAACCTTACGACAGGCATGGATCACTCAATGTTCAAAACTTCTTGGCCCTCTCAGCTCTATCACTGATGGCTCATCCTTATGACAAGCATGGATCACTCCGTGCTCAGAACTTCTCAGCCCTCTCAGCTCTATCATTGATGGCTCAGCCTTACGAAAGGCATGAATTATTCAGTGTTTAGAACTTCTTGACCCTCTCAGCTCTATCACTATGGCTCAGTCTTATGATAGGCATGGATCAATCAGTGTTCAGAACTTCTCAGCCCTCTCAACTCTATATCTAATGGCTCAGCCTTACGACAGACATGGATCACTCAGTATTCAGTACCTCAGTCTCCCGAGCACTCATCCATTCAACAACCCTCTCTACTACATTCACTCAGTAGCTTAGTATCCCGAGCAATCAACCCTCTCTAATTCATCAAAAAGTCAATTGTTGGGTCTGGCTCGATCACGAATTCCGACCACGACCCAACCCCCAACCATTTAACTTGCTTGCATCCTCTTGATCGCGTCGAGCTCATGTGCTCCGCTCACTCAATTCATTCGCGCTTAGTGTTCGTTGTTGGGTTGCAAGGGTGCAAACATAGTCCCACATCTAAAACACATGGGAAAGATCATGGGTTTAAAAGGATGAAAAGTATCTCTATTAGAATGAGGCCTTTTGGGAGAGCCCAAAAATAAAACCATGAGGACTTAGGCCCAAAGTGGACAATATCATGCCATTGTGGAGATGTGGACATTCTTTAGACCCTACAATTGGTATCAGAGCGAGGCCGCTCTTCACCGGACTAACCGCCAGATGAGCCATGATCCAGATCTAACCATGTGGGGACCCTCGGGAAAAACAAAGGAAGTAGGGGAGGCTCGGACCATAAGGGACATGGCAGCCGGACCAAGAGGACATGGCAGCCGGACCATGAGAAATGGCAGCCGGACCATGAGAAATGGTAGGGGAGCTTCCAGTGGTCCTTTGTTTGAGGGGAGGATTGTTGGGTTGCAAGGGTGCAAACATAGTCCCACATCTAAAACACATGGGAAAGATCATGGGTTTAAAAGGATGGGAAAGTATCTCCATTGGAATGAGGCCTTTTGGGGAGAGCCCAAGAACAACACTATGAGAGCTTAAGCCCAAAGTGGACAATATCATGTCATTGTGGAGATGTGGACATTCTTTAGACCCTACATTCGTTGCCAGAGTAGCTTCAAGTCCACCCATTTGAATCAATTCCTTGGATACTTTTATATACGAAAATACCATTCAAGCTACCTTGGATTCACTCAGCCGAATAGTCCAATTACTCACTCACTCTTCGCTCAAGTTTAACCAAACCCAGCTTACTACGTTTACAAGCGTAATCCTTCGTGCTCCGCTCGGAAATGATCTCAGCCTCGCTCGATCGGATTATGCCCTTAAACTCGCACTTCTCAAAAAATGTTTAGCTCAGTAATTACTTCGACTTCACTCAGCTCATTTTGTTTGCAGCCTGAGATCCACCCGACCCATTAAAATTATGGGGGTCGAGACCTCATTATTGTTTGAATAATTTCATGTGTGCCCTTGGCCTCGCTCGACTAAGTAGTTTGATTACTTGTCTTCTTTTAATACTTAGTCGGACTTACTACGTGTTCGAGTAAGGTCCCTCATGCTCGGTTTGGAAAGGACAATGGTTCCAATCGCCCCTCGAACAGTTCATTAGTCAGATGCTTCATGTGAAAGCCTTGGGATCACTCCTTAGTCTCATTCAAAGAGCTTATTGATGAGCTAGGGTTTTATGGTATTTTATTGATTCATTTTGGGTTTTTGTGTGAACAATTAAAAGTTTAATTGATATAATTGGATTACATTTGTGGTATGTGGTATAATTGGATGATTGATTATAATTCTATGATTTAATGGCTAATTTTTGCATTAATTGAATTTTAATCTTTGTAGGACTCAAATTGAATCAAGATCAAGCCAATTGAGACCAAGTCAAGCCAAGATTGATAAATTCTATTGACCCAAACTTCATAATCAAGACTAGGGTTTGATTTGAGCTGAACCCATGCTATTTGGAATCGAATTGAAGCTAAATTGATTGAATTTGGACTGAACCAAGGTTAGATCAGGATAAAACTGGGCTGATTGGATTGAACCGGTGGCTAATCAGAAGCTGAACCCGATTCAACACAATAGAGTTCAAATTCCCATTTTAACGATGAATGAACAGTAACAAGAAATCGCGACTCCTGTAGCAACATCTTCTTCGTCATTTTCGTCCTTGATTTCTTCGATCTTGCGTAGAGATCTTCGTATTTTTCTTTCCCAATTCAATCTCCAACTTCCAGAGGGAAACTACAAGTCGAGTTTGGGATCAATCATGATCGGGCTCGAACGACGAGGATTTTACCAAAGTCTCTGATCAGCGACGACATTTAGCTAGTTTTGCTTCAATCCAATTTAACAGGAGCAATCAGATCATTCGGAGGGGTTCTTTAAATGATATTGAGGGTTCCTGAGCATTGCATTCATCGCGATTTGAAGGATTTTTAGCTGGATGATTTAAATCTATATTGGCTCTATTCGGAGAAGTTTCTGAGGGCTTCTGAGATTTCTTTAATTTGATCCAATTTCAGATAAATCCAAGCTTGAATTGAGAGTTTATTATTCTAGATTTCTGATGAATTTCTCAGATCTTGTGTGACGGCAAGATTGGAGTTGATTGGAAGGGAAGATCCAAACTCTGTTTTCATTTCTGAACATTGCTGTTGATTTCATTATGTGTTGTTAATCTTGTAATTCCATTTTTGAACATTTGACATTTGTGTTCTTGAGTTGTTTGATCAGTTTGTTTTGAGTTGTTTAGATAATGTTTTGTTGCATAATTCTGATTACTGCATCTTGTTTCCGATTCCATGTTACTGTTCAGTATCATTTTACTGTTGCGTATCAGATTAAAGTTAGCTAGTTAAAGCAGTTAGTGTAGTTGTAGATCTTTGCATTTAATTAGTGTAATTGAGTTTGTGTCCTACAATTGTTAGTGTTCATGGGATTGCATTTTCATTTAGCTGAATTTTTCCCAAACTATTTGTTTCTTGCTTGCATGGTTTATGAAGTTAAGTAATGCTTCATTAGTTTAAAGTGTGTGTTGAGTTCATGCATTATTTTTTGAGTTCTATTTCCTCTATTGATGCCTTAGATTGAATCCATGTTTTTGAGTTTTTATTTTTGAGGTTATTCGTGTTTCAATTACGTGTTAGACCTCATCTTGATTTCATGATCTTGCTTTTAATTGTTGCATTTGTTTCTTTCTTTAATTACTACATTGTTTCTTGTTTTTGATTTCATGTTTCTTTTCATTTACGTTGAAAAACACCAAAACCCCCCCCCCCCCCATTTAAATAGAAAAATCCAAAAATAACGACATCTTAGCTTGATTTAGACAAACTCTCTACTAGTCCTTGGAAAATATGACTCGTGGCCCCTATATTACATTTGTTTGTGAGCTTAGGGTTTTCGATTATAAATTCTAATTTGAGGTTCACTCATGACACTTGCTGTGGGCTCTATCAAATTTTGACGACGTTGCCGGGAAATAAACTAGTAGAGATTATTTGAATTGGGCTATCCTCATTTTTCTTTATTGCTTTGATCATTGTTGGTTTAATTAGAAAATGTATGAAAATTCATTTTATTAACAACCATCTTCTCAACAATTTGAACAGTAAAATTTTTATTTGCAGAAACCTTATCAACATTTTCAACAATAATTTCAAAGTGAACAGCCTTCATATCAAGTCCAACAACCTTATCAAGGTTTTCAACAAGTGGATCAATAATTTCAATATCAAAATTAAAATTTTCAGCATCCTTATCAGCTACCACAGCAATTCCATGGATTCCAACAAAATTTTGATAATTTTCAACAAATCTACAATTCACAACCTCAATTCCATCAATTCCAACAATTTCAGCAACCATATCAAAATTTTAAGCAGCCAATTCAAAGTTTCCAAAATTAGAATTTTTAAGGAAATAATTTTCAACAACAGTCATTGAACTTTCAAGGAAATTTCAGCATTAAAACCAACCATTTCAACCCCCAAATCAATTTGAACAGCAATCATTTCAAAGTGGACAGATTTCAGAGAATTTTCAGCAGTCCTTCTCTTTTCAAGATCAACAAAATTCAATTTCAACCCAAGAAGAATATGAGAGTTCTAGTGAGCTATTTTAACAACAACAAGAGCTTGAGGGGATAATGCAACAAGTTTTACAACAACAACAAATCTTGCTACAACAGTCAACAAAGAAATGATTCTACTCTACAAAATATTGAAAGACAAATTGAACCATATTGCAAGTAGCATGAATCAAATGCAAGCTCAAGGATTAATTCAATTACTTTCTCAGACAAGTCCAAATTCTGAAGAAAATTTGAGTGAACTAATTTTGGAGAGTGGGGAGTTTACTTCAAGTCAAAGCACTCAAAATTCAAATTTTCATGAAAAAATTCCAGCAACTAAATTTCCAGACCAAACTAGCCTTGAATGGACTTTACAACAATAAATTGTGAATCAAGTCCAAGTTCAATTTGTTTATCAATTGAGCCTATAAATTTGGTTGAAGAACAAGAGCAAAACAACAATTTTGGGAACTTCACAGTAAACACAGTGGCACAGGTTAATTTTAGTTTGGATGGTGGAGAGGATATTGTAGTTACTAAGGAAGCTGATATGGAGCCTATTTCTGATTCACTTATAGTTGGAGATGATCGCATGAGTGTAGGGGATTATACTGAGCCCTAAGGACCACTATTTTTGATTGACGTATCAGAGGATTCAGAAAATAGATATGTGAGTGTAGGGGAGTGCACCAAGCCCCAAGGATCACTCATACCTATTGAGCAGTCACAGTTGGAATTAAAGCTTTTATTGGATAATTTAAAAAATGTCTATTTGGAAGAAAATCAAAGTTCACCAATTATTATTGCCCAAAATTCAAAGTCAGAGCAGAAGGAAATTTTTTTTCAAGTTCTAAGGCAATAAAGGAAAATTATAGGGTGGACATTGATTGATATAATTGGGATTAGTCCTGTTATTTACATGCATAAAATTTATTGGGAGGAAAATGTGAAATCAGTAACACAACCACAGAGGAGGCTCAAACCATTGGATTTGAGTGTTGTGAAGAAAGATGAATTGGTGCCTACAAGACTGAAAAATACATGGATCTACAAGATTCTTCTATACAAATTAAGGCATAAATTGATCAAAGGATTATATCCACCGGCTCAAGAAATATTTTGAAGAACTAAAGGAGCTAGAGGTGGATGGTTTGGACTTCATTGATGCTATCTACCCAACCTACAGGGGAGTTTTTCCATCTTACGCTTTATCTTCATTGTTAATGCCATTTTCTTTTTTTTTTTTTCATTTTCAGTTTTAGATCAGTAGCAATATTCCATTTTCATGAGCATTATGGTTTGAAATAAATCGTGAAGTTCACTTCATGCATAGCTTGGTTTAAGAAATAAATGTATCCCCCCTAGAAACTCTTTACATCATTTTAGAGGTCTTTGAAAGTGAGTTAAATTTGATTGATTATTCTTGGAATTTAAGTTCATGGATGAATATTTTTGAATGCTTGAATGACCCTTAGTAATGGAGTCTAGAGTGATGAAATTGAGATAGTGTGCATTTTCTACCTAGTGAGGTTTATACCCTATTTGTGTGATGCACTTATATGATTGTTACTCTAAAACTTGCTTGTGTTCTTTCAAGGCTATATTTTTTATAATGGGTCCACATTTATGAAGGCTAACAACTTATTTCATCAACCACACATTTCCTTGATACATACATTTCATGCTATACCTATACTTCACATCACTTTCCTTTAAATTTTTTTTCACCTTAAATTCGGTTCACCTTTCTTTTATCTTGGATGTGAGTATTCTTTGATGCTATTAATGTTTCTTGCCCAAGACGGTCAAGGATTTAAGTGTGGGGGAGGTGGAAATTATTGTGGAAATCATTGATGAGTTCATTGAATCTATTCTACATGGTTGGTGTTGAATGTTTCAAGTTTTTGATTGAGCTACTATTTTGAGATGAAATTTGAAGTGTTTCAAGTTAAGATGAATTGGCATTAGATAAGATCAATGAATGGGCATTTAATGATGTTTGATCAGTAAAAAAAAAGGAAACAAAAAGAAGAAAAAATAGAAACAATGTGCCAATAGGGGGAAGGTTTGTGCCAATTGTGATTAAAAGAAATGTGTCAAGGAGAATTTCGAGTAGAGCACTTGAGAGTTTCATTGGTATTTGATGTAATGATGATTTTTGTGATGATATATGATGTTGAGAATTTCTTTCAAGAAATTTAAAGGATCAAGTGCCAATGGTATAGAGCAAGGTTAACATAAGTTGTTTTTAACCTCTCATTGTTCCTTTTGTTCTTGAATTGCTGAATTGAGATGGAATTAGTTGATATCAGAATGCATTGAGTAATGTGTGCAATGTCACTACAACAAATTTGACTTTTCGCAACACGTCATCAACGGCGCACAACTATAGTGTACTGTTAATAATAGTTTTTACGGCGCGTCTAATCAAGTGCGCTACGAATAATATTTTATATTTTACAATTAGCAGCGCACAAAAATAGTGCGCTGCGAATATCATTTTTTGCAGCGTACAAAAATTATACACTGTGAATATTAAATAATATTTATATTTATTTACAACGTGTATAAATGTATGCTGTTAAAAAGGGATTAAAAAAAATTTATTAACCGCGCGCAATAGATATACGCTGTTAAAAGATATTAAAAGTGTTAAAAGGGATTAAAAAAGTTTTCCTCCTCGCGCTCGCTCGGTTAGGTTTCCCCGCCCGCCCCTCAGCCAATTCGCCTCTTCGTTCCTCTTCACCGTCACGTGCTCGGCTTCTCCGTTCCTCTCCTCCATCGTGAGCTCCTCCTCCGTCCGTGCTCGCGTCGTTCCCCTCAATCCGTGCTCGCGTCGTTCCTCCTTCGTCTGTCGCGAGCTCCTCAGTCCGTGCTCCTCACGCCGCCCAGCTTTGGGTGTGTGCCTGGCCGTGTTGCAGGCGGCTGGGTTGATGGCCGCCCTCTACTTTCGGAAGTGGATAGAGATCGACTCTCCAGGCTCGGCTCGAACTCCAAACCCTAAATATTCCTGGCCCCTTTTATCTGCCATAGACATCTCAAGCGTCGGGTTCTGCTTTTGTGGCTTGCGTCTAGAAGGTTTCCTTTCATTTTCTTCTTTCTCTTCTTCTTTCATTTCCTGCAATATGCTCTTCAGTGAAAATAATTGTTCGTATTCTTTAGTATTGTGAAATTCTTAGTGATTCTTGGACTATTTGTAAACAAATAGACAGGGAAAAGGTAAAACATTTGAGCATTATTTGTTTAGGCGATGAAGAGATCAATCTGTCGACCACCTCGTTGACATTGTGTTCTTTTGGATTCTTCTTTTTGTTGTTGATTATAGAATCTACTTGCAATATCAAACCTTATTAACTTTGTAGTCCTCTTTATTGATGAGGGGTCACCTTTTCATCTGGGGGTTAGGAATTTGGGATTCTTTATTTTATTTTTCAATCAGCCTAACATGTTGGATGAGGATGAGGATGGAATATGGAAACCACCAAAGATTCCGAATCCACAATACAAGGGACCATGGAAACGCAAGGTGTGTAATTCCAATCTGAGCTTGATGAATGTAATGTCTTTTGTATATGTATAATTCATAATTCTCATCCATGATTGAGTTTACAAAGGATCAAGAACCCAAACTACAAAGGGAAATGGAAAACCCCGTGGATTGATAATCCTGGTAAGATGAGCATAGCATCTGATTGATGATAAACCCGTTAGCTTAATACTGTCATGTTTGCATTCTGGATAAATATCTGATTGCTGATTAACAGAACTGTGCAATTATATATACTCACATTTTTTGTTGCACCACTGAAAGCTTCCTTATGGCTAATATCAGGGTTGTTGGCTTTTATCCTTTGTATCTCCTCCCTTGCAAAATAATTAATATACATTTGGTTTTTCCACAATTAATATGGTAATAATCAAATCACTCTACGAACAAGAAACCTCATAGTATCGAACCAATTAAAGGTGGATGATAAAAATATGGAAATTAATAGTAAACTCATTTTATAATTGAAAAAAATTGATGTCATGTAAAAGACTTGCAGCAGTAGTAAAATTGAAGGCTTTATCACAAATAATTCTTTAATTGTAGCACTGATTAAGACTAAATTCTATTGATAAAAATAATACACATTAACTAATTAATCTACACAACAAATTAATGACCATTCCTATCATTACATTAATTCTCACCTGATAAACCTATTGTATGCAGATGGAAGACGTTGCCTTTTCTCTGGGGCTAATAGCAAAAGAGATAAAAATAATAATAACATTAGTCATAAAATATATGCTTTAATTTGTTAACAATTAGAGACTTATTGACTAAATATGAACCAATCATTAACAAAAAACATCCTGACTTAATTTATATGGAGAACTCACTAATCATATCTTACACTTAACTCAAAATCCCCTTTTTATGTTGATTCTAGATGAAATCACTAATAATATTGAAGATAAAGCTCGTTGATGTTTACGTTATTCATGATTGGCATTATACCAATTGATTGGATTTGTAAATGGATTAAACTTGAATCGTTGAAAAAAAGTTTGAAACAAGATTTTTAGACAACTTTGGACAGTTGTTTTTAGTAATAAGAAATAAATCAAGGGAATAATTAAGATGGTTGTTAATAAAAAAAATTTATGAAGGTTTTAATTAGATATCTTAACTTTATGGAAAGATGATACATTACGAAAGATAAAGGGTAAATTGTTAAAATGGAGAGTGGAATTGTGTGATCATCATATGTTTCTGGAATTGTGTTATTGTCAATCAAATTATATGTTCATTTAGTTAGACTGTAACTGTATTATAAAATTAGTTCATCACTAAATTTTAAATTTGTTGACTTTATTCTAATGACTTGTTTTGTATCATTCTTATTCCTTATTAGGTAGTTCACTAAGGGGACAGGGTTGGAAGTATGGATCTGGGTTTGTAGATGGAGTTTTCCCTACCAAAGTATGCTGCAAAAGTATGGGCTTTACTTGACACTCCCTACCACTTGAGAAGCCACTAATGCAAAAGTACATCACATTCCTTTTGGTGGATCTTATTGGAAAGTTTGGATTGATAGAGTTTTCGTGGAGAAGGTGGATCTAATTCGACCAAACGAAGAGATGCTTTTTCTTGAGGATGCAATAGGAAGCACAGTCGCTTGGGCATCAATATTTATAGTTTTGTCTGACTGATATAGATTTGATTATATACTTTTTGTAGTAACGATAAATTTTTGTTTGGATTATTTTATCTAACTAAATGTTGATGGTTATCTTTGGTGTGATTTTATTTAATATTTGTATGTGGTATTTGTATGTTGGATTATAAATATTACAGCATTTTGAGGTGGTTATAATTATTTGTATTTATATTTGTATTATTTATTTGTGTATATATGTTTATTATATTTTAAGAATATAATTATCCACAGCGCGCGGGGCGCGCGGGCGCGCAGGGCGGAAAATGCATCCGCAGCACATGGGTCGCGCGCTGCGGAAAATTGCATCCGCAGCTCGTGGCCTGTGTTCTACGGATGCAATTTTTCGCAGCGCGCGCCCCGCGTGCTACAGATGTCCTTTTCCACAGCGCGCACCCCGCGCGCTGCGGATGTATTATAACTTTCAACAGCTTAGAGTTATGCAGCATGCAATGTGCGCTGCGGATAGCTTAATTGCGCGCTGCGGAAAGTCAAGTTTGTTGTAGTGTGTAATGGAGCTGAGGAGTGATTTTGAGAGTTTTCTATTGATGAGAGGTTATGAAGATGAAAACAAGAAGTTGAAATTTTTAGTGGCCGGATTTGGGCACTTGTAATTTTGTTTTATGGCCAGATTAGAGAGCAAAAAGAATGTTACAAAATGTTCAAAAATGATGGTGAAAAAGGATGATTCAAACTGTAGGAATTGAATTTGTAAACCAAGTGGAAATCAAGAGCTAGCCACATGTGCCAAGACAAATAACCAATGTGCCAAATTTGCAAATTTTGAAGCCCTTGTGAGCTGTTGAGAAACCATTTACTGAAGTTACTGTGCTGAGAAGCTATTGAAGGTTTAATGAAGTGCTAATACTGCATTTATGATCATGAATCAAAGTTGAAAAAAAATAGAAAAGAAAACAGTTTGAAAAGAAAAGAAAAAAATTTTTGAGGAGCCTTGAAGTTGTGAATAAATTTTGCTTGGATTGATTCAACAAATTAGTTGAAGTTCATGTGAAGAAGTGGGATTGAAGTGTAATAAACTAGGGGCACAAATCAGATACAAAATTTGCATCATATCAGAAAAAAAACAAAAGAGAATCAAATCAGAAAAAAAATAGCATGTATCAAAGGGAGAGTAGAGTATCAAAAGATTTGATAAGATGGTTAATTCTGGTGAAATTTAATTCAATTCAAGCACTTACTAGACAACAAGTTGAGAATATAATCAGGTTTGTTAATGGCAACAAGAAGAAGAAAGAAACAGAAGGAGAAAAAAATTAAAAAAAAAGAAAAAAAATGCAATTTTGTTTTGAATTTTTTAGCTGAGTTTTGAGTATTTTTTGAGATACTGATCTGAATTCAAATTGCAAGAAAAATTGCATGTTGATGAGCATTAGTAATCAAGCTACAAAGTGGAAAAGGAATGGATGAAAAACAGTAAGAAAATAGAGAGAAAAAGCTAAAGTTTCATATTGATTTTAAATTGTTTTTAGAATTGAATGTGCCATTGATACATTGAAATTTAGGTTTCATGTGAAGTGAATTTTGGTTTCTGATGATTGGTTGCAATTTGTTAGCTCTTGTAAAATCTAGATGTGAAGAAATTGGGCTTGGTTTCAAAGGAAAAACAAAAGATGGCACATATATGGCAACATTGAAGAAAAGGAAAAAAAGAGAAATACATGAAGTGGAGTTATGTGTCAAGGAGAAGAATTCTAGGAGTTTAGATAAGAATTGATTCATGAATTTGAAGATAGCATAGAAACAAATAGGATATAGAAGAAAGATATTAGAAAAGAGGGCAAGGGATCATTGATTAGCATTTAATTGTACTCATATCTACCACTACTACTCATTTTCCTTAAAGTTACTTTTTCTTGAAATTTTATTTCTACAATTTTTATTTCATTAGTATCAGTTCATAATTTCTTTATATTTTTAATAATCCTTAATAGGTGTGGATTCCAAATCAAGAATGGTAGTGGAGAGTAGAAAAGCAAGCAAGCCTATGGAAGTGCATGAAACTTGAGTTGCTTGAGTGAGCCCTACTTTACTTTGATCATGAATTAGAATTAGGGTGAGAGCCACTGAAGTTATCTATTGAAAACAACCTTGTGAGATTTAGTGTGATACATTTATCTCAATTAATCATGAAGGATAAAACTTGCTAGGTGGTTAAACAAGTACAAGAGTCTAGTTCATGGACTTAAGCTTTTGAGACTCTACAACTTTAAGTAATTCTCTTTCAATTGTTTCTAATTATGATTGAGGATGATCTAGGGGGTACGATGGTAGGTGAGTTTCTTAGTTTTATTATTTTGGCTTGAGCGAGGCGCAAAAGGTTAAGTGTGGGGGAATTTGATGAGCTAGGATTTTATGGTATTTTGTTGATTCATTTTAGATTTTTGTGTGAAAAATTAAAAGTTTAATTGATATAATTGGATTACATTTGTGGTATGTGGTATAATTGAATGATTGATTATAATTCTGTGATTTAATGGCTAATTTTTGCATTAATTAAATTTTAATTTTTGTAGGACTCAAATTGAACCAAGATCAAGCCAATTGAGACCAAGTCAAGCCAAGATTGATAAATTCTATTGACCCAAACTTCATGATCAAGACTAGGGTTTGATTTGAGCTGAACCCATGCTATTTGGAATCAAATTGAAGCTGAATTGATTGAATTTGGACTGAACCAAGATTAGATCAGAATAAAACTGGGCTGATTGGAATGAACCGGCGCCTAATCGGAAGCTGAACCTTGTTCAGCATAGTAGAGTTCAAATTCCCGTTTTAATGAGGAATGAACAGTAATAAGAAATTGCGACTCCTGTAGCAGCGTCTTCTTTATCATTTTTGTCCCTGATTTCTTCGTTCTCGCGCAGAGATCTTCAGATTTTTCTCTCCCAATTCAATCTCCAGCTTCCGAGGGTAACTACAAGTCGAGTTTGGGATCAATCGTGATCGGGATCGCACGGCGAGGGTTTTGCCAAAGTCTCTGATCAGTGACGACATTTAGCTAGTTTTGCTTCAATCCAATTTAACAGGAGCAATCGGATCATTCGGAGGGGTTCTTTAAATGATATTGCGGGTTCCTGAGCATTACATTCATCGCGATTTGAAGGATTTCCAGCTAGATGATTTAAATCTGGATTGGCTCTATTCGGAGAAGTTTCTGAGGGCTTCTGAGATTTCTTTAATTTGATCCGATTTCATATCAATCTAAGGTTGAATTGAGAGTTTATTATTCTAGATTTCTGATGAATTTCTCAGATCTAGTGTGACGGCAAGATTATATTGGAGTTGATTGTAAGGGAAGATCTGAACTCTGTTTTCATTTATGAACATTACTGTTGATTTCATTCTGTGCTGTTAATCTTGTAATTCCATTTCTGAACATTTGACATTTGTGTTCTTGAGTTGTTTGATCAGTTTATTTTGAGTTGTTTACATAACGTTTTGTTGAATAATTCTGATTACTGCATCTTGTTTCCGATTCCATGTTACTGTTCAGTATCATTTTACTGTTGTGTATCAGATTGAAGTTAGCTATG
>NC_133867.1:856109-1000473 GCF_044706935.1 Curcuma longa
TGTTGGGTTGCAAAGGTGCAAACATAGTCCCACATCTAAAACACATGGGAAAGATCATGGGTTTAAAAGGATGGAAAAGTATCTCCATTGGCATGAGGCCTTTTGGGGAGAGCCCAAGAACAAAACCATGAGGGCTTAGGCCCAAAGTGGACAATATCATGCCATTGTGGAGATACAGACATCCTTTTGGACCCAACAATTGGTATCAGAGCGAGGCCGCTCTTCACCGGACTAACCGCCGGATGAGCCATGATCCGGATCTAACCATGTGGGTTGAACCTTAAAAACAAAGGAAGTAGGGGCTCCCGTGTTTGAATCAAGAGGACCAGACACCGGGCAGGAAGTCCTAGTAGGTCGGGTAGACCGAGGGGCATGAAGTCCTGGTTGCGGCTGGGCAGGAAGTCCTAGTAGGTCGGGTAGACCGAGGGGCAGGAAGTCCTGGTCGCGGCTGGGCAGGAAGTCCTAGTAGGTCAGGGTGGACCGAGGGGCAGGAAGCTCCTGGTGGGTCGAAGATTCAGACATCAAACGGAGGCTTTCCGTTTGAGGGGGGGTCTGTGGTCCTTTGTTTGAGGGGGGGATTGTTGGGTTGCAAAGGTGCAACATAGTCCCACATCTAAAACACATGGAAAAGATCATGGGTTTAAAAGGATGGAAAGATATCTCCATTGGCATGAGGCCTTTTGGGAGAGCCCAAGAACAAAACCATGAGGGCTTAGGCCCAAAGTGGACAATATCATGTCATTGTGGAGATGTGGACATTCTTTAGACCCTACCAAGCTGGAGAATATAAATCATATGTACCCAGTTTGTTACATATGTAATCAATTCGAGAACCTCTCAGTGACTTAGTGAATATATCTGCTAGTTGATCCTGTGAGTTAATAAAGCTAGTAGATATTTCACCAGATATGACTTTCTCTCTGACAAAGTGACAATCGACTTCAATATGCTTTATCCTCTCATGAAAAACTAGATTCGAGGCGATATGCATAACGGTTTGGTTGTCACATATAAGTGACATTTGTGTAACCTCTCCAAATCTTAGCTCTTGAAGCAACTGTTAAGTGGAAGCTGAAGGAGCAATAGAACTTTGGATGATCTGTGCAGCACGGGGAGGTCGACCATGTAGGCTCCAACATTTATCAATCGTGTGTCCTAGTCGGTGGCAATAATCACACCAAAGGCGTTCTTTGCCACCCTTACAAGATGACATGATCAACCTTCTTTCCATCAGTACCTGCTTTCAGAAAGGTATTGCTGCTGGTGTGTTGGTGGAAAAACACAAGGTAGGTGCTGCTGATGTCCGCCTACTTCTGGAAGAACGGGAAGAGGAGAAGAAAATGAGAGCTAGAACTTGCTAGCTTGCTGCCGTTACTGGAAGAGGGCAGCAGAGAAGAGAAGCACGCGGGAGGCAGGACGAGGAAGGCGTGTTGCTCGTTGCGTCGAGGAAGATGCGCGACGAGGAAGCCGCTGCGATTGCTGCATCGCGATGAGGAAGGTGTGCTGCCCGTCGCGTCGAGGAAGACGCGCGACGAGGAAGCCGCTGCGATTGCTGCGTCGCGACGAGAAAAACATGCGACGAGGTAGGTGTGTTGCTCGTCGCGTCGAGGAAGATGCGCGACGAGGAAGCCGCTGCGATTGCTGCGTCGTGACGAGGAAAGCGACGGAAGAGATCGGCACGCGGGAGGCTGGACGAGGAAGACGTGCTGCTTGTTGTGTCGAGGAAGACGCGCGACGAGGAAGACGTGCTGCTTGTCGCATCGAGAAAGACGCACGACGAGAAAGCCGCTGCGATTGCTGCGTCGCAACGAAGAAAACGCGCGACGAGGAAGTCATCAAGCTTAACAACGGATAGATCCCTTGATACTTTATATGCATCAACCATAGATGCCCATAAAGTAGTTCGGGGAAAGGCTTGTAACACATACCTTACAAGATCGCGGTTATCGATCTTTTCTCCGATTACATGGAGTCCATTTACTATTTCCTTGAACCTCCCATGCATTTGACTTACATTTTCATTGGATCTCATCGCGAAGGATTGTAGTTGACTCACCAAAAGATCCTTCTTGGCTCTTCGTCCAGTCTTTTGTAGGGATAGCTTTTCCCTCGATGTCTTTGGGTATCTCAAACTCATCTACAATACTAAACCAATTTTCAATGTCATTCATTAAATAATATTCCATTCTACCTTTCCAGTAGGCGAAATCATTTCCATCGAAGTATGGTGGTCGTGCGGTGCTGTAACCCTCTTGGAATGCCATGAGTTGCTCCGGTTGATTGTTAGATCCTCCGAAACGTAACCGGCTCTGATACCACTTGTTAGGATCGGTTGGTTCGCTAGAGGGGGGGTGAATAGCGTTTCTCGATTTTTCTTGATCTTTCTCTGCACAGAGATTAGCGGAAGCAAAAATATAAAAGAGAAAATAAGAGATCAACGCTAACCCGGTTTGTTTACTTGGTATCCACCTCCGCAGAGGTGACTAATCCAAGGATCCACACGCACGCACACACCCGATGCACTATGAATCTTCTCCTTCTCGAAAACCTCGAAGGCGGAGAAACCTTTACAACTCTTTCGATCTCCTCAAGAATGATATGAAATAGTGTTTGAGAGGAGAGGAAGAAAGCAGAGAATGGAGAACAAACAAGTTCTCAGAAGAAGCACAAAGTAATAAAAGAATAGCGAAGAAGATGAGTTGTTCTCGTGCAGGCTTCTTTTATAACTCTGCAACATCAGTCGACTGCTGGCAGGGCCAGTCGACTGATGCCTTCAATCGGCAACAAAATCTCGCATTAAAGCGCATTAAATGCTTGCCAATTTTCTGCAACGTTCAAATAGCAGTCGACTGTCCAAGACCAGTCGACTGGAAACAGTCGACTCACCATAACACCAGTCGACTGCCCAGTCGACTCCTGTCTTCCTCTGGCTCGACTGATTTTTCTGTGTGCGTCTGATTTATGAGCAGTCGACTGCTGGCAGGGCCAGTCGACTGGTGAAGCTGAAAAATCACATTTCAGCTTCTCTTGACCTAGACCTCGGCCTTCAAACATCTCCCACAGCCTCATGCCTTCCCTGGATGCTCCATCATCCTTGCACTAGCTTGAGATGCTTCCATCAGCTTCGTCATGTCAAGTCTTTGCCAAGACTACCCACTTGGACTTTTCCTTGCCAAGACTACCCACTTGGACTTTTCCTTGCCAAGACTACCCACTTGGACTTTTCCTTGCCAAGACTTCCCACTTGGACTTTTCCTTGCCAAGACTTCCCGCTTGGACTTTTTCCTTGCCAAGACTTCCCACTTGGACTTTTCCTTTGCCAAGACTTCCCACTTGGACTTTTCTTTTGCCAAGACTACGCTTGGACTTTCCTGCAAACTTGCATCACACATGTTAGATCACAAGAATTGCCTAACTTTAAACATGGTTTAGCCAAACATTGAAACTCAATGCACTTGGGGCAAAGATTGCACCAACAGTGCTATTTATCCAATAAATAGTATAACCTTTAGCCGATTGCCTTATGACACCCCTCAAATTAACACTAAGTTCAGTAATGAACTTCTTGATCTAAACCGCTTCGTTTGCTGCTTCAAAAACAGCAATGGTATCTTATTTGAAACACTTCCAACTTATTACGCTATAATTTAAAGTGAATATGACTGAGACTCAGAATCATTCTTATCTGTCTAGTAGATGGCATCCGATACCCGCATGTAACCATATCACCTTCTCTATGTACCAAGAATAAATCCCTATTTTCTCGTAAGTACTTTAAAAATTATCTTGACAGTCGCCCAATGATCCATTCCTAGACCTGACTGGTCTCTGCTCGTGATACTCAAAGCACATGATAAATCGGACATTGTACACATCATAGTATACATGATTGATCCTATTGTCGAAACATAAGGAATCTTATTTATGTAAATCCTCTAGTCTTTTGTCTGTGGGCACGTAGACTTTAAAAGGTGTAACCTTTCTTGGATTTCAGCATACTAAATAGCTTTTAGCACCTTGTCTATTTATGCAGACTACAAAAGATCAAGCAAATTCTTTGATCTATCTCTATAGATTTTAATCTCGAGGATATAGGTCGCTTTTCTCATGTCTTTTATGGAGAATATTTGACTAATCCTAGTTTGACTGATTGTAGAAGAGGCACATTATTTCCTATCATTAATATGTCACCAACATATAATGGCAGGAATCCGATCACACTCCCACTGACCTCTTTATACAAAGGGTTCGTCAGATTTTGTGAGGAATCAAACTTTTTGATTGCCTGATCAAAATGGATATTTGATAAGTTGCTATTTGATAGGGAAAATTAGGGTTAGATTGGACCGGTTTGATCACATTTCATATCATAATTGAGTTTTTGAGCTTATTTCTTATCCTTGATGAATTTTAGGCTTCATTTTATATTGTTTCATTAATTGAGTAATTTATAGGTATTAATTGTTTAAATCTGATTTGTGCAGGAAATTAGGATGAAGCCACAAATAAGCTCAATTTGGAGGAAATTAAATCCTGATTCGAGTTTGATTCAAATAAGAGTTAATTTGGCTCAATCCGGTGCAAAAATGGCTAATTCGGTTCAAAGGGTTCAACTAGGTTCAATTTGGGCTCGTATCGGGATCAATTTAGGCTTGATTTAGTCAAATCTTGATGTGGGTTGGTTTAATTGGAATCAAATCAATTTAATTCAGCCAGTTCAGAAGGCTTAAAAGGCGAAGTTGGTTCACGAAGCAAGGTGAGCTCGGTCAGTTTCTTCTCTTTTCTCTCTCCCAACGTCGTTCCACCGAGCTCCCGTCATCGCGGCTTCATTTCCCCCCCCCCCCCAATCAGCACATTTTGATGGCGGCGTGATGCAAGTGTTTTGTATGGGAATTATTTATGTATATGTTCCCTTATTTATTGTGTCACTTACACCCGTCAAAATTATTTATTTATTTATTTATTTATTTATCAAACCTCTTATTATCACCTTAAGTGGTATAGGGAGGTCCAGGTCGTCTCTCTCTCGGACTCAATGATAGAAAGTTATATCCTAGACCATTGATGTGGGGTTCCTATTTATTGACTTATTCGTTCCTATCTACAACTCCATTTATTCAAGAATCAAATCATATTTCACATACAACACAACAACATTATAAACATTAGAACATGTTCATTATTCAATTCATGGTCATCACTCAATCAATCATCAAACATATAATTATTCAACCACTTATTTTATTTACAATAATGGTTAACTTATTACACGAATTTTATTCCTACAAACTCAACATACAACCTACATCTTCATACAACAAATTCAATATACAACATACTAAACAAGCTTCATACAAACACTATACATTACAACATACATCTACAATGCATACATTACACAACAACACTATTCATTATACAACATCATACAACATGAGTTCGATACATACAACATACTAAACTAACATACAACATGCTTTATCATACAACCATATACATCATGTTTGTATCACCAATTAGGATTTTCTACCAATGGATCGATGCGTTTGAAACCTTAGAGGGGGCCGGTCTCACAAAGATAAATAAATCATGATTATGATTAAAAACTAGCAAGCGATTTCATAGTATTATGGTTTTAACTTTGATGTTCTTATCAATACTTTATCCAGTAAGATAGTTAGCGACAAAATCAAAAGCATAAAACAACCACAAACACTTAACAAGGAAAGAACAATCGCTAAGGATGGTCAAACCCAAGGAAAAATATAAATTTATGAAAAATGTTCGATTTACTTAGCGGGAGCAAATACAATAAAGTTTACTTGGATCAGTCGATTGATGCGCTTTAACGGCTATGTAATCTGCATTTAATCAGTCAGCTGTCGCTCTAACGGTCAAGTATCAGTCGACTTCCCACTCGACCAATCGACTGCCCAGTCGACTGCTCACTCGACTGATCTTTCTGTCCACTTCGGTGTGCTTCTGATAAATCATCAGTCGACTGGTGAAATGGTCAGTCGACTGACATCAGTCGACTGGCAAACTGGTCAGTCGACTGGCATCAGTCGACTGGCAAACTGGTCAGTCGACTGATCAAGCTGAAACTCCCCTTTCAGCTTCTTCTTCAGCCCTTAGCCTTGACGCAAGCCTTCAAACGCCTTCCACAAACTTCATGTCTTTCCTTGCACTAGCTTGAGACGTTTCCCTTAGCTTCGTCGTACTAAGTCTTCCTTTGCCAAGAGGTCGCGCCTCCGGGACTTCATCCTTTGCCAAGAGGCCTCGCCTCCGGGACTTCACTTTTGTCAAGAGGTCGCGCCTTCGGGACTTCACCATTTGCCAAGTCTTCCAACCTGGACTTTCTTGTGAACTCAATTCACACATGTTAGATCACCAACATTGTCTAACTTAAACTCATTTTAGCCAAACATTAAAATCCAATTCACTTGGGGCAAGATTGCACCAACAATATTATCCACAAATATGACACTAAATGTTATACAACATATACAATTAATTCACAATTGATGCTACAACTACTAAACAGGTTCACAATCATTATAATGTACAAATAACATGTTTCGAAACAACAACAACTAATTTACAACATGTCAGAATAAAACAACATACATTAACAATAAACAAACCTTTATTAAATCATCAAATTCAAATACAATGTTATTGGTTATACACAAGGATCACTACATACAACATCCTAAATTAAGCATACATGTCCAAACAAACACTACAATAGATGACCAATCCTTAGCTGAACAGACAACCAACATATGCACACAGATAACCAATCCTTAGTTCATCACATATGCCAAAGATAACCAAGATTTCAATGCTCTACCCAATAAAATAGTCGAACAGAGCTAATTAAGCACAAACAGGGGATTTGAACTGTAAACACAGAACCGACAGAGAATGGTCAAATGGGTAGATGTCATGCTAGAGTTAAGTTACTCCCTTCAGTTATGACCAAGAACAGGAAAGAGTGTGGAACGGTGAAGATGAATGGAAAGACCCAAATCGGCACAGACAGCAGCCAACTCCATCAACAGGGATACTTCAATTATTGCAACCTGTTAGCAAAACAACACAAACAAAACACATTAGAAGTTATATCAGAATTCAGGGTTAAAACAAAGGTTAGACTTAGAGTTAGGATTAGGAACAAAATTAGGAATTAATGTTAACAGTTAGGGTTAGAATTAGGGTTAGGGATACATTCATTATTACGGTTAGAACACAATTAGGGAGTATCAGTGGGTATTTACAATGTAAAAGTGGGCAAAGGAGGGTTTTCGATTTCAACAGAACAAACAACACAAACAACTAACAATTGAAATAAAATCTATACTGGAAATTTAAGCTAGGGTTTAGGGGTGTCTTCCCTCAACCGGTACCAATTGATGTCAAACAGAAGGTGACGGTGGTGGATTCCCTATTCAGCGCAGATGGGAACCAAAGACCAGATAGGAAATAGTGCCGATGGATGTGGAATTCGCTGAAGAAGTCACCCACGGCGAATCGTGAACAGAACAGCGAAGGCAAGAGCATCCTCCTCAATCCTTCATCCCTGCTGAAGTCACAGATAAAGACGTCAGAACAAGGAAGGAAAACCCTTACCTTACTATTTTTTCGGTGACAATGGGATGAACGGCGATCGGCGCACTTGCTAAAGTCACAGACAAGAGATAGATGAATTTCCACTGAAATCACAGACGGAATCCTCTTCGGCCCAACCGTAGGGATGGTGGTCAGCGCTCATCGCCTAGCTCAGTCGCCGGCGCCATCGGAGCTGCTCGGGCAATCGGGGAAGAAGAGGAACGGGAGAGTGGGGAGCTCGGCAAAGACGAAGCAGGAAGAAAATGGCGAGAATGAGAACGGCGTAACCCTAACCTGCGAGCCCCCCCCCCCTTTGGCGTTGTGAATCGGCGAAGGCTTTAACCTATGTGCTTGAACCAGCTGAACCGGTGATTTGATTGAACTGAACCAGAGGAATTGATTTGAATTGGGCTGGGCAGTGATGTTGGGCCACAACTTGATTGGGTTTTGGCTTAAACCTGAACCAGGCTCCAATTATCCAATTGAGCCGAATTAATTTCAATTGAACCGGGCTTGACTTGAGAACTTGATTGGGCTGAATCTTGAATTGGGATTGAGTTGAACCAACTGTGTTGGGATAATTGAACCAAGGTGGAACCAATAGCTTGAACCATAATCTTAATCGATTGAAACCCAAGCTTGAACCAAGTGAACCAAACTCGAGTTGAACCAAAAACTTAAACCAACTGATTTTGATCCTGATCAAACCAAATTAAATCCAATTTAGACCCAAACTCGAACCAAATTGATTTTTCTTGCAATTGAATTTCTTGCAAAATAAAATGTAACCAATTAATCTCCATAAATATCATAAATTAATGAAAAATACAATAAAGCTCAAAAATTCATGCAATATTAAGAATTAGCCCAATAAACCTTATTTATGATGTGAAATGCAATCAAACCGGTCCAATCTAACCCTAATTTACCCAGTCAAATAGCCAGTTATCACGGCGGCAACGTTCGACGAACACTGAAGATTCCGAAGGAGCCTCCGTCGACGTGGTTGCAAAAGCGGCAGCGCTCAGTCCCTCTCGGTCACAGAACGTTGCTGAGAGTGGTTAGCTCCGGCGACTGGCGACCGACGATCCTTCCGCACAACAGAGAGCAAGGCATGAGCGGTTGCTCCGGCGAGGTCTCTATCCCTCCCGATTCCACCGATGTTGAGCAGAATCGTTCTCCGCCGACGTGGTTGCAAACGTGGGAACGATTCTCCTTGGTCCCAATCGCCTTCCATCCCCCGAAGAGTGCAAGGTAAGGGTTCTGCTTCGCTTCTCTGATGTTTGGTTATGGTTGCAGCTAGATATCGGGCAGAGGAAGATCCTGAGCCACGCTTCTCCGTTCGTTCTCCGCCGTGGTGTCTTGCTCCAGTGCGATACGCTGCCCCTTTGGAGTGCCATCGATCGATTGAAGCAATCGTGGTTCTGTGTAAATCGGGAGAGACTATCCCTGATTCTTCCCTTGATTAGATTTTTCTTCCCTTAGCTTAAGTTTTGTTCTGTTCTGTTCTTGCATCGAAACCCCCACATTGGTTGTTGCCTATCCTGTTGATTCTAGGGTTGGATGTTTACTGTGTTTAATTGTCTATTTGCCTTTTTAAGGGTAATATGGTAGAGATAAATGGATGAGCAGGGTTGTTATCTGAATGATTTCATGGGCTTGTATGTTGGTTGATGACATCCATGTTTTTTGATTCTTGTAAATACCTAATAAACATTGTGATTGATTTTGTGAATTCAAATGCAAGGTTTGGTTGTTAATCATGTGGGTTGAATGAGTTTTGGGTGGTTGATGTTATGAACATGTTCCATTTGCAATTGTAGTGAACCGGTTGTGTAGCATGCTATTGTGTTGTTGTAGATAGAAATAAAACTTGTGAAGCTTGTTATTGACCACAAACATCACATTTGCCCATGAAAGCGTCGTCCCGATCATGACATGCGTCGTCTCCGATTACATGATGACTCCTTAGGGTTTCCTTTGATATGGAATATCACCTCTTCTTCTTCCCGTCGAAGAAAAACATCTATCTAACATTACCTTTGTTATATTTGGAAGGTGTCCTAAGGCAATCGCCTTATGATTGTACTATTTATTGAATAAGTAGAAATTCACTATTTAAGTGCATATTTTATATGTTTGATTGGATCTTAAATTTGTTTACTGAATGCCCACAATACATTTCATAGCATGAGAGAATTTGTGATTAGATCACAAACTGTAAGTTTCTCTACATATGTAATTATGAAAGTATTGAAACTATCCCTAATCGATGAATTGATGAATACGGACATCATCGATTCTATTGAGACTAGCACGTTTATACTCCTTGGTTTACGTAGTAGTAACTCTTACTAGCTGGAGATATTGGATGTTGAGAGTTAAACGTGGATGCTAGTTAAAGATAGCTAATTCATTGGAGTGACCTGTCGTGAGACTTCATATGGTTCTTTCTGTATGTCAATGAAGTTCTTAGTGCAGCTTAAGTGCGAGTTTCCTTAGACTTACAGTATTCAAGTCACCTTGGTCACGGAAGCTTATACTTTAACATCTTAAGCAAGCATCACCAAGGAGGTGTGGATCCGAGATGATTGAGTATAAGTTGAAGTACCCGAAGATATTTGAATAGCCTATAGAGGATTCACCGCTCTTTGTAAAAGAGACGTATACCCTACGACCGCTTGTTTGGATTATTATTGAAAGTCTTTGGCCAAAGCAACACGTATCAAGAATGTGGTATTCTTGGATACGTGTATGAGTAACTCGAATCCACAGAACAAGAAAGTAAGCTTGGGCTAGGTGTGACGTAGTCAGCCTAGCGGGGACGGATACACATAAACCATGTCCTGAATCAAGCGGGTATAAGACGGTAAAAGGAACGAGACACGCTTCATTAAAGTTGATGAAGGGTTTAGAAATTGTTTTGTCAGTTATTGATTTTTCGATTAATTGAGGGTCATGATGTACTACTAGGTGCAACTCATGATCGATTCGAAATTAAAGGATAATTACGGACGGCCAATATAACCGGAAACCTATTGGGTTACATGCATTACAAGTTTATTGAAAGGACTTAAAATAAATTTGAGAATTAAATTCTCAGAACAAGAGAAATTCGATTAGATCGTACAAAGGCAAATGATGGTTTTCATCTTATGAAGACGGATTAAATAAAATCAAAAATGTTCTGGTTGTCAAACCAGACAAACTGATTTTGAATTAAAGATTGAACCAACTTGGTTTGGTTCATTATGGAAGGCATTTTGACAAAATGAAAGGCATGACGGGCTTTGTCTTGAGAAGACAAAACAAACAAAACTTATTTGGGTCAAATCGGAATTCGTTTGGTTGTTGAATTAAATATTTTAGTTGTGAACCAAAATTGAACCAAACCGAATTTGGTTCGAATTGAACCAAACCCTAAAGCATTGAATCGGGTTCAAGGAAAGCCCTAAACCCGGTTCACCTCTTCTCGTTTCCCAAACGTGTAGGACACGCCACTCTTCTCCTTTCCCAAACACGCGGACACGCGACTTAGCTCGATGCCGACTACAAATTGGGAAGGAGATCTCGGTGGTCGCCGGATCGCGCAAGGAAGGAAGCAGATCTTTCCCTCCAGCCGTCGCACACATAAAGAAGGCAACAAACCCTTGATTGCTGCTGCTCTTGCAAGATAATGAAGAAGATTTGATCTCCTTCCCAAATCTACCGGTGAGTTAAGGAAAGAAGGGTTGGCTGGTTGGTTCTAGGGTTGGGTTTCAGCTCTATAAAAAGGGTGGTTGGCTATGGTTTTGAAGAGTAAGAATCCTATCCCTGCCTCTTCCCTTGCTGTCACCTTTTGCCCCTGTTCAGCCTCATCTTGAGGAAGAAGAAGTCCCTGTTTTGGTTTTCTTCTTGCCTTCCCTGTTGCTGGAAACATCCTGTGCTGCAGGAGGTTTGTGTGGTTGCTGTCCGATTACTGCTGGAGCTTTGTGTGGTGACTGACCAATAGCTGTCGGCCAAGTTTTGTTTCCTGCCGTCCAAGGAAGTTGCTGCCACTTCCTATTGATTTCTGCCTTTGAAAGATCACCAGAAATCAGATTACCAGCGATCGTTAGAATATCCCGGAAACAAAAGTAGCGTATGTTGTTGTACGCTTCCGATATTAGGGTATTCTCCTGTATCGACCATTGCTGATTCACGGCTAGTACCGCGATCAGCAACATGACTCGTGCTTAAGGAAGTCATCCAGATAAAACTTGGCGTGGATCATTGATAGAGGCAAACTTCGAGGAAGCTGCTCAATTCATGTCATTTCCGCTGAGCGTCATACGTCAAGTATACCTAGAATAATTATTATTCTAAAAATTTTATTTTTCCAGCATTTCTACAATTGTGTTGTATCTTGCATGTGTGCGTTGTGAGTGTTGTAATAATTTAGATTATTATCTTTTTTTTTGCTTCCGCTGTGTATGTTTTGATAAGCATAAAAACGCGTAACGCACCGGGTCGATCCCAAGTTTTGTCTGGATGGCTTCCTTAAGCACGAGTTATGTTGTTGGTCGCGGTACTAGCCATGAGTCAGCAACCGTCGATACAGGAGAATACCTTAATATCGAAAACGTACAACAACACATGTTACTTTCGTTTCCGAGGTATTCTAACGATCGCCAGTAATTTGATTTCCGGTGATCTTTCAAAGGCATCAATCAATAGGAAGTGGCAGCAACTTCCTTGGACGGCAGGAAACAAAACTTGGCTGGTAGCTATTGGTCAGTCACCACACAAAGCTCCAGCAGCAATCGGACAGCAACCACACAAAGCTCCAGCAACACAAGATGTTTCCGGCAACAGGGAAGGCAAGAAGAAAACTGAAACAGGGACTTCTTCTTCCTCAAGATGAGGTTGAAACAGGGGCAAAAGGTGACGGCAAGGGAAGAGGCAGGGATAGGATTCTTACTCTTCAAAACCATAGCCAGCCACCCTTTTTATAGAGCCGAAACCCAACCCTAGAACCAGCCAGCCAACCCTTCTTTCCTTTACTCACCGGCAGATTTAGGAAGGAGATCAAATCTTCTTCCTTATCTTGCAAGAGCAACAGCAATCAAGGGTTTGTTGCCTTCTTTGTGTGTGCGACGGCTGGAGGGGAAGATCCTCTTCCTTTCTTACGCTATTCGACAACCACCGAGTTCTCCTTCCCGATTTGCAGTCGGCATCGGGCTGAGTCGTGCCCCCGTGTGTTTGGGAAAGGAGAAGAGTCACATGTCCTGCGCGTTTGGGAAAGGAGAAGAGGTGAACCAGGTAAGCTTGAACCGGGTTTAGGGTTTTCCTTGAACCCGGTTCAATGCTTTAGGGTTTGGTTCAATTCGAACCAAGTTCGGTTCGATTCAATTTTGGTTCACAACCAAAATATTTAATTCAACAACCAAACGAACTCCAATTTGACCCAAACAAGTTTTGTTTGTTTCATCTTTTCAAGACGAAGCCCGTCATGTCTTCCATTTTGCCAAAATTCCTTCCATAATGAATCAAACTAAGTTGGTTCAATCTTTGATTCAAAATTGGTTTGTCTGGTTCGACAACCAGAACATTTTCAATTTTATTTAATCCATCTTCATAAGACGAAATCCATTATTTATCTTTGTCCGGTCTAACCAAATTTCTCTTATTCTGAGAATCTAATTCTCAAACTCGTTTTAAGTCCTTCCAAAAAACTTATAGTGCATGTGACCTAATAGGTTTCTGGTTATGTTGGCCGTCCGTAATTAACCCTTAATTTCGGATCGATCATGAGTGGCACCTAGTAGTACATCATGACCCCCAATTGATCGAAAAATCAATAACTGATTTCAGAACAATTTCTAAACCCTTCAGCAGCTTTAATGAAACGTGTCTCGTTCCTTTCACCGTCTTATACCCGCTTGATTCAGGACATGGTCTGTGTGTGTCAGTCCCCGCTAGGTTAACTACATCACACCTAGCCCAAGCTTACATCCTTGTTCTATGGATTCGAGTTACTCGTACATGTGTCCAAGAATACCACATTCTTGATATGTGTTGTTTTGGCCAAAGACTTTCAGTAACAATTGAAACAAGCGGCCGTAGGGTATACGTCTCTTTTACAAAGAGTGGTGAATCCTCTGTGGGCTATTCAAACATCTTCAGGCACTTCAACTTATACTCAATCATCTCAGGTCTATACCTCCTTGGAAATGCTTACTTAAGATGTTAAAGTATAAGCTTTCGCGACTAAGGTGACTTGAATACCGCAAGTCTAAGGAAACTTACACTTAAGCTGCACTGAGAAATTCATTGACATACAGAAAGAACCACATGAAGTCTCACGGCAGGTCACTCCAATAAACTAGCTACTTTTAACTAGCATCCACGTTTAACTTTCAACATCCAATGTTTCTAGCTAGTGAGAGCTACTGCTTGGCAAACCAAGGAGTATAAACGTGTTAGTCTCAACAAAATCGATGACGTCCGTGTTCATCAATTCATCGACTAGGGATGTTTCAATACTTTCATAATTACATATGTAGAGAAACTCATAGTTTGTGATCTAATCACAAATTCTCTCATGCTATGAAATATATTGTGGGCATTCAGTGAACAAATTGAAGATCCAATCAAACATATAAAATATGCACTTAAACAGTTAATTCTACTTATTCAATAAACAGTACAATCATAAGGCGATTGCCTTATGACACCTCTCAAATATAACATACTCCCACTTGGCCTAAAATCAATCGCCATGATATCCAATACCAAACGCCTCTATATGTTCCTTAAACTTACTTTGAGGTATAGGCTTCGTCAAAGGATTCGTAAGGTTTCTTTCTGTGAGAATTTTCTTGATTTGTATTTCCTTTCTACTGATGATCTCTCTAATCAGATGATATCACCAATGTACGTGTTTGGATCGATGATGAGACCTGGGTTCCTTTGTTGCGCAATTGCTCCATTGTTGTCACAATAGACTAGTAATGCTTCAACAATGGTTGGAACCACTCCAAGTTTAGTGATGAACTTTCTGATTCAAACCGCTTTCTTTGCTGCTTCACAAGCCGCAATGTATTGTGCCTCCGTGGTAGAATCGATAATCGTGTCTTGTTTGGAACTCTTTCAACTTATTGCACCATCATTTAAAGTGAATATGTATCCAAACTGTGACCTGGAATCATCCTTCTCTATCTGAAAGTTGGCATCAGTATACCCGCGTGTTACTATATCACCGTTTCCATATACCAAGAACACATCCTTAGTTCTTCGTAAGTACTTAAGGATTATCTTGACAGCCACTCAATGATCCATCCCTGGATCTGACTGATATCTGCTCATAACATTCAGAGCATATAATACATCGGGCCTTGTACATATCATAGAGTACATGATAGATCCTATTGCCGAAGCATAAGGAATCTCACTCATGTGATTCCTTTCATCTTCTATCCACGGACATATAGACTTCAAGAGATGAACCGCATGCCTGATGGGTATGTAACCTCTCTTGGATTCAAGCATGTCAAACTGTTTTAGCACCTTTAATGATGATCGAATCAAGAGAAGTCTTATTCCGAAAATCATGCTATAATGTTTGTTGCGATCATTTTCCGGGGCTTTCTAACTATCACTGATAATCATATTCTCGATGTAGTTTTTGGTGGTCAATCTTTGACCGTCGATAACGGATAAACAATCGAAAATCCTTTTCGATCACAATGGAATAATTCTCTGGAAGCTTCGTAAGCTCTCGAGAAGCTGACACACGATCGTCAAACGACCGAGGTTGATTAACAGCGACCGAAAAACTTATCCGATAATTGAAAATAATTTTCGATAATCGAACAACGTATTCCGATGACAAAACCCTATTACAATCAAACCCTCTTCTCCCACACAACCCACGAACAGAAGAACACAATGGAAATTAGGTTTTTCTAGCTTTCCCCTTCTCACCCACACGGGTCGAAACAGAAACGAAGAAGAACAATTCATCTCCTTCTCATCTCTGATCTATAGCCAATCTCCCACAATCAATTGGCTACAAGAGGCAGCTCTGATCAGCAACACGCTAGAGAACGCCGACAAAACAAAGGAAGGCGCCCCATCCTCACTCGCGGCGGCTAGGGTTTGCTGTGTCCTTGCTTCTTTGGCGGATGGAGGACGACGGACGATGGACGACGCTCGTGACTTGCTCAGCAGACAGCACGAACAAGGGTGACACGAGTAGAGGTGTGCGACACTTGCAACCGGTGCACACACACGATGAAGAAGCAGCCGGCCACCACTCGGGGAGAAGGAAGAAGCCAACGTCAACGGAAGAGGTCGAATCCTCTGTTTTAGCTGCACAAGCAGAGACATCGACAGAGGGTGGTACATCGCGGGGAGCTTCAGAACAGGGGTGGCACGACGCGGGGAGAGAAGCCCTGAAATCGCGATCGACTCAGCGGTGTTGCTCTCCGATCCGACGACACCTATGCGCGGACAGGAGTGACGGCGCGACGCGGGAGAAGGGGAGACGCGGGGAAGAGGATGAAGACGATGAATAGGGCAACCACGGTTTGTCGCAATTACTTCTGAATCATGATAAGGTTTAAGTTTTTTCTTTTCTTTTGTTTTTCACATGGCACGACAACCAAAAACAAAAACCAAAAAATAAACCAAAAACTACAAAACCCTAAATCGGGCTGAACCAGATTCAGCCGAACTGATACTGTAGCAAACTAGATTTGTTTTGGTTCGCTTGGTTCACTAACCAAACAAACTCCAATTTGATACAAACTAGTTTTATTCAATTCATCTTCACAAGATGAATATTCCCATCACATCCGTTCTGCCAAAATCTCTTCCATCATAAATCAAACCAAGTTGGTTCAATTTGGTTCAAAATCAAATCGTTTGGTTCACTAACCAAACGCCCTCTGATTTGAACGAAATTAGTTTCGTTCATTTCGTCTTCGCATTTCATCTGATTTGAACGAAATAAATTTCGTTCATTTCATCTTCGTAAGATAAGTTCCATCATTTTGTCCTTTGTCCGGTCCAACCATACTTTATTTCTCTCGTTCTAAGAATTTAATTCTCAAACTCATTTTGTCCTTCGGAGAACTTGTAGTGCGTGTGACTCAATAGGTTTCCAGTTATGTTGGTCGTCCGTAATTAATCATTAATTACGGAATGATCATGAGTGGCACCTAGTAGTACATCATGATCCCCAATTGATCGTAAAATCAACGATTGATTCCAGAACAATTCTAAACCTTTTAGCAGCTCCAATTAAACGTGTCTCATTCCTTTCACCATCTTATACCCGCTTGGTTCAAGATATGGTCTATGTGTCGATCCCCACTAGGCTGACTACGTCACATCTAGCCCAAGCTGCTTTCTTGTCCTATGGATTCAAGTTACTTGTACATGTGTCCAAGAGTACCGTACTCTTGATATGTAATGCTTTGGCCAAAGACTTTTAGTAACAATCTTGACAAGCGCCCGCAGGGTATACGTCTCCTTTTTCAAGGAGCGGTGAATCCTCTGTGAGTCATTAAAACACCTTCGGACACTTTGACTTATACCCATTCATTATGGTTCCATACCTCCTCGGAGGTGCTTGCTTAAGATGTCAAAGTATAAGCCTCCATGACCAAGGTGACTTGAATACCGCAAGTTAAAGGAAATTCACACTTAAGCTGCACTGAGATCTTCATTGACATACGTATAAAACTATATGAAGTCTCAAAACAGGTCACTCCAATGAACTAGTTACATTTAACTAGCATCTACGTTTAACTCTCAACATCAAATGTCTTCAACAGTGAGATCGGCTGCTTGGTTAACTAAAAAGTTTAAACGTGCTAGTCTCGACAGAATCGATGACGTTTGTGCTCATCAATTTCTTGACTAAGGATAGTTTCAATACATTCATAATTGCACATGTAGAGATGCTCACTAGTTGTAATTCAATCACAAATTTCCTCATGCTATGAATCGTATTGCGGACATTCAGTATTTGAGTTTAAGATCCAATCAAACATATATGGAATGTGCACTCAAATAGTGAATTGCTATTTATCCAATAAATAGTATAACAGTAAGGCGATTGCCTTAGGACACCTCTCAAATCTAACAATCATGCACCACCCAAGAGGACCAACAGCCAATGGACTTGCCACCGTCGTCTAGCCTCCAACTACCCCTTCCTCCGTTGGCCAGTCACTACCTCTAGGTTATAGTTGTAGTGTTGGACAACAAGCAGACAACAAGAAATCCAACCACGAAGGAGTTTCTTTTGATGCCTTGGCTACTATTACGGTGAGCAATTATTATTGTCAAAACTTCGACGCCATTAGGCTTATTGCCTCTTGTCGATAGCGAGCCTTCAGACCTTTGAATGATGGCTTCATCGCCTCCGTTCACTTCATTTCGTATTGTCGAGTTGCTTTATGCAGTCGGATACTAAATCAAAACATAAGTCCTTTCTCGGATCATTTTGTCTCCCTCCTGCGACTAGTATCAAAATGGAGATATGACACGTGACTTAGTAAAGTCGTCTAACGGAGATCTCAGCGTGGATACAAGTAGAGGTAGCTTTTCTAAAGGTTATTAGTTAATATCATTTCTGCTTCACATCATCCAACAAGTATAATTTAATTATGTTGTTTATTTCTATGATTATGTCTACACATACGTGTATCCTTGTATGTATGTGATATGCATGTTATAATAATTTAGATTATTATGTTTCCGCTGCTTGTTTATCAAAATAAAATTTAAAATGCACATAAAGACACCCAACAAATACATCAGTGTTTTCATGTTTTTTTCACCCCATAGACATATTGATTACCCTTTGGATGAATTCTTTCATAATCATACGTTGAGATAAAAGATATTGCATTTATCAACATTCATCATTAGTGAAATTAAAATCCTATAATTACCATCCATACTAGCTTTCTCATCGTTTTCTGTCCCCGGGGCAATGGTGTCGCGGTAGGACATCCAGGTTGTCAGCCAGGCACCTGCGGTTCGATCCCCAGCTACGACGTATTTGTAGGAATTTTCCTCCAAATGGAGAGTGCAACAAAGGATGCTAGGCGTCTGGGCTGGCCATTGCGTGCACTTCCCGATTTACCCTGGTGGTCGGTGGAAAACTTCCGTGGGACCGGATCGGTCACCCCTAGAGATAGTCAATGGGGCTAACTGAGATTTAACATTTTTTTTCTCATCATTTTCTCTCGATCGCTTTTGGTTCTTTACCACAACACAACTTTTCTTGATTCTCTAATAACCCCTTTGCAAATAATTTGATACTCGACAACACAGTCCTAATGGATAATATTTTTATTACTTGACTATATCGTACACTTGTGGTATGACCACATCAACTACTTATGATACAATTATTTATACCTCTTGAGAAGTCATAGTCCCTGGATCTGTTGAAGGTATTTAAAGTTAAAGTTGGAAATAAACTAGGCAAGAAGGTTAAGGTTATCAAATCTTACTGTGATGGTGAATACTATGAAAGATATGAAGGATCAGGTGAAGGGAACAGATACACGAATAATTATAACGTTACTAAAGGGTTTAGAAGTGGTTTTAGAATCAACTATAATTTTTTGATTGATTAGGGTTCATGATGTACTGTTAAGTGTCATTAATGATTGATCCATAATTAATAATTAATTATGGATGACCAACATATACTTAAAACTTATAAAGTCATATGTACTATGAATTTATCCAAAAAAACATATAATGAGTTTGAGAATTAGATTATTAAATTGAGAAAAATTGAGTTTAGTTGGACTAGACAAAGTCAAATATGGAAGATATTTTGTTATAACGGAAGTGTAGATGAGCCACATCTGCCTCTTTGATTTAATTTTAATTAAAAAATGATTTGATTTTAAACCAATATGGTTTAGTCTTGAACCAAACTTAAGGCTAATGGTTTGAATTTTGATTTAGCGGATACAGATTTGGATTCACTAATTAAATCCGTTAGGAGATCTATAAATAGATCCAGTTAGAAGAGAGAAATAAGATTTTTTATCTTTGCGACAAAAACCTAAGGTTAGGTTTTTGATCCTCTCTTCTCTCCCTCTCCTCCTTGTCACCATTGACCACTAAAGGGCTCTCCTTTATGCTGCTGCCCAACACCACCGGGGGGCTTATTGCCACCGACCAACACTGCTGGAGACTTATTCTCTGACCCCTCTTTCTTCTGCGACAAGCCATCTGTTGGGATTATCCTGGTACGTTGTATGTGTTTACACGTTTTACAAACGTACGCAGCAGAAAAATAATAATTAAACCTAATTATTACAATACTTGCAACACACGTATGCAAATGCAACAGACATAAGACATGATTAGAATTTAAAATTTTTAGAATAATAAATACTTTGCGCGTACCTGGTGTATGACGCTCAACGAGAATAGTATCAATCGAGCGACCCTTGTCGAAGTTCTGCCTCTACTAGTGATCCAAGCCAAACTCTCATCTGGACGACTTTCTAAGTCATGAATCATATCACCGTCTTCGATATTAGCTGATGATTGGTAACAATCAATACGAGAGAAAATCTCATTCCGAAAAACACGCAACAATATTTATCGTGGTTATTTTTCAGGGTTTTCTAACTATCATCGACAATCATATTCCTGGTATAGTTTTCGGTGGTCAATCTTTGATCGCTAATTTGAAGCAAATGGTCTGAACTTTAACCGACAAAATAGAATTATCTTAGCGACTTCACAAGCTAGGTGGCGATAAGTGAGCTCCAACAATGCAAAACAGTCGAAGTGCAAGCTCTGATAGTGGTTTAAGGTCGTGGCCATGGATGGCAAGATCCGGGAGAAGATTCAAAACCTCCGACTGATCCCTATCTTGGAGGAAGCAACAAGCAAGAGGTGGCGCGATTAGGGTTCTTCGATCGGTGACAGAGAAAACTCTTTTCCCAATGTGCTAGCGAAGAAGATCCGCCAGTCATATTGCAATTCCAGAGAGGAAGGAGGACAACATCGGAAACTTCTCCTACGATCGGCCACCATGACCAAAAGACCAAAATCACAATTAGGGAAAAATCGGTTGTCAACACGATCGGGAAGCTAAGCCACGTTCGAGAGGGAAGGACGATGCTCGGAAGAGAAGGTGCGACAATCTTCTCAATCAGCCACTACTGCCCGGGGAGAGGAGGTGCCGAAGACCTTCTCTGCTCTGCCATCAACCACCGCTGCTGCTAGCCACCACAGGCAGTCATCGTTGCCCGCGAACGAGAGAAACAGAGCGCTCGGGAGAGGCTTTGGCCGACGACATTCTTATGGAGGAGAGGCTCGACCGACGACAACTTTGCTCTCGACGGATGGCGTGAACAGGGAGGAAGAAGCGACTTCTAGGGTTTGCCTCCGAGCTCTTCCACATGGTCTGCTTCCTTTTAAAATGCGATTCTCCCAAGTTTACCATCAGCAGACGCGATTGTGGAGGAGTCGTGTGAGGAAATCAGGTCACCAACAAATGTGGGATCACGAGATCGCGATCCCCAGTGTGCGCGATGGCCGAGTGAGGAGAAAAGAAAACTCAGATTTTAGGCTTGAATCGAGTTCAACTAAATGGCTATTGTAGCAAACCGGATTGAACCGATATCGTAGTAAATTGAGTTTATTGATTCAAAACTAAATTACTTGGTTCAATAACCAAACGACCTCCGATTTGATCCAAATCAGTTTTGTTCATTTCATCTTCATAAGACGAAGTCCATCATTACTTCCGTTTTGCCAAAATATCTCCCATCATAAACCAAATCAAATTGATTCAAAACTGAATCGCTTGATTCAAAAACCAAAATATCTTCGATTTGAATCAAATCTTTTTTATTTATTTCATCTTCATAAGTCCTTTAAAAAATTTGTAGTCATGTGATCTAATATATTTTTGATTATGTTGATCGTCCGTAATAATTTTTTATCAGTCTTATTTTTCATGCTGGTTGTCAAACAATTTTTTCGGTTCACGAACCAAATCCACTCAAGCTTGGATGTTCTTCTCCTGTATCAGTTAACTAACGTTAGTTATTTCACAGTGTATCGTTCAAAGAATATAGTAAATAAAGAATAATTGTCAATGAAATAAAGCGAGAAATAAATATTCTTTATTAATTTGAAATAGTCATTCCATAAAAATAAAGATCTATTTGAAACAACTATTACGTGGAGAACATATAATCTCAATTGGAAGATAGAAGAATGCATTCTCTCTCTTCTTTTGGAAATTATTAAAACATGGAAACAAAAAATGGCCGCAAGATCGACGAGATTCAATCTCGGTCAATAACATACGCAAACAATTATAAAATTAATATCCTCTTTATATTATTTTTAATTCTTTCCAAAACTCGAGATAAAAGATAGGCGAAGGATTCAGATTCAGATTCAGATTCAGATTCAGACGACGCAGCAGTGCACTCCCCACCACTAAACACATTGAATCTGATTTACATGGGCCGGGAGGCCCAAAGACAAAAAAGAAAAAAGCCCCACGATGCCAGGAGTCCACCCACCGTTGGATGTGGTTTCCGCGGGGTCTCTCTCGCTTCCAACGCACCACGTTGCCATATTCGCCTCGACCGAGGCGATACATTGGCATCGGCGTCGGTTCCATCCATTGCCCGTCGTTATTTATTCCTCCCCCAGTCCCACTACGCTTCTCCCGTGCCCAACTAAAATCGAATTAATTGAAAAGGCAAGACAAGGGGCAAAAAAAGAAAGCAAAACGATTCCAACTCCTTCCTGTCGCTCTCTCCGGATCTGTCACGGAAGCGAAAAGAAAAAAAAAAGAAAAATGAAATGAAAATTAGAAGACCAAACCGAGAACCGGAGCTTCAAACCCTAACCCTAGGTTCCCCGCCTTCCACCCCTACCCCCACCTCCCTCTCCTGTCGTCTTCTCCTCCCTTCCCCTCTCCTCCAGGTCTCGCCCTAGGCGAGCTTGCCTTCCTCCACCCCTACGATTCCGGGGATGTCGCGCTGACGCCCCCGGGTCGTGATGAAGGGTAAAGGGACCGACCTCCGTTCCGATGCCGCCGAGAACCCTTCCTCCGCGCCCTCCCCGCCTTCCGGCTTAGATCTTTTCTCCCAGGCGAGGAAGGCGCTCTCAGTCCGATGCCCCTTCGACGGCGAGGAGTCTACGCCTAGGGTTCCGACGCTCCCTTCTCGTCTGGCCTCTTTTCTCGCTCGCGCCTCCGAGAGCCACAAGAAGCAACGAAAGGTCGCGGGGGAGAACACTGAGAAGCCGTCGACGCCTGGTAAGCCGCCCACTGTTTGGGATGAAACTGAAGAGTACTTTCGGCCACTCACTCTGTCGGACGTCGACCTACTGGTTCCGACACTCGAGTTGGGTCCAGGTTCAGTAGATTCCTGCCTAATTATGCCAGTTCTTGGAAATTGGGCGGAGGGTAGCAAGACAGTTGGGGAGTCGGAGCCTTCTGCCCCGCAATTGAATTCCGTTTCATTGCCTGAGAAAGAACAACAACTCTTAGACCTTCAAACAGAGGAGACAGAGAAAGTTCAAGATGGCCAGAAGGTGCCTCTTCCTGAAACAGATGGGATTCCGGCTCCTGGAGACGGTGCATTATTAGCTGAAGGAGAAGAAGAAAATGATCATAGTTTATCTTTTCATTGGCTTTTGGGTTCAAAGGAACGTTTCAATCTCACGTCTCAGCGCCCAAACAAGAATCGGAAGCTCCTGGGTGGAGATGCTGGCTTGGATAGGTTGCTACTGCTTCCTCATTCACATTCAGGAGCTGAAATATGTGATGCATGTTGCACTGCAGAGAGTAGAGCGAAGTCGAACAAGTTGCTTCACTGCCATTCTTGCAAGGCTTTGGTGCACCAGAAATGTTATGGGGTAAATGAGGCTTTGGACGGGGCTTGGGTTTGTTCTTGGTGTAAGCATTTGGAGAAAGCAAGTAAAGTCATACAGGGAAGGCCATGTTTTCTTTGTCCCAGGGAAGGTGGAGCAATGAAAGAACTAAACATTGGTCCATCCGGTTACCCTAGCGATTATGGTACATTTGTGCACCTGTTTTGTAGTCTGTGGACACCAGAAGTGTTCGTCGAAGACACTGCTTCAATGCAATTGGTTATGAATGCTGGCAGCATAGATGATAATCGGAGGAGGTTGGTCTGTCATTTATGCAAGGTGAAGCATGGTGTATGTGTAAGATGCAGCCATGGTAATTCTATTCGTTGTTTCCCTTGCTGTCCTTTGTTGCTAACATATAGCTTGATGTCTTATTTCTTCATGTTTAATATTTAGGCTATGTTTTCTATGAGGGAGTGAATTTGTGAGGGATGTAGAATAAGACTAGTGAAACAAATTTAGAGGAAAAGGATAATGTGCTGTATCCTTCATTTGTGTGTTCCTTGGAGGAAAGAATCAAGAGATTAATTTTTCCCACCATTTTTTTTAGAGGGAAAGAAAGAGTGAGGGAATTTTAAATTTAACAAATTGTTTTTCTAAAAACTAAAAAAAGATTAAAAAGAGCTTTTTTCAAGCTAGTGGCATTGGATAGCTAATTGTATTTTCCATCTGATTTGGATAGAAGCCAAATGAATTACAACTGGCTAAAGAGTTCTCTTACTTTTTCTTTCCTTCCATTTCCCTTAAAGGAAGTGGAGGGAAATAGGATAGCTTCATTCCCCTCCTCTGATATTTCCATGAAGGGAAACAAGTGCTTACTGCTTTTAATCTTTCACCATTTCAGGATGTGTTTGTGCACATTCAATACATTGTATGCGTTTATGCTTAGAAAATTTGATGTGATTTATAATTGTTCAAATTTTTCACTCTTGTCATTCAGATTAATGTTTTCCCTTCTATTATCTTCTAAATAGGTTGTTCTAGTATTCATGTTTGCACAATTCTCTTCATTCCTTTGTAACAAGTTGCTAGTATCTCTCCTGCTATGCTGTATATCATGCAACACTCTACTTGCAAGCAACTGCATCAACTGTATGTTATATCATTGTTGTGGATTTTTCTTTGGTCAGATTAGTGCCCTGATGAGTGCTTGGTTTATAAATTTAATAGATTCAAAGAGAGGATAGAAACTTGGAGTGATTTACTTTGTTTCTTTGGTCAGTTTGGTTCAGTTTGTGCCAAATGGACACAAACATGGCGATGCCTTTTATTTTATGGATAGCGTGAAGAGTTATTTTTGAACAGTTAAGATTGTCTTGCTACCATTAATGAGCTCTGCAAGTCTCTTGGATCTGCAGTTTTCTTGTTTTTCTCTTTAGTTATTGTCTTGATAACTGGTTCAGCTTTGATACTTCAGGAACATGTAGAACATCTTTCCACCCTATGTGTGCTAGGGAGTCAAAGAATCAGATGGAGATTTGGGGAAAATTTGGGTGTTCTAATGTAAATCTTCATTGTCTCTCTTCTTTTCTGTGACTTTTTGTATTTTATTAATCTCTTCATCAAAACTTTTCTTCTCTTACACCTTATAGGTTGAGTTGCGAGCTTTTTGCTCAAAACACACTGCTTTCCAGGATGTGAAAAGTGTTAAAGACTTCCCTACTAACTTCTTAATGGCTACTGATGACCATTCTATGACAGACAAGCTTTCAATCAATATTCCCCCTGCCAAAAAGTTGCCAAAATTACGATTTACTCGCAAGAATAGAGATAAAAACTACATGCAAAATGAAATTGCAAAGTTCACTTCTGAGAAAATAGTCCAGGTGGAACCAGGTGAGCAAGATACTGTAGGAAGTAAGCTTAATCTTGATAGTGGCCAAGCAGGTTCTACTACAGAGATGGCTTCTGTTGGAGCTATTGACAGTGAAATTGTTAAACGAAGTACCGCTGATGTCCCTGCAATACTTAGAGAGGTAATATTCACCAACTCACAACCATTGTCATGTTGCTGGTAGTGGGCTATTTTTCTCTTTGTTGGTCAATCTGTTGTTGGAGGCAGCTTTAGCCTCCTTGTTTCTAAATTTACCTAGTTTGTCAAGTTCTGTCAGCTTTTTCTTTTTCTTTGTTTTGGTAATTTTGGTTGTTGGCTTGATTTTTGGTTTTCTATTTGTTATCCTAACAAAGTTGATGCAGCTTTCTAATTAACATTATATGTAATATATAATCAACTAGGAAATGTTTAAAAAATGTGATGTTAATGGATAAACGTGAGCAACTCAAGAAAACCCAAAAGACCAAACTTGTCTGGACCTACCTAATCATCCCTCATTCTTTAATCTCAGATATTTTTTTCCAACCTAGCTTGTGCCTAACAACTAGTTACCAAACATTGTTGCGTAACTTTGGCTATCAATTATGGTTGTCGAATTGCAGGATAGATCTTAGGATTTTTCTATCATATGACTCAAATTAGGCTAAATATTGTTGCATAATTTTGGTTCTTAACACTATATGTGATATGTAATCAACTAGGAAATGCTTCAAAAATTTGATGTTAATCAATCACCCTGAGCAAATCCTATAGATCGAACTTGTCTGAACCTACCTAGTAATCCCTCATCATTAATCTTTAGACATTTTGTTCAACCCAACTTGTTTCGAACAACTAATTACTATATGCTGCTGTATAACTTTGGCTAACAACTGTGGTTGATCTTTCAATCATCGACCCAAATTAGGATCGAAATCCATATGGGACATTTCACAAATCTACACTTTGGTTGTCATTGCTACCAACCACCAAAGTACAATCAAACAGAATCAGTCATATAAGAATTATTTTAATCTCCATATAGCTATCATCAGTGTTATAGATGTTACTCATTTTGTTACATAAAGATCTGAAACTAGTTCATAATCATCATAGAAAGGAATTATAACAAAATATATAGACAATGAAAATTCTATCTGTTTGAAAATAGGAACAACTAATGAGAATATTTACTTTATAAAAAATAGAAACAAAAATAGTGACTATCCTACAAATTGAGTCTTCTACATAAAAATGGGTTGGAATATCTTGTTCCAAATAGAATGAGTCTGAATATCTTCTTTCAAATAGAATGACCTGGAATATCTTTATCTAAATCATTCCCTAAATGGAGAGGATTTCTAAACTCCTCAACCTGGAGTATATGTGTTGATCATTTGAGCCTTGCTCACTAATTCTTTAAATTTAGCTTATGAAGCTTCTTTGCCAGAATGTTAGCTGTTTGCTCCCTAGTATGAACATGTCATACATACACTCCTGTTTTCTAATTTCTCCTTGATGAAATAGCAGTCAACCTTTACATGTTTTCTATGCTTACAGATGCCTTGTTTTTGTAATATAGCTTTATAGGAGAGCTGCTAGGGATTTTTATTCAGTTAAAAGTCTCCCTAGTGATATCCCTTCTCACATACAGTGAGCCAATGCTCAAGATTCAACCTCTGCCCTGTTTCTTGCAATTATATATTGTTTCTTCTCTATGTCACAAGAAAAGTACAATATCCTGAAATTGAACTTGTATTGACAGAAGAATTTACCAAATTAACATTGGTGTAAATCTCTATTACCCTGGAACCACCTTTCTTGAAAAACAAATCCCTATCAGAAGTGTTAGACACCTTAAGATTCTATTACCATCTCCTTCAGTGAGTGTATAAATGGGCTAACCACAGTGACTGCAACTCTAATGTTAGACATTAGCCTCAAATGCTACTCTTAACCAATCTACCTATCACTCCTCAATGTCTCACTTGGTATTAGGCTCACTAGGTGTATAGTTTAAAATTTTGAGCCATGCGGTTGGCATGGACGGAATTTACCGTTCTGCCCTTCGACTAACATCGGCATCGACACCGATACCATCAATAAAGGGTAGAGCCTCTCGCGGTAGCCTCATGGAGGATGCGCGAAGGTCGTACGAGGTCGCACGAAGGCCGTGAAGATCACATGGAGGCCTCCCTTGACTGCGAGGTTTCAAGCGAGGCCCCGTGATCAGGCGAGGCATCGCGGAAGGCCTTATGCGACCTCTGCGAGGCCAAGCTGGCTCACATGACGTTCGCGCAAGAACTCACGATCTTCACATGAGAATCCGTAGTTAGGTGAGGCTTTCGTGCAGCCTTTGTGTGCGACCTCGCGGCTAGAGCCGTTAATTTGGGTTGAGCTTCTCGGGTTGGCCCTCCCCGTCAAACAATTTAATCGGGTTGGGTTGAAATTTTATTAATCCATTTAAAAGCGGACCTAAACGGGCCAACCCACACGGGTTGTAGGTACAGGTGGGCCAGCTTGTGGCGGGCTCAGGTTGGCTCGTGGGTTAAGAAGGATTTTTTTTTTCAAAATTCAAAACTAAAGTGGAAAACTTAATGGGTTTGTGGGTTGATCTGCCTAATCCGCAATCCAAAATTAAAAATTTCAACCTTTTCTATATAAGCTTATGGGCTGACCCGCCTAACCCGCAACCCATCTGGTCTTGTGTTGGGTTCCTAGTGGGCTGACCCGCCTCGCTCTGCTAGATGATAGGTTTTTGGTGGACTGAATTGCCCCGCCACCGGTCGACCCGTCTGACAGCTCTATTTGCGGCCAAGCGAGGCCTCTGCGTTGCCTCGTGTGACCTTTGCGAGGTAGCTGTCTATCCGAGCTCACGACTTCACGGAGCCAGACCTCTATGTTTTTTTTCCCATTTCTTGCTTATTTTAATTTTTTTTAAATGATTAAAATTTTTTAATTATTAATTATTTTTCTTTTTCCTTTCTATTTTTAAATTTAAAGATTGAAATTTTTTTCTTTCCATCAGTCCATAATGATAAATATAGAAATTAAGAGAGAAAAAAATTCCTTTTTTAAGGATAGAGAAAAAATACCTAAAGATAGAAAAAATAAATATAATATAATTTCTAAATACTACTTCAATTAAGTTATATTATTTTATATATAAATTTGGTTTAATTTTAAACAATTAAAATAAGTTAAATTAAATTTAAATCTATTTGATCCTAATTATCATGTCTACTTGGGTGGACTTTAATTAATCCTAAATTGACTTTTTACTCAATCTTAATTTTTAAAATATTAATTTAATTAATTAATTATTTTATAAAATTATTTAAGATATAAAATTTTTAATTAAGATAAAATTTGGTATTTTGTATGTTCTAGCTTTTATGATAGAGATCGAGAATTAAAATCATTATTTAAGAATTATAATATATATACTTAATATATCAATCATTTTACTAAATAGAAAATTTATATACTTTTATATATTCTCAAAATAAATATTACATTAATCCATAAATAATTTGAAGTTTTCAAATTGTTATTTGAAATAAAAAGTTTCACTCATTTTATTGAAAATGAGATATATTTATATACAAAGCTAGGAATCTATCTTACATAAGTATCTACAATTAGGAAATTAATTAAGCTAATTAACAGCTAGTATAATTGACAGATATATATTGCTTTATACAGCTAATAGATATATACTGCTATATATATAGCTAACACTTCCTCCTCAAGTTGGAGTATAGATATTAATCATACCCAACTTGTTACAAAGATAATAAATCCGAATCCCATTTAAAGTTTTTGTGAAGATGTCTCCTAGTTATTCACCAATCTTCACATATTCTATAGAAATTAAGTTTTGTTGAATCTTCTCACAACAAAATGACAATCAATTTCAATGTGTTTAGTTTGCTCATGAAACACATGATTTGATGCAATATGAAGAGTAACTTGGTTATCACATCACAATTTTGTTAGTACTGAAGGTTTGAGTCCTATTTCATTCATGAGTTGATATATTCACATTATCTCACATAGACTTGTGCCATAGCTCTATATGTTGACTCTGCATTGGATCGTAACATAATGTTTTGCTTCTTACTCTTCTATAAGATTAAATTTCCTCCAACAAAGATACAATAACCTGAAATAGATCTTCTATCCATTTTGGAACCTGTCCAATCTGCATATGAAAAATACTCAATATGAGTGTGCCCATGATTTGCATACATGATATCATGTTCGGGTGCTCCTTTCAAATAATACAAAATTTATTTTACCGCTGTCGAATGATGAATTGTTGGAGATGACAAAAATTGATTGACAACACTAATCGGATATGTAATATCTGAACGAGTTACAGTAAGGTAATTTAACTTCCCAACCAACCTTCGATACCTTTTAGGATGTTCAAATAGTTCCCAATCTCTTGTGAGATGCATGTTCTGAGTTATTAGAACACTATAAGGTTTTGTCCCTAATTTTTCTATCTCAGTTAATAGGTTGAGGACATATTTTCTCTGAGATGGAAATATACCTTTTTTACTCCTTATAACTTCAATGCCTAAAAAATACTTTAGCACCCTCAAGTCCTTCGTGTGAAACTGAGTATGAATGAAAGACTTAAGAGATGTGATTCCCGTAGTATCACTTCCAGTGATAACAATATTATCCATATATACAACTAACAGGATGATACGAGCTTCTGATTGCTTGTAGAACACAGAATGGTCAAATTTGCTTTTCATCATACTAAATTTGTCAACAATCTTACTAAATTTTCTAAACCAAGCGCGAGTACTCTATTTCAAACCATACAAAGATTTTCGAAGATGACAAACTCGCCCTGACTCTTCCTGAGCAACAAAATCAGGAGATTGCTCCGTATATACCTCCTCTTGGAGATCTCCATGAAGAAAAACATTCTTGATATCAAGTTGATGTAAAGACCAATGATGAGTAGTAGCTATTGAAATAAACAATCGAACATATATTAATTTTGCAACAGGAGAAAAAAATGTTAAAATAGTTTACACCATAGGTCTAAGCATAACCTTTTGCAACAAGTCAGACTTTCAATCTTGTAACTAACCCATCCGGATTGACTTTAACTGCGAAGACCCTTTTGCATCCTATAGTCCATTTCCCTGAAGGTAAATCGACCAAGTCCCAACTGCCATTGTCATCAAACATTCATCTCCTCTATCATTGCCTTATACCAAACAGGATAAGTAGGATAAAAGACATGACTTCACGGACAGTTTTAGGAATAGAAATTGAGTCAAGTGAAGTAATAAAAGAGCAAGAGGAAGACGATAAGCCATTATAAGAAACAAAAGAAGTAGGATAAGTAAATTGACATTTACCTTTGCGTAATGCAATAGAGAGATCATTACTTAGGACTGGATCTGCTGACAAAGGAGGAGGTGCAGGACATGAATCAAGAGGTTGACGCGACTTGAATAATAAGAAGTTTGATAGGATCTGGTTCTGAGACAGGTGTGGAGGATTTGATAGAATATGCCAATAAATCATCATAAGGTGTCTTCCATGAAGGTAACATCAATTGAAACAAGATATTTGTTAATGTTGGGACAATATCACCTATAACTTTTCTGAAGACGAGAAGGAAGACACATTTTAAAGATTTGGGGGTCTAATTTAGTGATATACGGACAAACATCACGAATAAAACAAGTGCTACCAGATATCCTAGGGTTAATAGGAAACGACTTATTAGAAAAAGTATTTTGAAAGGAATTTTACCATGAAGAGTGGAAGATGACATGCGGTTAATGAGAAAACATACTATAGAAATTACATCAGTCCAAAATGTTCTGGGAACATTCATTTGGAATAAAAGAGCTCGTGCAGTTTCAAGAAGATGTTTGTTCTTACATTCTGCCACACTATTTTGATAAGTTTTAACACGAGATTTCATGAAGCAAGCCATTCTAACTCATATGAGATTGAAATAAACTAGATGTATATTCTTTGGCATTATTACTTCACAACGTATAGATGGACACATTGAATTGAGTTCTAACCTTAGCAAAAAATGTACAAAATAGAGAAAATAATTCAAAATGATTTTTCATTAAATATAATTAAGTTACACGAGAATAATCATCCACCAAAGTAACAAAGTATCTAAATCCAAGTTTAGATAAAATAGGATAAATACCCCAAATATCAGAATGAACTAATTCAAAAGGAACAATAACATGTTTATTGACTCTAGGGCTCGAACTAAGACGCTGTTGTTTTGCAAATTGATATGATTCATAATCTAATGAAGATATCTTATTATATTGTGGACAAAGCTTCTTTAATATGGGAGAAATGAATGATCTAACTTACAATGAGCCTCGAAAAGAAAAGAGACACTCAAGCAAACAAAAGAATTTGGGAGCGGTGTGTCAAGAATGTAGAGGCCTCCAGATTCATGTCTTTTACCAATAATCTTCTTCATTATAAGATCTTAAAATAAATAATCATCAAGAAAAAATGAGATGCAACAATTAATATTGCGAGTTAGTTGATTGATAGAGAGCAAATTAAAGAATAAATTAGGTAAATATAAGATAGAGGAAGCAAAGGGGTAAGATTGATAGTGCCAGATCTACTAACATAAGATGGAGATCTATCAGTTAAAGGAACGGTAGGATTGTTAGCTTTAGACTGAAAAGTAGAAAAGTGACTAGAATTATCTATTATATGATCCGTGACACCAGAATCAATGATCTATTTGGAGGATGAGGAAAGAAGACATGCGTTGTGTTTATCTGAATCAGCAATAGCAGTGATAGAAGATGATGAAAAACTTGAGTGATTTTTGATATTGTGAGAACTTGACAAATTTATATGTAGAGATAAGGATGGATTTATCAGAGACATTATTAGTGGGCGCAATCTGGGCCAAGTGTTGTTGTTGATTTTTGTACTGAAGTTTTCTACACTCAAACTTCGTATGACCTGACGTACGACAGTAGTTGCACACAATAACACTAGAATTCGGCGTTCAAGTTTCAAAGTTTTGAGGGTTACTTTCTTTGTTTCCACTGTGATTAGTTGATCTCCTAGGTATATAGTTAGTATTGCGACTTATCAAGGCACCACTAAATGGAACGGGTGCAGTACTTTTTGTACGGAGAATGCAACTAAATACATCTTGTAGGGACTGATCTTGTGTTTCTACACAGTAAAAGGCTTTGTAAACCTCATACACGAAGGAGAGATTCCCTGTTACAGAGTACAAAAACTTCAGATAATCCATCAAGTTTTTAACAACTTACAGTGATTGATCAAACCAATTACTTCACTATCAATAGAATTCCAAATCTGAAGGAATAAGCGGTCATCCTCTCTAAGCTATATCTGCTTTAAATCATCTTTGGGAGGATCATCAGTCAAACGACCATCTTTGTCAATACTTTGTAGATAGAGGCGAACAGTCTTAACTCCAATCCAAGTAGTTCGAATCATTTAGCTTCTGGTCCATGATTTTAGATATCACAGGAACCACATCTGTCACAATAGACTACTTATTTTCAGCTATAAGACCTTGAAACCTAGGAAAAAAATAGCAGAAGACCAAAATAGAGAATACAAAGCAGAATAAATACCACAATCCAAACTTTGTCCAATGGAAGTCCACAAGCAAGGATGCATTCATACGAGTTGGCGTGTGAAACCCTATATTCTAATCTCTAATATTGCTCTGATACTATGTTATTTGAGATGAAAAAAATCACTCATTTTATTGAAAGATGAGATATTTATATACAAAGTTAGGAATCTATCTTAGGTAATTATCTACAATTAGAAAGTATTAAATTAAGCTAATTAACAGCTAGCATAATTGACAGATATATATTGCTATATACAGCTAGAAGATATATACTGCTAACACAAATAAATATACATAATCAATCCTTAAATTCATCAAAATATATCTAAACATGTCTAAATCGAAGATGATGACCATTTTAAATGCAAGGTCTTCGACTTGATGTCTTTACAATGAAACTTAAATTGATGATCAATCTTCATCACCATTGTAAATGCAAACTCTTGAACTTGACACCTCTACGATAAAATTATAATTAAAACTATTTAATTATGTGTAATATTAATAAAAATATAAATTTTAAATTTATACATTCAACAAACACAAACAGTTATTGTAAAAGATTCAATAAGCATCAAATATTTCATAAGATAATATAAAAATTTGAATTAAACATTGAACATCTCAAATATAATTTATAGTAAATATTTATAACAATTAAATATTAATAAAAATATTTTTAATTAATATACTTTATATTTTAAAAAATATCAAAATCGTATCGGTTCAATATGATATGGTACCGAAACTTATAAACTTCCTCATGTAGGCCACTATTTTGAAATGCATTCTTGATATCCAGTTGTTGTAGAGATCAAATCAAGATTGGGTTCTAATAATAGAAGGCCCTAAACTGTATTAAGTTTGTCTATAGGACAAAAGTCTCCTAATACCGAATACCACATGTTTGGGTAAATCCACTGGCAATAATCCTTTGTACCTGTTCACGCTCCATCTACATTGAACTTTTCTGTGAAGACCCACTTATCCCACTGTTTTCTTCCCTTTGTGTAATTCCACAGCCCCCAAGTATCATTCCTTTGTGTAGCACCATTCTCTTTGTGAATTACTATTCTCCATGTAAGGTAACACGAGCTTCTTGTATGACAATAAGGTAGTAATGGCTTTGTATAACGTGTGATAAGGAATGAACCTTGATATACATGCTGGGTGCATGATCTAATCTTTTTTCTGAAAACTTTAGGTAGGCATAGATCTAGGTCTTTGCTTTGTAGCTCAACATCGTGCTTAATCAGTTTTCTAGATGGCTTGGCATCCGAGCTTGAACTTAGGTTAGACTTTTGACCTTGCTGAGCTTCTGGTTCAGTCACCACTGAATGTTTTTTGTGTCAATACACAAGTAACTCAGGAGGATGAGAGCTGCCTCCTCTCATTCCTGCATATTTTTTCTTAGTCAGTGAGTTGCACAATAGGGATAGCATCAAACTGCATGTTAGGTAGTACTGGCGGCGCTCGGATAAAATGGGAGTCAGCCAATGGTATGTTCAGCTTCTGGACTATCCTAAGATTTGTGTTCATCCAAAGTCTCTTCTTGAAGAGGTATGGGAAAGATAAGATTGGGATTCATGACAGGTAACATCCATGGACTCAAATACATGGCTAAGTTATGTTGAATAACATTTGTACTCACATTGAGTGGGTGAATACCCAGTTAACACCTACCTGGCCAATTTTGGACTAATGGTTTTGAGGTTGCCTGTGTATAAAAGTAGGGCATCCAAAGGTCCAAAGTGGAAGATATGAGATGCAGTTTAGAAAGCCTTTTCTTGGGGCAGATTTTAAAGGAGACTGCAAGGTGACCATATATGACAGCATATGACCTATGCAATCTGCATGTGCAATTAAAAAAAAAACAAATTTGATCCTTTCAAAACAATTTAAACTTGACCACATTTATGTAAAACCCTAAGTTATCCTATAGTAGCTTGTAACTCGTATGTGTTAAACACTTGCTTTACTAGTGATCAGGTTTGAAATCTCGAGCTGATGTTTCAGTATGGTGTCAGTGATAAATTAGCGATGGAAGGAGGAAAGAGATGGATTAAAAGAAAAAGATAAATAACTTTTATTTTTTTGTTTTCCATTTGAAATGCAATAATTTGGACATTATCTTATATGAAGAAAAATTGTAAAAACAACTCAATTTTAGCATGTCAAGGAGTATTGAGTGTTAACACAATACTCAACATAGGAGACTTTGTCTTGGTGTCGAGTAGTAGTGAGTTTTGGTAATTTATCAGAATAATACGTTTCGACCGACATGGTACAAAATTTTAAAACATGCTAGTGATAAATACTTTAGATATCACTCAGAATATTTTTTAAGTATTTTAAGTAACTGCATATGCCTCCACATATAGCACATGCATTATACAATGAGTTGACGACGTGCTGCCTGCCTACACTTTTTGAAACCTTGAGGTGAAAAATTTGGACATGCTTATAAAAGAAGTGGTGTTGGGAAACTAAACATGAGGATTTTTGAGAGCATTCTATTTATGAGACAGCTCGCTATTAGAATGATTTCACTTCAAAGATATTATGGACGTGCGTAGTGAACATTAAGGCTTTAGCAACTTCTAGAAGGGGTTGATTTTTCCCTTCTTCTACACCATTTTGTGAGATATATTAGGATAGGAGCATATTGATGAATAATTCCATTAGAGTTTGTTCACCTAGAATGGAGTTGAAGTTTTCTTTTCCTTGTTAGTTCTCAATGTCTGAATGGTGTTGAATTGACTTTTTTTTATTAAATTATTGTATGAAATGTTTTGAATCTTTTATACCTCAGTTTTTTCTTAAAGAAGGCAGACTCAGCACTCTAGTGTGAACACTAAGAATGTAATCAACCACTGAATAATTGAGATATTTTAGATATGAGAAGATCCTCTTATGTTACTACGGATTAGGGAGAAAGGGTGATACTTTTCAGTTTGACAAGGAATGATATACAAACACAAAACTGAAAGAATTAGGATTTTTACTCGTAAATTCACTGCCACAAAATTAAGACATCATTCTGGGAAATAGAAAAGGAGTTATGTTGGGTTGTTGTATCATGTTTTCTCATGCAAGCATCATCTTCAACGTAGTGAAGTCCACCATCTTCTCTAGCACTACAGTCATCCTCCTTGATCCTTGCCTCAAATTTTACAAGCTATAGAATTTAGTAGTTCATTTAGTTCATGAGCTATTTTTCTAAAAAAACAACTTAGGCTAAATTTGGTAAGTGCAACACAGAATAGAGTATAATTATTTTATGACCTATCTTCCTGAAAGAAACAAATTACAAGCTAATTTGTAAGTGCAGCAAAATAAGACTGCAATTGTTTTTTGACAGGTTTATTAAAACTTCTCCAGCAATAGAGGTGAATATTTCATCTAATATTTTAACTTTGGAATTTCAATGGTATAGTAGTAAAATAGAGATGGGGTTACTTGTCATATGGTTGCATGTTCTAGAATCAAATATCTTGGGAATTTTAATTTGGTCATGAAAATCAGTAATTTTGTGAGCAAATTTGACTATTGTTGTGCTTGAATTATTTTCCCCCAACTAACTCAAAAGCATATTGTCTTATTTTAGCTATTCTAGCTTGGTCTTATCACAACATACCTCCAAAGACTCATTGTTAGCACTAGGTTCCTTGTTTTTCTCCTTTACTAATGGCTGGTAATCCTTGCTATCTTATTGTTTATCATTAATGATAACCCTATACGAAAGAATTCTGAAACCACTATAGAATGGACATATCTGGACCTGATAGAAGAAGCCACATGCTTACTTGAGCTTGTGGTTTTCCTTCCCATATTGTTGTGCGGGCTCAAGTGATGAAGGAAAAAATAGATAAGCTAGCATGGCACAAAGCTCAAAGACCGTGAAACTAGTTCTTAGAGAATGCTTTTATTCTCTTTCTCACTACAGAAAGGGACAATGAAAATACCATCTGTCTTAAAAAAGAAGCAAAATAATTGAAAGACAAAATAATTTAGAATATTCACTATTTGAAGAAAAGAAACAAAAACAAGTTTCTCCTAGACATCTAGATAGAATGATTTGAATATCCTATTCTGAATAGAATGTCTCAAAATGTCTTCTTCCAAATTGAATGCTTTGGAATATCTTCTTCCCATAATTATTAAAGGCGCTCGCTTGGCTGCGCCTTGGTGCAAGGTGTGGCTAGGCGAGCCCCTTGCACTTTGTTGCCTTAAGCGCATGCCTTGTGAGAGGTGACAGGTGTGCTTGAGACGCGATTTTTCTTGCTTCATAGAAGTGAGACGTACATGCCAAAAAAAACTTTCTAAAGTCTTGCCCATACCTTTAATCACTCTTTTAATTAATTACGTAGCATGCATGCAACACTTATTTCTCTATTTTTGAATGAAAAAAGTGATTTTGAACATGTAAGTATAAATATTTAAGGAAATATTAAATTTTTTGTTTTGTGTGAAGCTTCATTCCAAAAGAATAAATAGGCTGAAGAAAAAAAAGACTAAATGATTAAGTTTTTGTTAAGTATAATAGGGCTTTGAGACGTCGATATGATATGTGTGGCACTGTTGATTCTATTTCTTTAGATGAGATTGACGATAGCGATGAATGATTGATGAGGTGATTGAAAGATAACACTGATGAATAAAATGATTTAATATTTGATGATGACAATTTGACTTGGAATGAAGTTGCATGAGCTTCTTGAGTTGGTGAAGATGCCTACAGATCTTGAGTTTCATCTTCTTCAAAAGAAGTAAGGGCAACTACATCAAAAGGAACTAAGAGAAGATCTTTTAATCAACTTATTGATGAAGAGGAGGAAGAAATGGATCTTGAGGAAACCGATGAACATTTATCTATACAAATCTAAAACATCTGATGACGATGATAATAATATGATTGAGGAAGATTTTGATGATTTAGATATTTGATTTTTTTCTTTAATTTGAATTATGCATATAACATATTTTTTTGCTATGAATTTTATATTTACATGAACTATAATTTTGTTAGTGAAATATTTTGATAGAAATTTCCTATATATTTTTGAATTGTAAAAATTTATACTCAAAGCGCCTTACTTTGGTAACACATGCGCCTCACCTTACGCTATGCGCCTCAGGCCCCATAGCATCTGTTGGAAGTAATCCTGAATAAACAACACTGGATTTAACCGGCAGACTAAAACAAAAATCACTAGTCTCATTCCTGTGAATTAATTGCATGGGTATTGGCGTGTTTAGACAATGCTGCACACGGACAGCTTCTGTCTCTGTTCTGTCTTAGTTTTGCTAGTTGAAAGTTGCATTATACATGCTGTGATACACAAATAGGCTAATGGATTATGGCTGTGGACCAGAAGCTTTCTGCATCTGGAACCTTATCCAAGTTGGAACTGTCATCTGTTCTGTACAAACCTCACATGGAAATTACCTTGCGTCCAAGCGCTGTTCATGTGAGATTGAGATGAATCATTATGTTGTGATATTGCTCCTATCATACAATTGTAATTGTCTTGTTCAAGCGATGACCTGTTAAAACAATTTGCAACCCTCTGCCAAATTAGTTAGGAACTGTTTACAACAGCTAGACCAGAAATCAAGAGTTCTTTACAGTATGGGAGGGAAGGGTGGTAAAACATGGGATCCAAAATCATGTTTCTTATTGTTGCAATTTCCATCCAACGCTGCTTATACTCTTTTCTGTTTGCAGCTAATTGTCATGGGCAAAATCAGTGCTGAAGATGTTGCATCAGAGATGGGCATCTCATTAGGTTCCTTGCAAGCAGCACTTGTTGTATGTGGACAATTTTGTACTTTTTTTTGTCTTTTGTGGACATTTCTTTGATAGACTGAATCTATGTATGGCAGGGTGAAACAACATCCTTTTCACCTGGTTTAAAGTTGAAAATTATCAAATGGCTTCAGAATTCTGTACATGTATCAGCTTTGCCACCATCAAAACTCAGAAATAGCCCTATGGCATCATCTGAGTATAAAGTTACAAAGATTGATAGCTTAAATGCTGTTAAAGGGAAGGATCCTGAGAACAAGTCAACTGGTGATAAAGTCACAAGCGCTGAGTCATCAGATGCTGTTCTTGTTAAGTCACTACCACCACAAAGAAGAACAAAAGGCCACATGATGATAAAGAATAATGATAAGGCATTATGCTCATCCCTACTCCCTTCCATTTTGGAAAACAGTAATGGGAATATAGACAGTGTTCCGCTTGCCCTTAGCAAAGACATGGTGCAAGATGCTAGTAAAAGAAAATCTCCTAATCCCATCGAGGGCATTCCAAATGACCAAAACCATCCAGAGATGGTAATTATTCTATTAATGTGTTGCATTTGTTGTATTTTTTTAGTCCTTAAAAGGTGCATGTTTGGGCAATTATGTATGGCCTACTTTGCCTACTCAGGCAATTACTGCAATTAGCCCTAGCTTTTCACCAGGGTTTAAACATTTGCACCTAGCGGTGTAGTTTTAAACTGTTGGAATTATTTCGCTTTGTGCTTTCTAACTATTTGCTATGTGGACCCATTTATAGAGGACAAAGACCAAATCAAATACTGTCATTTTTAGAAACCAAACCAAAGGGGGTGGTTTAATTGCTAATACACCTTATTCTTTCTATTGATGTACTGATCCTGATACTGTTGGACCTTTTGCTTCTGAATTCCTTTTGCATGGGTGGTTTTATACATTTGTAGATCACTGCATGTCTGTTTAATCCACTATGCAACAATTAGTAAGTTGGTGGAAACTGATTTAAATGAATTGTTCTATTTTTGTGCATGTAGAATCCGGTAAGGACGTATATCAGTTGAACTATTTGCATGATAAGGATGCTTAATAACCATGCACTTGATGGCTTGGTAAATAGAAATGAAGAAAACATTAGATTATGCATGATAATGACTTTATTTTAGAGTAAAATCTTGTCTTTTTTTGTTGCTAAGGTATAATCGCTAGGCATCCCCAAAGATAGTACCCGTGGGATAATTTCAGCTTTGGATCTTCTTGTTTTTGTCAATCAGCAATCAAATGGTTATGTTTTGCAGAATTGCATACCTTCTTTCATCAACCTGCATTATGATTTGATATAGGTTAATATTATAATTCATTCTATTAATGGACACAGTTTTTCTAACTACTACTAGATGATAATAGTAGCATATATTTCTTCTGCTTAAAATTTACCCACTCAAATTCTTTTAACTAAAATTTAGTAAGTGATTCTAATTACACTTTTATGCAACAAAAGATAACTTAGTTTCTCTTTGTTAATGAATTAGTAATGACTAGATTCATGCTCTCATATCTTATTTTACAGAAGATTATTGAAGACACTCTTAAGAATGAAGATTCTAGTCCTTTGCATCCAGGTTACATGCCTCAAGGTGGGTTGCTGTCTGCTAATTTTGTAATACGTGCATTTCTGTTGTTGTGTTGTTTTATTTCGTGGCTAATTGGTGAACATGGTATATCAAGTGTAGCCATTTTGAGGCATGATTATGGTTGTGTTGTTTGTACTATGTATTTTATGTTCCATAGTTTGAACTCACTAAATGCACTTGACAATGGTACACACTGACAACAATTTTGCATCATATATGGCTTCCAAAATTTTTTCAATTGTTTGGGTTAAGAGTCATGAGAGTTATAATTGTCACTTATTATGCATTTGGTTAGACACTGGGTATTTTAGCCTTTTGAGTATGTGTAGTTTTGTATATAGTGTGATGTTCTCTTGGGTAAATACAATAAACACTATTTTCTCTCTCAACAGGGATATTCTCTCTAATGTCTAAACAAGATTTTATCTCTCAATAGCGTTTAGGGTATAATAGAGTAAGTCCATCTTCTTGGCATTTGGACAAAGAGAATGAGAGAATAAGAGTGGATCTCCTCTCTTAGCCCCGCATGATTGAGTTAGATCCTCTTGGGCATGCTTAAGTATCAACAGGGTATTTTGGCATTTTGGTCGGAAAAAGCTTCTCAGGATTTGACATAGTATAATTGTTTGTTTTAAAAAATGGGAGGTTGAAACTTTTTTTTCCTTAAAAAAGCCAAGGAAATTTTGACAAAAGGGGAGGATCATATTAAAAGGGAGGGCCCATAAGAAAATGTCACTAGTAGTTATTATTCTCCATTCTCATCTTTCTGTCAGAAATTGGTGATTCCCCAGACAGATCCCTCTTGGAGTACAAAGACAGGAAACTTACTTCTCTTCTCAATAGTAGATATTGGAACCCTTTCTCAAAATATTTGTCAACTTCAATTCTGACTGTTGCATCTTGAAAGTTTCTAGTCACTGTTGTATTGTGTCTTTGTCATCTTAGGTGAGTGTAATTTCAAATTTATACATTTTCCAGTTATTAGTTTTTTTCTGGTTTATTTAATAGGTTCAACAAAATGGTATCACTGCTTTAGTTCTAGGGTTTGTTAGTCATTGTTATCTGCATGGTTTGAAGTTTTGAATTCTGAGCCAGGAATCAAGTCCCTGACCAAAAGGAGACTGGTTCAGTGTAGTGGGGGTCAAGACCAAAATAAGAACACCTTTGCTGCTCCCTCTTCACTGCCAATCCCTAGCATCATGAAGGGAAGGAGGAAGAGAAACATGACTGGATTTTTGATACAGGCGAGAGACTATGAGATTTAAAACCTTGGTTATGTTTCATGGTTTTATTCTACATAGGGTATTTCCTCTTTGGGTATTATTTTGGAGGTCTTATGTATATGATGTAATGCTTCTCTTGGGAAAAAAAACACAACACAACATCTTTGAATATGTGGATTACATTTACACCTTGATGATACCATCCTGTAGACTATTTCAATGAGAGAGCTGAGTGATGTGATGATAGATATTAGTTGAGTATGAGAGTGATGTTCTGTTAGATAAGTTTCTTGTAAAGAGGAGCAACTAAGGTTTCAAATCTCGTTGTGAGGTAGAGTTACAGTGGTCAGAATCATACAGGTTCGTACTGTTTTGACTTGTGCTCACAAATGTCGTTGGTTTCTCCGATGAGGAGCAGAAGGGGAATAAAGAAGAAGAGTAAGGGGAAGAAGCAAAAGAGGAGTCTGACAAAGGTATTTATAATGATTGAGGTATTGTTGGTGCTCGATTGAGTCATGATGAGGGCACAAAATACATGAAGGATGAGCTTGCAACAAATGGCTACAAAGTGATGAGCTCACGATGAATTTATAATGAGCTCGCAACTCGCTTTTAGAAAAGGATGAGCTCATAGATGAACTCACATATGACATACAAACTCATGGATGAATTTGCAGGAACAAATGAATTTGCAGAAGAACTCACCAACCACAGACAAACTCATGTATGAAGAATGAGCTCGCAGACTAACTCATGGACAAACCAGTTGATAGCAGATGAACTCTTGGATGGTGGATGAACTTGCAGATGAGTTTGCTGATGAACTTGTTATTGAAGACTAAGTTTGCATACTAGTGATTTCAGACCTTGCTTGCAAGTCGGTGGGTTGAATGAAAAGTTTTCAGTGCTGACTGGCCTGGAACAAAATTTGGAACACTTGGAGCGGCACTTGTGAAATTTTTAACAAACAATTTATATTTTGATGCCGAGTATAGAAATTTGAAGTTTGTGTAAATGTTTTTTTGCCTATCGTATATAAAAGTTTTATGTATCTACTGCTTTTGTTCATATTTGATATATTATGTGATAGATGTAAAATTTCTTGCACATACACAAATTTGGTCAGTTGTTCAATTTGGAAAACAGTGTGGTTGTTACCCAATTTAATTTATCATTTAATATGTAACAAGTAGTGTTTGATTCAAGATGATAAGAGATGTATATTTCAATCTGAACTCAAATGTCCAGTAATAGTGTTTGATTGAAGATGATAAGAGTTGTATATTTCAATCTGACCTAAAATGTCCTTGCAGTTGATTTTCAAAGTCTGTTTGTTATTGCCAATTTTATAAACTACAAAGAGACAGATTGTTCTCACTTAGGATATGTTAAATGACCTACTGAATTTCTGACTGTATATCACTATCACCAACAGGAAACCCATTAAGAGTAGATACCAATAATCTGCCTTATGAAGAGTGCAAGATCCATGATGTTCAGGAGAAAGTAGCTGATCTTCATTGCAGTGACAAACAAGCTGAGGATGCTGATGCCATCTTTGAAAATAAGCCACAACAAGAGTTTAGTTCTTCAAAAGAATTAAATAATGAACTGGAGGCAGCAGTTTCTTGTAAATTTTATCTTGAGTAAGTTATTTTTATTATTTTTATATATTTTTTGTTTTAAAAACTCCAAAACCTGGTTCCTGCTGCCTGCAAGGTCTTTATTTGCATGTTTCTTCTATGAATCCTTAATTTGTTTTCTTTTTCTGTCCTTGTTAAGTCGAACAAGTCTTTTTAAAACTAATAGAAAAGATTAATATATTTTTATTTTGAAATTTTAATTTATTCCAGCTTATTATTTTTTTTGGGCAGAAATGGTGCACTTGATTCTTTTTCTAACGTTCATCCTTTGATCAATATGAAGTTGTTGCAAATGCGGAACTCATTCAAGAAAACTCCTGGAGATCCAACTTATAACGGTAAACTATCCACAATATGGTTAAACAAGACTCGTTCCTTTATGTTATACAACTGTATGCCATTGAAAACATTTTCGCCTATTGATATAGGGAATTCATGTCCTCAGTGCATCAAACAAGGCTTGCTTTGTTCCTCCACTGGTACACACTGCTCGCTGGATGGAACAAAAATTGACCAAATTTCTAAAACTAAGAATATGGGTCTCTTGGAACTTTCCCCTGAGGATGAAGTGGAGGGAGAAATAGTTTACTTTCAATCTAAGCTGCTTGATAATGCCATGACAATCAAGCATAAATATGGTGAAGCATCATTTTTTTTTAAGAACTGCCTTATGGTGGTTAAAATAATGTTGCTTGTTCATTTATTTGAGATTCACATTCTGGATTTTCTTTTGTATTATGCAGATGATTTATTGCTGAGGATAGTTAAGAACCTTCCTCATGAGCTAAATGAATCAACTAAACAGAAATGGGACTTAATCCTTGTTAATCAGTTTTTTCATGAAATTAAAGAGGCAAAGAAGCGAGGGAGAAAAGAGAAGAAGAACAAAGAAGCTCAGGCTGTATATGCTGCTGCTGCTGAAGCAGCAGCTGTTTCATCAAGAAACTCATTAAGGAAAGACAACAATGATGAGATTATAGCAGCTGCTCAAGAAGTGAAGTTTTAACTCTATTATTAATTAGTTCTCATGCATAAAGCTTGTTTCTTAATCTCCTTGTTTCCTTATCTATAGATTCCTGCAAACTTAAATGCTGCAACTGGGAGAGCTGGTTTACCATTGGTGCCTCGGCCAAAGGAGGCCTTTAGATCCGCTGTTTTAAAATTGACCTCAGATAAGCAGACTATGGCTTTTCAGATGCCTGAATTCTTGAAAGACAATGTATTGTCTTGTGAAATATGCATGCGAACTGAGACAATGTTAAACCGTATCTTTGTCTGTTCAACCTGCAAGGTAGGTTGCATCTCTACTTTGGTAGTTTAAAATATCATATTACTAATACCTTTGGTAGTTTAAAATATCTATTACTAAGACTACTACATATTGCAGGTTGCTGTTCATTTAGACTGCTATCAAAGGCTTTCTGAAATTCCAGTTGGTCCATGGAAATGTGAGCGCTGTGAGGAAATGTCACTGTCATCTACTAGCCCCCAAAATGTAACTGATGCCAATGATAGAAATGCTATGGTTCAGTGTGGCTTATGTGGTACTCTGGATGGTGCTATGAGAAAGTCAGCAGATGGACAGTGGGTTCATGCTTTCTGTGCTGAGGTAATTACTTATCCTTTTGTTGAATTTCCCTCAAAGTTATTATATTTAGAATAAATCTGGATTTCCCTAAATTTGAATTTTCTTATAATATGGATTATCTTATAATTTGGATTTTCCTATATGGGATACCTTAAGTTTAGGATAATAATTAATGGCAATTTTCTTGTTTTAGGAATTTGTTATTATGTTCAGCCATGTGAATCATATATATATTAGGATGTATTATTCTCCAATTGAAGCAATGAGAAATAAGATCATTCTTCCTCAAAAATTTTCATGGTATTAGAGCTCAGTTATCTGAAAAAACCTAGCCTCCATTCCTGACCATCTTCCATGGTCAACTATGGCATGACAATAAAAAAATCTACCTTTGAAGTATCTTAACATGCCCATTAAATATCTACTCTCCCAAATTCTGGAAGTTCTGAAAACTTTGAAAGTCTCTCTTCTCATCACCAGCCATAAACTCAATGGACAAAACTTTCTCCAGTGGTCTCAATCTGTCAGGATGTTTATCTGCGGCAGAGGCAAAGAAGATTATTTAATAGGGGAGATTCCAATTTTGAAGAAGGATGATCCAGATTACAAGAAGTGGAAGACCGAAAATCATCTAATAATGTCATGACTCATAAATTTCATGAATATTGATATTGGTGAGATTTTTTTTCCTATTAGACCACACAAGAAATTTGTAAGAGATTTATTCTAGTTCTGAGAATACATTGGAGCTGTTTGCAGTTGAGTCAATCCTTCATGATTTACGATGGGGAGACCTCATAGTGACATAATATTTCAACACACTCACCTGTCACTGGTAGAAACTAGACATGTTTGAGAGTCATGGATGGAAGTTTCTCGAAGATAATGCTCTGTATCGCAAAATAGTGGAGTAGAAGTGGACATTTAAGTTCCTACTGGGATTAAACAAGAATTTAGATGAAGTTAGAGACCAAGTGATAGGAACTAACCTTATTTCGACCCTTCAAGAAGCTTTTTTTTTAAGTCTGTCATGAGGAAAGTAGGAAAAAGGTCATGATGAGCAGTCAACATCCATCTCCAACATTGGAAGGATCTGCACTTGCTGTCCGATGGGAACCCATCCTCTAATCAGCAAGATACTTGTCAACAAAGGAAGGGAAGACTGATGGTCATCACTATGCTAAACATGGTCACACCAATGACATATGCTGGAAGATACACAGTAAACCAGCTGAGTGGAAATCATCAAAGTCAAATTTTGATAGAGATAGTCGTGCCAACTCAGCCAATGCAGTTGAGGAACTGCCAGCCAGCACTGAGTCAAGTTTGTTCCCCAAGGAACAACTTGAAGTGCTGCAAAAGCTTCTAAATATCACACTTTCTCAGCATACTACTCCCCCATCCACCAGCATGCATGCATAAGCAGATAACTCATGTTCTGCATTCTCAGTGTGGGCGAATATATGATGGGGGATAAGTCCCTTTTTAATGATTATCAATTGTGTCACACCAATCTTACTGTGCCGATGGTTCTCTGTCCAAGGTGGTCAAGATTGGATCTATTCAACTCTCACTCGAAATTACTCTCAAATTCGTGCTTCATGTCCCTAAACTCGAGTGCAACTTAATGTCCATTAATAAGTTGACTTGTGATCGCAAATGTTCTACTAAATTTCTTCCAAATGCGTGTTTTTCTCGAATCGGGTTCGAAGAAGAGGATTGGTAGTGGTGAGATGTGCTTTGGACTTTATCTCTTCAAGACACCTCAACCTAGGGAAGTCTTAGTGGTGAGTAGTGATTTTTCTTAGAGTGAGTCAGTTTGTTATTCCATCCCTCACTCATTCATTAATAAAAGTTCAAAATTATTGAAATGTGAGATCTGTCAACTTGCTAAACACATGTTCTATCTATCTAACTGTGCCTTATTGTCCATCAAAACGATTCGCATTGATTCACAGTGATATTTAGGGACCATCTTAAATAAAAAATATTAATGGGGCTTGGTGGTTTGTGACATTTGTGGATGATCATACGAGACTCACTTGGGTTTTCCTTATGAAAGAAAAGTCAGAGGTTGATAGAATGTTCAAAGCATTCTATTTTATGGTTCAAACATAATTCAATACTAAAATCCAAATTTTGAAATCTGACAATGCTAGAGAGTATTTCGATTCAATTCTAGGTGAATATTTGTCTAAATAGGGAATTGTCTAAGTAAGTTCATGTGCTAATACTCTCCAACAAAATGAAATGGTTGAGAGGAAAAACCGTCATTTGTTGAAAGTAGCTCGATCTCTTATGTCTATTGGAGAAAAAACAAACTTAGGAGGAGATTGAGAATTTGGCACATCTCACACCTATTCGAGAAGTTGAGCCGAATTCAATTACGGTGGAAGCTAGCACAAGAGGTGAGAATGAACCATGGATTAGAGGAGATTCAAGTTGAAGATGATTTGGAGCTACCTATTGCCTTGAGGAAAGGTACTTAAACCTGTACTCAACATCGGATCAAGAACTTTATATCGTATGCAGGTTTTTTTTTCAGTCTTATCGAGCATTTATTTCAAGGCTAGATAATGTTTAAATTCTAACAAATATTCAAGAGGCTCTTAAGTGACCCGAGTTGGAAGCAAGCTATTCAAGAGGAGATTATGACTTTCAAGAAAATGGAACCTGAGTTATTATTGAATTCCCACCAAGAAAGAAAACTGAGTTGTAAATGGCTCTTTACTTCAAAATATAAGGCAGATCGGAGCATTGACAGACTCTAATTCCAATTGGTAGCAAGGGGCTTTACTCAATCCTATAGGTGTTGATTACTAAGAGACCTTTGTTCCTGTTGCAAAGGTCAACATCGTTCAAATACTTCTCTCATTAGCAGCAAACTTGGACTGGCCTCTTCATCAACTTCATATAAAGAATGTTTTTTTAATGAAGATCTCGAAGAGGAAGTCTACATGGAGATTTGTTTGAGTTTACAAATAAACAACTGCAACAATAAGGTGTGCTAGTTATTAAAGTCTATGTATGGATTTAAACAATCTACACATGTGTGGTTTGGCAGGGTTCTCATAGTTAGTAAAAGAACATAAACACGTAAGCACTTCTATGGAACCCTTAAAGAAGTTAGTGTGTGAAGAGGAAGGAGTTCCAATAGACAAAGGATGATATCAATGCCTAGTAGGGAGACTCGTTGATCTCTCCCATACTCGACCAGACATTGGTTTTGCAGCGAGTGTCATAAGTCAGTTTATGAACTTTCTAATGGAGGAGCACATAGAAGTTGTGTATTGAATTCGCAGGTATCTAAAAATGACTCCTAGAAAAAGGTTACCATTCGGAAGAATGAATGTAGAGATATAGTTCTATACTCCTACGTAGATTGGGCAGGAAGCAAGAAGCTAGGTAGATAGGGTTTTACTCGTTCATTTGGGTAGCCTTATAATATGGAGAAGTAAGAAACAATTTGAGGCTTCCAGAAGTCGAGGTTGAACTAAGAGCCTTAGCCATAGCAATTTATCAGGAATATAAATCAGGCAAGTTATGACCGAGTTGGGATAGAGTTTGAGAAGTCGGCGAAGTTGAAATGTGATGATCAAGCCACTATTAGCATTGCAAAGGATCCGGTTCATCATGAGAAAAAAATTATGGAGATTGATTGCCATTTTATAGCTGAGAAGATTTTGAACTTTGAAGTGCAATTGATCTACACTCATACATGAGAGCAACTCGTAGACATCTTAACAAGGACACTGGTAGGACTTAACTTTGAGGAACTATGTAACAAGTTGGGCATGTACAATATGTACAACCAAACATGAGGGGGAGTGTTTAATTTCCCTCAAAGTTAGCATATTTAAATTTAAATGTGGATTTTCCTAAATATGAATTTTCTTATTTATCCTATAATCTAGATTTTCCTATATGGAATATCTTAAGTTTAGGATGATAATTAATGGTAATTTTTGTGTTTTTAGGAATTTGTTACTGTGTTCAGCCATGTAAATCATGTATTTATTAGGATGTATTATTCTCCAATTGAAGCAATGAGAAATAAAATTATTCTTCCTCAAAAATCTTCATTTTTATAATAATTAATATTGTATTAGTTCTCTTAATTTTATTTGTATACCATGTCTAATATAAGGAATTGTATTCTTCAGTGGTTGTTGGAGACATGTTTTAGGAGAGGACAAGAAGACCCCATACAAGGATTGGTAATATTTTTTGCTATAATTTATATGGCAACATGTTCAGTTTATCTTAAATTCATTTTACATCAAACTAAATTGTGCAGATGAATCCCATTTAACCAATGCTTTTTTTTTGTATTCTATTGCTTGTTGTAGGTAGAATATTTCTTTGACATTTGTTGTTTGCAGGACACTAGTTCCAAAGGGAAGGACACCTGCTCCATATGCCATCTCAATGTTGGTTCATGCCTAAAGGTCCGTCCTTTTTTATACTATAATGGAACAACTTCGAAAGTTAAATGTACAACCATTTGTTGACTATATGTATTCTGCCTTCCAAATGCAGTGCAGCTATGGAAATTGTAAGTGTCATTTTCATCCTTTCTGTGCTAGTAGTGCTGGGTTTTACATGAATGCCAAGGTTACTGGCAGCAACACACAACACAAGGCCTATTGTGGCAAGCATAGTGTAGAACAGAGAGAGGTAATACAATTCTGCATTGTATTTTATCCATGTCTTTCTTTAACTTGAATGAATTTATTTTTTTTCACTTTATCTTGCCTCCTAATATAAATGTCATAAAGTATCAATCATTAGAATTATAAGATATGCATCAGTCCCTTATTGTTTTACGAAAACTTGTATAGAAATAGATCGGAAAGGAGAGAAGGGAAAGGAAATATGAGAAAACCCTGAGAAAGTACATAGTTTAATCTTTATAAATATCTCTTGTACATTGTATTCACCTTTAAATAGTATTTGTTGTATCTTAATGCGGTTTGGTTCTTTTTTATAGGCAGACAACCGACAGTGTGGAGCTGAGGATCTTAAGAGTTTAAAACAAATAAGGGTGAGTTTGTTCTTTGCCTTTAAGTTGGAGATAAAGAGTTTCATTTTTCTTCATTGCTTTTAATACATAATCAAACTTCCCATCTCAATTTTAATTTTCTCTCTAAAGTAAATGCTTTAGTTTCATCTATAACATCAAATTTTTTTGTGGATAATTTATTAGTTGTTTGTTATTCAGAGACCACTAATATTTTTGGAGGTGTCAGTGAAAAATTATGACTATTCTCAATTTAATTGTTGACAAAATGCAATAGAAGCTACAAATAGAGGTGTTAGACGGGCCAACTCATGGCGGGGCGGACTGATCCGCCAAAAATTCGTCATTTGGTGGGGCGGGCAGGGTGGGAAATTTCTAGCCTAGCCTAACCCAAAGTGGGTAGGTTAGGCGGGTCAATCCATCAAAAAATAAAAAAATAAAAAAATAAAAAAATTTTTTTTATAATTCATTGAATTTGATCATTTTCATAAATACACATTTTTATAAACATCTCCAATAAAATTTCTAATTCTTGATTTCACACTTATACATATTTACCAAAGCAATTGACACAAAAAATTCATAACTTTCACTACAAAAATACATATAACACCATAAATCCATAATCCAATTTTGGATTTTATTTTCTTCTCAACCTATGCACCAACCCGAGCCCTCCACGGGCTGGTCCGTTTGGACTTGCAACTCTTGCGAGCTAGCCCGTTTAGATTCACTTTTAAATGGGCTAATAAAATTTCAATCTAATTCACTTAAATTGTTTGGCGGGACGGGCCAATCTGACTACCCCAATCCAAATTGATGGCTTTAGCTACAAATTGCCATAAATTCAAACATCACTATAGAATAGTGTTATGTTATAAGATACAATATTAGTTTCTTTTTTGGTAGATACAACCTTGTAGACAAAGTTCTATTGACTTTTATCTTATAAAATATGGTCAAATCTTTATTTGGAGTATTAAGTTCTTTTCTAGAATCTAATTTGTGCTCTTTGATATTGATTCATGTAGTAGTCATAGAACAATAACAACACTCAAACTTTTAATTCACTCAAACTTACTCGTGTGGTAGTTATAGAAATGTACACTAATTTTGTGTTTCATAGTCATTTTATGTCTTTCTTTCTTTTCTTTGGAACTTGTCTATGGTATTAACATTGACTTATATTTATTGTTTCTTTTGTTTTTATCTAATTCTTTGCATGGTGACTCAAATACAACATGGGATAAAATGATGTCCAATTTAAAAATAGTGACAAAAAACATACTCAGTGAGTCAAGAGGATAAATATCATTAAATAAAGAATCTTGGTAGTGGAATGAGAAAGTACAAAAGAAATTGAATAACAAAGAGCAGCCTATAAATTACTATACATTTGTAAGAATGAAGAAAATTTTAAAAAATATATAATAGCTAAGAAAGAGACTAAGAAAACAGGGAGTGTAGTCAAGAATAAAGCTTTCGAATGCTTGTGTCGATAGTTTGATACAAAAGGAGAAAATAATATTTATAGAATAGTTAAAGCGAAAGAAAGGAAAACAAAATATCTTACCTAAATAAGATGCATTACAAATGAATTCATTAAGGTACTAGTGAAGGATAAGGAAATAAATGATCAATGGATGAATATTTTCATCAAATTTTTAATGAAGGCTTAGGTGACCAATTTAGTTTAAGAAATTTACATAGATCATAGGAGTATAAAATTTTTATAGGAGAATTCAAAATTTAAAAGTAGAAGTTAAATGTGGTGAAAAATAGAAAAAAGTGGTTGGACCAGATAATATTCCAATACAGGTATGGAAGTGTCTAGGGAAGCAGTGTAGAATCATTTACGAAGTTATTCAAGTTGATATTTAAAATAAAGAAAATGTCAAATCAGCAAAGTGTAAGAACTTTAATTCTCTTGTATAAAAACATAGGAGACGTACAAAATTATGCAAATTATAGAGATATTAAGATAATGAGTGATACCATGAAAAAAAGATAGAAGGAGACCAAGGTAATCAAAAATCAATTTTGATTCATATCTGAATGGTTGATGATAGAAGTTATATATCTTCTTAAACAATTGATTGAAAATATCGAGAAAAAATCAAGATTTAAACATGGTATTCGTTGACATAAAAAGTTTATGATAGAGTTCTAAGAAAAATTATGTGAAGAATTTTAGAAAAAAAAGATATTTGCATAGTATATATTGAGATAATTAAGGATGTGTATAATGATGTAATGGCAAGAGTGAAGATTTCAGATAGATTAATCGAAATGTTTCTTATAAAAATATGATTACATTAAGGATCAACTCTATATTCATATCTTTTTACAATAGTTATGGTTAAACTCACTAGATACATCTTAGGTAAGTTACCATGGTGTATGTTGTTAGAAGATATTGTTTTGATTGATGAGACTCATGAAAGAGTAAATGCTAAGTTTGAATTTTGGAGGAAGATATTTGAAGTTAAGGTTTTAGACTTAGTAGAGTAAAAGATAAAGTATATGAATTTAGTAGTAGCAGATGTAGTAAAACAATTGTAAAGATAGGAGATTATGAGTTATCTGTGATTGAAAGTTTTAAGTATTTAGGATCCTTTTTGCAAAAGAATTGAGAGGTTGATAAATATGTTTTATATAGGATGCAAATAAGATGGTGGAAATGAAGGGTGTTAGGTGTTCTTTGTGATCGTAAGGTACCTTTAAACCTTAAAAGGAGTTTCTACAAAATGGAGGTTGGATTTGCTATGTTATATGAAGTTAAATGTTGAGTTTTGAACTGAGCACACGAGCAAAAATGAGAATCGTAGTAATAAGGATGTTAAGGTGGATATGCGAACATACGAGAACGGAAAAGGAAATGAGAACATTTTTGAGAAACTCGGGTTGCACCTATGAGAAAAAATTTCGAAAAACACATTTAAGATAGACCATACATGTACTTAGGCTACCAATAAAGACACTAGTTACCCTATGTGAGACTGAGACAAATATGCATATTAATCGAGGAAGAGGGGGATAAAGAAGACTTGATTAGCAATGATAAAATAATATAAAATTATAGATGATGATATAGTAGAAGATCGAATTCAATGGTGACTAATCAAGACTTAGTGGGATAAAGGCTTGGTCGTTTTTATCTAATTCTTTGCATGGTCCATTTATGTTTAAGACTAAAAGGTCTTGACTGGTATTTTAACCATCTGAAATTTAATGCTAGTAGTGAATATACTGGTATGTAGTTCATTTTAACTGCTCTAATTCTTTTTTACTCTCTCCATATTCCTTTTAGTTTGATTAACAAGGGTATAAAATAAATGGTATCATTATGTAGTGTCGTGCTTTTGTTGTTACTAATTTGTGGTTTCCAATAAATGAAAGGCTAAACTCATTCTAGCTGATTGATGGTGCAACTAAATTTATTCTCAATATTTGATATTGTTTTGTACAGAACAACTAGCTGATATTTACAAAATGTTAACTTTGTAATGTGGCTTCTTGTTAGGATGAGAGAGAATAAGAGTCTCATAAGTGGGGAAGCTTGTTAGTTTTTTGATGAACATGCTCATTCTCTTTTTGGTTGCAAATCCTTAGTTATTTGGCATTGACTTGAGGGGAAAAAAAATTCTGCAAGTGGCTATTCTAATTAAGGTTCTTATGACAGGTTGAATTGGAAAAAGTACGTCTACTTTGTGAAAGGATTATAAAGAGAGAGAAGTTAAAGGTACCTATCTCTGTTAATCTTTCTTTTGATTTTATTCTTCTCTTGTTTCTTTAAAACATGTTGCTTTTGTTTTTTATTGTTTCAGATTGTCTTTTTTTGCAATAGCAGAATGCCTTGTTTAGCTTATTTGGTTTTATTTTCTGTTCTCATTCCCTTTGTTTTGACTTGACACAGTTAATTCCTCAATAAGACTATCGATCTATCTTCTTCAATTAAAAAGATAAAATTACTTCTTTATGTATAATAACCCAACAAATATTCAATGACATTGTACCTCATGCAGGATGAAACGTATACATTCTACTACTCCCCACTCGTTGAAGCATAAATAGATAAATGTCAACTTGTTACATAGAATAGACAAAAGTGACAAACAAGGAAAAAGATTGATAAGATGCTTGACAAGAATAATGAAGGTAACAATGACTGAAGGTCTTTGATGGTGCTACACAATACTTTAATTTGATTTAGTTTTTTCTTCTGCAAAGGTGGAATCCGCCACCTTTGCGGCCCCACACGATCGGTTTCACGACTATCTGTGAAGAGATAAATCGAGAAGCTGTAGTTGATCACGACGGAGGAAGGTATTGTTTCGGCTTCGCCGAGATTCGAACCCTTGCCTTCTTCTACAACTCTGTTCCGTCATAACCAACTCAGCTATGCTCCGGGTGCAATTTGATTTAGTCTTGTGATAATGAACAAGGGAAGAGAGAGAGAGAGAGAGAGAGAGAGAGAGATGATATTACTATATTTAAATGAGAATTGTTCTATTTTCTAATTCTATATTTACTTGGAGTGAAGAGAGAAAAAAAATATATACATATATTATCTTTCATCCTCTCTGTTCCATTCATCTTGTTTATTTGGATGGAAATAGAAGGAAATAAATGTTGTCACTTGTTTGTATTTACTTGATGTTTGAACTTCCTCTCAAATTTGATATTTTTATTTATTTTATTTTCCTTTCTTTCTTTCTTCTAAGCGAACATGGGGCTTTAGATGAGTTAGCCATTTAATCTTGATTTTGCCATTTTGCCTAGAGAAATTCTTGACCATAAGAATGATGCTTGCCACTCCCCTCACTATCCTACAACTATTATAGGTGAGAGATAAAAATGCATATATATGTCTCTAAGAACAAAGAGGAAGAAAATTAAGAAGAAACAAATGACCCAAGTTTATTACAGTGTGCTGATTTTATTCTTGAATATGTTGCAATGTAAAAGGACTACTGAGTGACATTTGAATACCGTTACATTCTTTAATATTTAAACGGCTAACAAATTTAAACGTAGCAATCAATACCGTTTAAAAAATTAAATTTAAACGGCTAACAAATTTAATATTTTTTAATATATACATTGTATAAAATTGAAGTTTTTTATTATATTCTTTGCATCATTCTAATGTATTGAAGTTTTTTCATTGATATTTGAAAATTGAAATTTCTTTGTGATTACACCTATGCTTTAGGTAAATTTCTACTAGTCAATCTCTTTTCATGTACGATCTTTTTTAATGTTTACAATTGTTAAAATATTTTTCTAAAGAAAATTTGTTTGGCGAGTTCAAGTAGTCTCAATTTGTAGTTCTTTTACAAATATACATCCTAATCTATTATGTACGGACTTGAAGATTAAGAATGACAGTAACTCTCTGTTTACTCCAAAAGATAGAAAGGGGAAGGAAAGGAATCGATGGTGGAAAAAAATTTATAGGGAATGGTAAGAGAAAAGAAATGCATCTTAGGGAAAGGAAAAAGAAAGAGAAAAAAGTCGCGGACTCGCGTAGAGCTGTTGGTCTTGGCCGTGCGAGGTGACTTTGTGCACGTGGGGCCGCAAGCCACAATCGCGGTTGCGCGAGGTGACATTGGGTCCGTGGGATTGTAGGTGTGGCCATGCAAGTCGATCTGGCAACCAAACGAGCTAGGTCAATGCTTTGCAGGCGTCAATCATTGCCGAGCAAGTTTGCCACCTTGTGCGGGCGGGGATGTCGAGCAAGGTCGCTGCCCTACGCGGGGCCTCCGGTCGCAATCGCGCGAGGTTGCCGGCTCGCGTAGGGCCTCTGGTCGCAACCTCGCGTGTGCGTAGTTGCTGACTGCAAGGACGCTACATCGCCATTGCTACCATACGAGAACTAGTTGTATTGGAGGAGTGAGTTGGGAGGGAGGCAATTGCTTTTTGGCCGATTTGGGCGAATAAAAAATAAAAATTAATCTATGAATGGATTTGTAATTTCGTCTGCCCATCTTGTAAACAAAAGATTGGAAAATAATTCAATCTTTTTTGCGAAGTAAATGGGGGAAAATTTTTCACTGTGGAAATTCCACGGTTGTATTTATGTCCTCCCAAGTAAGCAGAGTGTTGAAGTAAAGTCAATGAAGCCTATTAGTTTTATTTTAATGCAAGGTTTGCTCTTTCACTTAGGGAACTCTATGATTTATATAGAGAGTTATTAACTTTTCTTTCATGCATATACTAGAATGCATTTTGGCAAGACCATGCCAGTTATTGTTTTTCTATATTTCTTATTTTTTGCTGGATTGTGTTTAATTATTGTCTTCATATAATTTTTTTGTGGCTTTATATTTGATAAGAAAATGAAGAAAAAAAATTGGGAGAAAAATAAAGAGGTCATAGGGGAGATCCACGAATCAAATTTAACATTTTCCAGTATTCATTTTCAACATTCCTTTTACACTTACATACCTTGGACAGAATTTTTCCTTTTTCACTATGTTTTTCTTATAATAAAAAATTTAATTGAGGATTAGATAGGTGCTATATTGGATATACCTTAACCACATTTGGTTAGTTGTTGATTTGTGGGTTTTGGTTCAGAATTAGGATTAACTTATGGTTGAATTAGCTGATTAAGAGTGGAGTTAGTCGTAGTTTGATTTAATTTCTTTATGGACTTGAATTAGGCTTGAATGAGATTTAAATGAAAAGTTTGATAATTAGATCAGTTATGTACAGACGTTATATTTAGTTGGATTAACTGGACTGGAATTTTTTGTCTTGAAAATCCACTCTTTGAATCTTTTACCTGATCACTCGATACCTCATTTTCCTAGTCGATGTGATACCAACAGGAAGCCCTATCCTATCTTCTCCTAGTCATGAGTTCCCTTGTTTGAGTACCATTACATTCTTGCGGGCATGTATTGATTGCTTTGCATTTTGTCACCTCTATATGGAAAGCATGTATCGATTAATTTTGCATTGTTGTCGCTTCTATTTGGTGAGCTTGTATTGATCACCATCATTGTTGCTTGAGAACAATTGACAGCCACATCATCACGTACTCTTACTAGTTGCAAGATCTGCCGCTAAGCCCTTCCCGAGCCTCCCTGAATTATGTTCTTGATCTCATGTGGAGTGACAACCTTTCTACTCCCAACCCTGCACAAGGTCTTTTTCCATTGCTACTTGCTCTAGCAATATTGCTATTGTAGTGAATGTGCATGACTAGCGCACCCTTGCAGTGATTAATGTCTGAGCTACCTCTTTGTCGGTTGCTCGTCCTTGTTCAATCATCTACCATTGCTGTACCATTGTCATTTAGTTCTATCTTATAGAGAGAGAAAATAGAAGTCACCTGGCTCCTTGTTCTCCTCTTCCTCGGAGTAGCAGATTTGAGTAGATGCCCAAAGTTTTGTATATATGGGTTTGTACTTTTCTGAATACCAACTCAACATCAAAATGTACCCGCTCAAACCTGTTGTAGTTCTTTGCCTGCCAGACATGATGAATCATAGAGGACACACAAGGTGTCATGCTTGCATTAACCTACTAGTGCCTTGGTACTTGATAAGACCATATTGTCGTGATACGATATCAAATAAATTATCGAACCCTTTTATACTAATATAGTATAGAGTATGACCCGGATCATCTCTCACAAGGAATGTAGTCGACGAATGGCAATCTTAGAATTAATTTATTTCAAAATGGGGTTTTGGATTTTGATGCTATAAAGGGGGGTTTTTGTTTGGGTTGCCAAGACTAATAAACGAAAAGCATCCTAACATTCAAACACTAACAATGCATGCATAAAACACACCGAGTTGCATTTACTATAGTAATGGAATGTAAGGGGAATTGAATCAAACACATGACAAGCAATTAACAATCCAACGAAGTATGCAACATAACAAGTCATTCTACACTAACTAACAATATGAAAAATTAACACTCTAAATTGCAATTAATCAAAGCAATAGAAATGCAAGGGGAATTTAATCAAACATGATCCAGGCAGGAACTAACATTTAGCACACACAAATCCTAACCATGGAAAGCTAAATCTATTACAATCATTCAACCAAGAAGATCAAACCAACACATCGAAGGAAGCTTGCGAATGAACGACAGTTGTGGGCTGTGGAAGGATGAAATGTTGTGATGGTGACCTTTCCTCTTATAAGCTGAAGAGGAGAGGTGGAGAGAGCTGTTGGCGGTGGAGAAGAATGTACTCGGAGCAGTCGAATGCAGGATGAAGTGGAGCTCTTCCTAAATTGGTTGAACTCGTGGGCATCATCGGATGTGGAATGGACTCTCCTCTTCTAACCCTAAGAAGAGAGGTGAAGCTGCTGAAGTTGCGGATGTGGAGCGACTCTCCCCTTTTAAACCGGAGAAGAGAGGTGGAAGATGGAGATAGATAGGGAAGATGGCTGGAGATGGAGGATCCAAGTGGAAGGTAAACCCGCTTTCCTCTCGGGTGGTGGTGAGCCAATGAAGAAGAGGGAGATGGCGCGAGGATGGCTTCTGATCAGGATTGAGGATGAGATGGGTCATGGGTTCTGAGATTCAGATTTTAGGGTTGTCGATCTCCTTGGTTAACTCGTTGATTGAGGGGTGAACTGGATGAAGCTTCAAGTGAACCACTCCAATCAAAATTGAACCGACCCTTCTTTCTCCAAGTGAACCAATTCCAATGTGAACCAAACCAAGATTGGTTGAGTCATTGATTGCTTGAGAAGGTGAACCGTTGATGCTTGTAGGGAACCAGACCAAGATGAACCAAGCTCCCAATTGAGCCATGTTGTTTGCTTTGTTCCTTGATGAACCAACCCTTAATCTTGAGCAAACTCCAATTCAAGTTAGACTTCTCTCCTTAACCCTAGCCTTGGGCTAAAGTTGATTCGGTTTGACTTGAGTTCATGACTCATTTTGATTTCTTACATAACCACATTCACATTATAAGAAATAATACCATAAATGTAGGAAAATTACAATGAAGCTCAAAATAACCCTTAAATCGTAAAAACATGATATAAGGTGCTAAACTAAGCATATGAGCAGATTAAAAACACCAAATAACAAATTAAAATAATATGTCAAATTGTTGGTTATCAATATTGGTGTCCAAAAATCCATAACATCCTCTTATAGATAGTCATCTCCTGGGTCATATGCAGCCATTCTCTGATTTGCCCCCATAGTTGGTGGATCTGCGGACATTTGAAAAAAATATGCTCGTGTCTCCTTTGTAGCACCACAAAATGTGCAGCATTTATCCTCTATGTACTCTAATCGATCCTTGGTAGGTAACCTCCGATGTGCTAGTGCCAGTAGCTATAGTGTGAAAGCATAGCTCGGCTAGAGATATTTGTTACATATTGTCCATGCCCAAGGCTTTCAGGCTCTAGTATCTCAGAAGAAGTCATACGCCTGTCAAACTCCACCACGGAGTTGATTGAACAAACTTACCAATCTCTACTGGGCTAACTCTGCGGATCCAATTGAGGATAGTATCTGATCCCATATTTGCAATAGTTTTTTAATGAGTGGGGAGTCTTTATGTTTGGCTTGCCACTCCCATACATCTGTCCGTCGGAGCCGGTGGTAAGTATGGTAAACCAATTTGATCCAGAGTGCATCTTGCTATTTCTGGATATGCCATAGTACTTTGGCCAGACTGCCCCTTATAATACCAAGTTGAAAGGAGTATATCAATCTAATTGAATTACATTAGAGACAACTACATATATTATAATAACATAACATATTGGTAGTTCTTTATGGGACAAAAATTTCTTCAAACATTCTCAATGAATTAGGAACCTGTAGCAAACAAGAAGAAAGTGTTATGCTATGCTTATTGAACTTACAATGACGGAATTTTATTGTATGTAGGGTTAAGATGTAAAAGTTCAAGATAATTTGTGTAATTATGGATGATGGATATTTTGTTAGTCTTATGAAACAAACTTAATTTAGATCTTGCAATTGAATGCTTGTCTCACCTTGCTTGGGGTCAATCAACTGAACAATAGAGGTTTCACATGCATGCGCTTATCTGGTAGTGGAAGCATAAGATAATATATCTTTATTGAGAAATTTAACAAACACCCAATGTTTGTAACCAACTCAATCCACAAAATTAATGTGCAAAGTAGAGACACAAAAAGCAATATGGATAATATAATCATGATAAAAGAGCATATAGGCAGTATGCAATCAGCTTACTACCTCCCACATGTAAATGTATGTACCATAGACTAATTGTATATATATTAAAGGGTGTGTTTGAGTATCTCTTTTTGTGACACTTGGCCAAATTTGAGATTAATGCATGGTTACAATTGTCTGCTCCTCCAGATTGAACAACTAGATCTCGTGTCTGGGAATTTGTGTCCTAATCGCAAACTCCCATTTCGATCTCCCTCATCTTGCCTGTGTGCTTCATGTTCTCAGCTTCCTGTGCCTATTTGACTCCCTGCTCCGCCAATACCTCTTCTCTACTCCCCCATCCGCTTCCCTGTACGATCTATCCCACAATGTTGCTTCTTGCAGCCCTAGGAAGCACAACACTTCACCTGTGACTTCCTGCCTATGCATCTCCCAGAAGCCTCTTGCTCCTTTACCTACACTAGCCGTCCAAGACTTCTCCCTGTGCTCCTCGCTTTCCCTTCTCAGCAGCCTCTTCCCCTAACCATAATTTTAATATCAATCACAAACTTCCTCCCTTTCCTGCCCTCTGCTAATCCCAGCTTTAATGACTCTACTGTCTTCATTTGAAATGCCTACATATGCTACATCAAGCTCCCTAAGATTAGACACCTCCCACTGCTCACACCTGTGGCAGTTGCTTCTCTTCAGGGGCCTTACCTCCCTGCATCCACCCTAGAACTTCCTAATTCTGACTCGCTGCATCTCCTACTCCACCATTTATCATGCTTTGATCTGTAAAACAACGATGCGTTGTATAACTGCATTGAGGTAACACAAATACTTATGATACTGCATTGAGGTCAAATAATTATGATACCGCATTGATGTATGAACATATATCTTAATATATTGTGCAAGTCATTGAAATATATAAGCAATTGTGAGCATGGTAGTCAAAATTGTGACTTGTGCCTTAGGATTTTACGATCCAAACTAAATGATCTAGATCCAAGTAGGATATCAATTGCAAGAAAATTTTATGATCCTATGATCTGATCCTACTTGTGGTTCCTACATAAGATCTTGGTCCCATCAACTTGATTATAATATATTTACATTTTAGCATTGATATTAACTGTAGCAAATAAATTTTTTGTGCTATATCATTTGAGAAAATTTTGTAATATAAAATCCTTGTTGACTCCTAAGTAGAATTCTTTTTAATTATTATTGTTATTATCATCTATATTATAATTATGTATCATCTTATAGAGGTTTCTACTTGCTATATAAAAATGAAATTTTTTATATATTTACTATATGAAAAATCTGTTTATGCTCATAATAATAGAATCATAATATTTAAATATTCACACAATGGATATAATAATTTATATATATCAAATGTATTTCTAAAAAGTCTTGCTCAATTGTTGTATTTTACGATCCTATGCTTCGATTCTATGCTCATCAGTGTTGCAATAAATCAAGTAGAAAGCATGACAAGAATCATGATAACTCGTGCTTATGAAATCCCGTATGGCAAGACTAAACCAAAAACAACAATGAAATTAAAACCTATCCAACCACCAACTCTGATTCATCCATAGATAACCTCACAGACTTATCCACATCATCCCTCCTTGTTTTCCTTTGGAGCCGTTCTTTCTTTTGTATATCCCTATCTGTATCAGAAGATCACTTACACGTCCTTATATCCCAAACCTCCACCACTGGGTGGCTCGTACAAACAGCTGCACATTGCATACTGCAAATATGCAAGACAATATATCACACTGACTTTGGTTTCCATCCAACCACAATATTGTCCAATCATCAACTTATACATGGATTAGACAATTGCAGAGTACAAGGATATTACCCATTCCTGATCTCAATATCTTCCAACACTTAAACATCATTTGGGCATTAGCTCCATAACAATCAAAACCCTCACCTAACTAATGATCAAACCCATCGATAAGGTCAATCAGTACATTTGACTGCTACATTTCCTAGGACACATTGATCATATGTCAGAACGATCATCTGTAAGTTCCAACTACCATTTCATATGATGACTTGGCACTGCAAAAGTAAATGGTTATTTACCTACCTTGATGGGTTGGCTCCCCAACCCACCCCCACCCCCCAATCTTGTCAGTCCTTGAATGGACAAATATGATCTGTTCCCATCCCGTTAGTGTTACCACTAGCAGTGGTTTTAAAAATATTGACTAAATCTATTGAACTGAACAAAGTAAAATATTTGATTCAGTTACTGAATCAAATGGTTTTAAAATCTTTACTTTAGCTCTTGGAAGTAGTAATATTTAGATAATTTATTGAAAATATTAGGTAGGAAGTTCCATTTTGATATGATTCTAGGCTTGTAGAAACAAGATAATAATGAACTTAATTTTGTACAGGGTAAAAAAGTTTTATGTGGTTTATCTAAATTAATGTAGGCAAATTGACTTGAAATGACTGCATAGGATAATTTTTAATATTTCAGTATTGACTGCATAGGCCTTGCATGTGCTCCCACATCACCTATTTAGACCTTCTGAAACCTTGTTTAGACTCTTGAATTACATTTATATTTTTGATCACCTCAATAACCTCACTTAATTCTTTTTAAAGCATAATTCATCAAACTATAATTCTCGAAAGTAATTCATTTGGATATCTTTGAACATGTCAAAAGCATTGCATCTTATTTTATAGGTCTCAGCCCATTTCCCCCCTCACTTTCTTATCTTTCTTGACATTTACCTGCACGACCCGTTATTCATCTTAACTTAAAATTTTCTTATTTGGGCCTTTATATCTTTTGTCATCTTGGGACCTTAAATTTGTGTTCGCATTGCCAGTAGATGATTTGATGATATTGCAATTTTAGTGTCTGGTTTAAGGCATTTATTCAAATTTCATCTGATATTTTTTGCTAGCATCTTTTTATGAATGATTAACCCAAAGCCCCAACATTGTATGTATATTCAGAGTTGTTTTTTGTTTTTGCCTCTTAAGTTTTTTCTTTTCAGTTATTTCAATGGCATAATTCAGTAACTGGTTTACTTCTGAGTAAATGGCTCATTAACTAGTCCAATTTTGACAGAAAGACTTGCTTCTTTGTTCACATGATATACTTGCTTCGAAAAGGGATTCTACTGCATACTCGGCACTTGCAACCAGTTCTTTCTTGCATCCTGGTGCCAGTTCAGAATCAGCTACTACATCTATAAATAATAGATCACACAGTGGAATGGTACTGAGATCAGATGAAGTTACTGTGGACAGTACCTTTTCTAATAAACGCAAAATTAGATTTTCTTTGAGTAATAAGGACGTGGACAGACATACTGATGACAGTTCCACATCACAATCATCAATCAAACGAAAATTAGCAGAGCGGGATTCTCTTGCTGGTAAACAACTTCCACGGAGATCAGCATCAATGGCTTTCCGGATATCTGTAGATGATGGCAACAGGAAAATTAAGGAAAAAAAGGTATGTCTGCTTTCAATTAATATAACTGTTGTACTTTTGTTAACTTGTTCAATCTCATTTTGTTATGTTGCAGGAGGCCATTCAGGATCTTGCGTTATTGTCAGATCAAACATCAATGCAAAATCAACGGCCTTCCAAGGGGTATTTTTATGTCCCTGTTGGTTCTTTTTCCAAAGAAAGGGCACTGAAGAAGGATATGGAGCCTCATGAACCAAGAGAACCTGGTGGATAAGTTCAAGGATGAATTATTCAAATGCTCTTTTCCATTCTTGGTGGCTTTGGGTCCCTGTGGACAGATTTAAAGGTGAATACCAGGCAATTGATTTGCTGATGATGCAGAGACAGCAAACTGATGAAAGAGGTTTCACCAGTGTCTAATGCCCTGAGATTTAAAAAAGAGGACACTGGTGAAAACAGGGTTCGCCATGCATTCATACAACACCGATGCAGCCCGGAGAAGAAAATATTGATGACAACTTTGTTTATATATATCAAAGGAAAGTATTATAAAAGTGGAAGAGCTGAGTATCCTTTGATGTCTGATCTTAGTTGTCACTGTCAACTGCCAGTGTTGAGCTTGACTAGTCACTTCATTGGCTACATGGAAAGCTTTTATGGGCATAGAGATCCCATAGGTTACAGGGTTTGTAAACTTTTGTACATTCTTGGCCTTTAAATTCCGATGCCTTGTCTGAAAGGACAAGCACGTTTTTTTGGTAGATGGTGGTAGGAGGCATGCCTTGAGACATTTTGCTGGAAATGAAAATTTAACAGTCGAATCCCACATTTAGCATTCAATTAGAGTAGAAAAGAATGTACTATGTAGTGAGAATTAGTCAATAGGTAGATTAGTAGGTAGGAGCAGAATCAGCATTTGGTTGTTGTAATAGGCAATTATAGTTGTAATGATACATAAATCGTAGTCTAAAAAATTACAAGTTGTTTCCATATGTTTTCTTGTGTGTTTCAATTTGGTGATGCTGTTTACTTTTTTTTTTATTATTATATTATATAATCAAATATAAATATAAAAATAAAATAATATATATTATTGTATTTAAAAAAAATATAAATATATTATTATATATTATTAAATATCATAAATAAAAATAAATTTATAATTATTAATTTTTTCTAATTATTTATAGTAATATTAATTATTTATTATAAATATAAATTAAATGTATATAACAACATATTTTAATTTTATTATGCATATTTACAAAGATTTAATTTATTATAAATTTTATTTATAATATATTTAATATATATTATAATTATAATTATAATTATATTTATACATTATTTAACTAATTTAACAAAAATAAAAATATAATAAAATATTTAAAAATTTAATATGCATAAATGTAAAATGCATCATCTATTACGGTTAACATACAAAGTAAAAATAGTACTGACACAAATTTAAAATATTATTAATAATCACTCAAATACATAAGGAGTACAACACACATAAACTTAAAAACATTTAGAGATACAAATAAAAATGATACTGAGATACTTAAACCTAACAAATAACTATAAATAAAACACATATAAACTTAAAATAACTTAAATAATATTACAATACTAATATTCAGGAAAATCACTCCCCGTTCCACTCAAATAATTATGATATTGGCTGTAAAAATTTGCAAGATTCTGAGATTCTTGATCTTCACCTTGATATTGATTGAGTTGTGATCCTTCTCTCTGTATTGGAGATGATTGAGATCCTTCTCCTTGATGTGCAGCTGGACGAGATCCCTGGACTTCCATTCTCTTTTGCATAATTCTAATTTGTTCATTGCGAATATAATCACGCATCATCGGGTCAAAGATCGAGTTCAAATCTTTGAACAAAATTTTAGTTTCTTGTTTGTAGATCATAGCATCTGTCATTTTTGTAGTAGCAACAGTACTTGCATTCATTGCCTCAACAAGTTGAGCATTAATATGGATTACCTTTGCAATTTGTTCATCATTTTTTTCTTCATTTTTGCTTTCTTCACCCCAGGAGGTCGTTTACTAGAACTACCACCGCTATCTGAAGAAGTGATATTAAGATCAAAAGTAGCCACACAAGGAGATGAAGGTGTACGAAATTCTTCCTCGGAGAATTGTTGTTCAGATGAACCAACATTAGCAGTTTGTTGTTGTGATTTAATGCTTGCAGTATTCATATTGTCAGTGCCAAATTTTTCAATATCTTTGAGAATATCCTCATACATGGTCAAATTTAAAACCCTTTGTGTATTTCGGGTCTTGTGCTAACAATGCTCTGGCACGAGTTAACTGCAAGAAAACAATTAAACATCAGTTATGAAGGCAATACTATTAATGAACTTAGACTTTGATTATAAAATTTAGATAGTCTAAAATAAATATGAGCATAACAACTTACAATATCTTGTTCAGATGCTCCACTTGGATTCAAATGTTCGATTTGCCGTATGCAACCTTTCATTTTTGATACTGCACCAAGCATAAGAAGCATTTTTTTTTGCAAAGATCTTGGCGGTCGGCTACAATGCGCAAAATTCGGATCTGCATGATACTCTTTCTCAATTCTAGCCCAGAATTGATCCTTCGACTGGTTGATTCCTATGATTGAATTTTGTGAAATATGAAGGTAAACATGACATAAGTGTCTATCTTCTTCAATTGAGTATGAAGCTTGTCGGAAGGTGGGGGTTGAACTCATTTTGATTCGAAGAAGATAATACTCTCAAAAATATTGTTGACATAGGATGTGTTATACCAATATCTGGTAAGCCATTATATAGGAAAAAAAATGTGAATATAAAATTATACAAATTTTGTCCAAATGTGTTCATTGTTAGGTCATGTCATCTGCACACAAAAAAAGTGTGTTCAGTGTCATCGCCTGCCTAACTTGGCCCGATGTTGTTATTGTTGTGTCATGTCATTTATGTAATTTTGTCCAAATGTGTTCATTATTAGGTCATGTCATCTGCACAAAAAAAAAGTGTGTTCAGTGTCAGGTCACGTCGCCTGCCTAACTTGGCCCGATGTTGTCATTGTTGTGTCATGTCATTTTATACAATTTTGTCCAAATGTGTTCATTGTTAGGTCATGTCATCTGCACAAAAAAGTGTGTTCAGTGTCAGGTCACGTCGCCTGTCTAACTTGGCCCGATATTGTCATTGTTGTGTCATGTCATTTATGCAATTTTGTCCAAATGTGTTCATTGTTAGGTCATGTCATCTGCACATAAAAAAAGTGTGTTCAGTGTCAGATCACGTCGCCTGCCTAACTTGGCTCGATGTTGTCATTGTTGTGTCATGTCATTTGTGCAATTTTATCCAAATGTGTTCATTGTTAGGTTATGTCATCTGCACAAAAAAAGTGTGTTCAGTGTCAGGTCATGTCGCCTGCCTAACTTGGCCCGATGTTGTCATTGTTGTGTCATGTCATCTGTGCAATTTTGTCCAAATGTGTTCATTGTTAGGTCATGTCATCTGCACACAAAAAATATGTGTGTTCAGTGCCAGGTCACATCACCTGCCAAACTTGTCCCGATGTTGTCATTGTTGTGTCATGTCATCTGTGTAATTTTTATCCAAATGTATTCATTGTTAGGTCATGTCATATGTGGAAAAAAAAGTGAAGATATAACTTACATTATAAATATATACCCCATAAGCAGCATATACCTCATTCATTCAATTATCTCAAAAAATGGATACCACCAATGAAGGTTCATCAAATTTATCATCTTCAAGCTCTGATGATGATAACTATGCGGAAATGTTTGTCGCAACGCAGTTTGGCGCAATGCAACAACTGATCTCTCAGGTGATTTCTACCAATAGTCAAATTATCTTAAATTATCTCAATAAAGAAAACAGCCAACACATGCATCGAGGCTCAATTCCTAGTCACAACGTGATCAATCATAATCGTGAAGTTGCTGATCGTAATCTATTCAATGATTATTTCATTGAAAATGCCTTGTATAATGATGCAATATTTCGAAGAAGATTCTGAATGGGGCGGAATTTATTTATGCGTATCTATGATGCTGTTAGTAATCATGACAGCTATTTTATACAGAAAAGAGATGGGCTTGGAAGACTTGGTTTATCCGACTTACAAAAAGTAACAGCTGCATTTCGGATATTGATGTATGGTCTACCAGTAGATGCTACTGATGAGTACATTAAAATAGGAGAATCGACTGCTATTGAAAGTGTGAAACGATTTTGTCATGCTGTTGTTGAAGTTTTTGGAGGGCAGTACTTACGATCTCCAAATGCTCAGGATGTTGCTAGGCTACTCCAGATTGGTGAGCAACGTGGTTTTCCAGGTATGTTAGGTAGCCTAGATTGCATGCATTGGAGGTGGAAAAATTGTCCAACAGCATGGGCAGGACAATATTCTAGTCGTAGTGGAAAACCAATAATTATTCTGGAAGTTGTAGCTGATTATGATCTATGGATCTGGCATGCGTATTTTGGATTTCCTTGATCGAACAATGATATTAATGTGCTTGAGTCTTCTCATCTTTTTGCTAATCTTGCTGAAGGTATTACTATTCCTGCTTATTACGTCATTCAAGGAAAAGAGTATAATATGAGTTATTATTTAGCTGATGGTATATATCCAAATGGTCAACACTGGTTCAAACGATTCATGATCCACGAGGTAGAAAGAATAAATTATTTGCAATGAAGCAAGAAGCATGTAGAAAGGATGTTGAGCGAGCATTTGGCGTGCTCCAATCACGCTTTGCAATTATTGCAGGACCTTCACGTTTTTGGCAGAAAAATATTTTACATGATATAATGACATCATGTATTATTATGCATAATATGATAATTGAAGATGAACGTGATTTAAATGCACCAATCGTGGAACACTTCGAGGTGTCAACTCCAGATGTTGAGCCAGCAGTAGATGATTGTACTCGGTTTGAAAATTTTTTAGCTCGATATAGACAAATCAAAGACAAAGAAGCTCATATTGCTCTGCAAAATGCATTAATTGATCATATATGGGAACAATATAGTAATTTTGAATGTTAAATTTCCATAATATTATATTTTTAATTAAGTATCATTATCTGTTTTATATTAGTAATATATTTTATCCTAATTGTGTGTGATTTTATAATATTTTTAAAATATATTTATGTCTGAATAATTATGTAATAAATATTAAAAATAAAAATCATAATAATTATAAATATGAAAAATTAACTTATTAAATATAAATGAAATATTAATTTTAAATATAATAATTATCATAAATTAATTATTAAATTAAAATGTATGTTGATAATTAAATTATGAATAAATGAATAAGAATAAATAGAATATTCTAAGAAATATTCCTTTTTGGTGTGAAATGGTGTGAGTGGGTTGAAGCTGAAATAGTATTTGGTACTGAAATTGTACTATTTTAGTGTGAAAATGACACCAAATTTGATGATGTGGGTTGGAGATGGTCTTTTTTATGTGTCTTTGTAGGATACCTAAAGGAGCCATGAAGTTGGATCAAGATCAAGTGAAGTGAAGCTAGCCCAACCCAAATTCGGATTCATGCTATCTCTATCCTATTGCGGATTCGGATTTGGGCTCACAAAAAGGATCTACTATGACCACAACCCGCTAAGGAAGCTAGAGGAGGAAGCAGAGGGGTTCATTGAGGCATTCTTCCCTTTGGAGAAACCCTAACCGCCACCTCCTTCATCACACCATCCAACTTCACCGCCACCCATTTTCAGCGCCATCTCCATCCATTGCCACCAGAAAAAAGGCAAGGGGATTCCCTCTTCAATTCGGCCACCTTCCATCGACTGAGGAGTTAAGGGATACCTTCTCCATCACGCCATCTCATCCACCCGCATCTACGTAGAGTGCCGAAGTTGGGGATTCCTTCCTTCGCCGCGCCATTCGTGGAGTTCGCTTTGTTAGCATCTAATGGGACAATTATATAATTAAATGAATATATATGGTCATCAAATAAATTAAGTCAATTTTGTGATCTAAATTTTATTTGAAATTTGACTTAAAGGGCATAATTGTTATGAATTATAAATGTGGATACCATTTGTAATATTTCTAATTTGATGAGGGGCCAAATTAGAAATATGTCAATCCTTATAAGGGGTTATGGTCCCCAAAAGGCAGAGCGACAAAAAATCTGCGCTGAATCCCCATCGTCAGAGAAACTAAGGAAACCTAAAGAACTCTGCCCTTTGGAAGATCATCCTCGACTGCTAGCGATGGATTCCGGTACGCTTCCGAATTTTTTGTTCCTGTTGTTTCTTAAGATTGGATAAATGATGCATGTGTTGAGATTTCTCAACATTAGGGAAAATGCAAAATACCAACAATTGGTATCAGAGCGAGGTTATCTCACAGATTCTTAAGAAATTCTACTGTGTTGTTCTAATTTTTCCTTCCCAACACCTTGTTGTTCTGTTTTTCGCGATTTCTCTGCGAGTTCCCGATGTTGTCATTGTTGTGTCATGTCATTTGTGTAATTTGTCCAAATGTGTTCATTGATAGGTCATGTCATCTGTATAAAATAAAGTGTATTCAATGTCAGGTCACGTCGCCTGCCTAACTTGGCCTGATGTTGTCATTGTTGTGTCATGTCATCTGTGCAATTTTGTTCAAATGATTTCATTGTTAGGTCATATCATCTGCACAAAAAAATATGTGTGTTCAATGTCAGATCACATCGCCTGCTAAACTTGTCCCGATTTTGTCGTTGTTGTATCATGTCATCTGTGTAATTTTTGTTCAAATGTATTCATTGTTAGGCCACGTCATATGTGGAAAAAAAGTGAAGATATAATTTACATTACAAATATATATACCCCATAAGTAGCATACACCTCATTCATTCAATTATCTCAAAAAATGGATACCACCAATATTGAAGGTTCATCAAATTTATCATTTTCAAGCTTTGTTGACGATAACTATGCGGAAATATTTGCTGCAACACAATTTGACGCAATACAACAACTAATCTCTTAGGTGATTTCTACCAATAGTCAAATTATCTTGAATTATCTCAACGAAGAAAACATCCAACGCATGCATTGAGGCTCAATTCCTGGTCACAATGTGATCAATCGTAATCGTGAAGTTGCTGATTGTAATCTATTCAATGATTATTTCACCGAAAATGTCGTGTATAATGATGCAATGTTTTAAAGAAGATTCCGAATGGGGCAAAATTTATTTATGCGTATCTATGATGCTGTTAGTAATTATGATAACTATTTTATACAGAAAAGAGAAGATCGGCTTGGAAGATGGTTTATCCGGCTTAAAAAAGTAACAGCTGCATTTCGGATATTAACGTATGGTCTACCAATACATTAAAATAGGAGAATTGACTGCCATTGAAAGTGTGAAACAATTTTGTCGTGTTGTTGTTGAAAATTTTGGAGGGCAATACTTACGATCTCCAAATGCTCAGGATGTTGCTAGGCTACTCCAGATTGGTGAGCAATGTGGTTTTTCAGGTATGTTAGGTAGCTTAGATTGCATGCATTGGAGGTGGGAAAATTGTCCAACAACATGGGCAGGACAATATGCTGGTTGTAGTGGAAAACCAACAATTATTCTGGAAGTTGTAGCTGATTATGATATATGGATCTGACATGCGTATTTTGAGTTTCCTAGATCGAACAATAATATTAATGTGCTTGAGTCTTCTCATCTTTTTACTAATCTTGCTGATGGTATTACTATTCCTGCTCGTTACGTCATTCAAGGAAATGAGTATAATATGAGTTATTATTTAGCTGATGATATATATTCCAAATGGTCAACACTAGTTCAAACGATTCATGATCCACGAGATAGAAAGAATAAATTATTTGTAATGAAGCAAGAAGCATGTAGAAAGGATGTTGAGCGAGCATTTGGCGTGCTCTAATCACGCTTTGCAATTATTGCAGGACCTTCATGTTTTTGGCAGAAAAATATTTTACATGATATAATGACATCATGTATTATTATGCATAATATGATAATTGAAGATGAGCGTGATTTAAATGCACCAATCGTGGAACACTTCGAGGTGTCAACTCCAGATGTTGAGCCAGCAATAGATGATCGTACTTGGTTTGAAGATTTTTTAGCTCGATACAGACAAATCAAAGACAAAGATGCTCATATTGCTCTGCAAAATGTATTAATTGATCATATATGAGAATACTATAGTAATTTTGAATGTTAAATTTCCATAATATTGTATTTTTAATTAAGTATCATTGTCTGTTTTATATTAGTAATATATTTTATCCTAATTGTGTGTGATTTTATAATATTTTTAAAATATATTTATGTCTGAATAAATATGTAATAAATATTAAAAATAAAAATCATAATAATTATAAATATGAAAAATTAACTTATTAAATATAAATGAAATATTAATTTTAAATATAATAATTATCATAAATTAATTGTTAAATTAAAATGTATGTCGATAATTAAATTATGAATAAATGAATAAGATTAAATAGAATATTCTAAGAAATATTCCTTTTTGGTGTGAAATGGTGTGAGTGGGTTGGAGCTAAAATAGTGTTTGATGTTGAAATTGCATTATTTTGGTGTGAAAATGACATCAAATTTGATGATGTGGGTTGGAGATGGTCTAAGTCAGAGATTAGAGTTTATATTTCGGTATATCCCAAAGAAATTCATCATTTAATCTTTTGATCATATAAACATATGTGAATACATGATAACACACACTAGCATCATTAACATGGAAACATACTAAAATTGCATCAAGAATCAAACACATCAAGTGATAAAAGTGAAGAATAACAAACTACAAGTGTCAACTCAGCATCGAACTTCTCTTTAATCCTAGAATAAAGAAAACTACTTCATGACCTTAGAGTTACAAGCCATCATGTAAATAGCCTCCTCCTCAATCCCCTATCACAGGATCAAGAGACCCCTCTCCGATCATCAGATGTCTTATAATCATCGTCCCTTGCCTTCTTTTATAGTTTTTATAATCTTGATAAAGTTTCCTAAATAGTTTGACAACCCTAATATAATTTCCTAAAAAGTAAACAATCCTAACATAATTTTTTAGAATAAAGGGGTGGCTACCAAATTTTTCAAATCCTGCTCCAATGGTTTGATCGGAACTGGAATGAACACAAACCCCTGCAATAGATTACAAAATTTAATAATTAAACTTATATTACTCGCAGCAAATAACCCACGCATAACCTACCTATGGCATACATGTCCGCACTTAGGGGACTAATACATGAAAAGGTACAAGAATGAGTGACATTAATGCACCAACGAGAATATTAAAATGGAGATTTGCTTACTGATTCGTTCGCACCCGTTCGTCTACCTGAGTTGGTTATGAAAGCAGGGAGCTGCCACAGCATCAAGCCCCGTGGGTTCCGGTTTAAACGGGAATGAAGTAGAAGGTAGGGAAATTTGTCAAATCCAGCACTGTGATAGAGAACAGACATGAGTCGTATTTACGTTGCCGGCTCGCTTCTGTCGAAACGCTTCAAATCAATAGACGTGAATGCGGCCATGCCGCGACAAAATCCCTCGTGATCCCACTCCCCTTTCTCTCTCAAGCCTCCGTCTCGAATCGATCGGCTGAATTCCAATTGAGACGGCAAATTCTTAGTGTTCATTTCATCAAATCTAGTTTGTTTGAGCTCGAGAAGCTCCGAGGCAGAGACTGAGATGCGGGGGAGGAGCGGCGGCGGCGGCGGCGCTGGAGGCGGTTGCGATCGGAGAGTGTCGCCACGATGGATGGTCATTCTTTGCGTCTGCAGCTTCTCTCTAGGAATGCTTCTCACTGACAAGTTAGATTAAAGTTTTACATTTTTTTTCCTTTGGCTTTTTTTGTGTTAAAGATCTTATTTTGATTCGATTGAAATGGCGGGGGGTTTCGGCTGCGATTAGGTTTTGGGCATTCCCAGATGCAAACAACCCGGTCGTCTCGAGTAGCCGGCGGCAGGAACAGGAGCTCCAGATCATCTCTGAAGATTGTACCACTAAAAGAGTCTGTTTTGCTTGCTTGTTAAATTGTTGGATTTCGGCGTTTAGATGGCTAAAAATTGCAACTTGAGTGCAGAAGCATGCGGAAGATAAGGATGTAATGGGTGAAGTGAGCAGAACACATGAGGTCATCCAGTGCGTACTCTACCTGAATCTCATGGGATTTGCATGCATATTATAACTTTTGAGGGTTTTATTTTTGAGGAAAAGATGAACTAAAGCTTGTAGGATATGTCGAATATTAGATCTTTGGACAAGGCGATATCCACGCTGCAGATGGAGTTGGCTGCGAAGAGGAACTCGAGGGAGTTGATCGGCAGGGATGGTTCATCATCGACAGAAGCTTTGACTGAGAAGAGGAAGAAGGCTTTCGTGGTGATTGGGATAAATACAGCATTTAGCAGCAGGAAGAGAAGGGACTCGGTCAGAGCCACATGGATGCCGCAAGGTAGATTAGACGAGTGATTTCTTCTTTTTCAACTTAACTTGTTTTGGACTGTGCTGGTAATGTTGTGATTAAGTAGTCTTATCTCTTAAATATCTACTTGTTTCTCTTTTTTACTTCTAATTAGGTGGAAAGCTCCAACATCTAGAACAAGAAAAAGGAATTGTTGTTCGGTTTACAATTGGCCATAGGTAAGTGAAGCCCCTTCTTCTTGCTGTTACTTTTGATTCCTGTTCCATAAATTTGGGCATAAATTGCTGGTATTTTCTCATCGTTTTTCTTTTTTTATCCCCTTGCGCTCTCTCCTTTTACAGTATGTCCATTACCATAACTGTTGAACCTGATTATATAATAAATACATTATTGTTAGATCCATCTTTCTAGTATAGTGTCATGCCCAGTGAATCTCATATACCTGTCTTAACTGAGCTTTGCTTCCAAATGCAGAAAGCATGAGACTAAAACATTTTAACTATGATTTGGTATGTGGATGCTGCCCTTGATTTTCATGAATTGTTTAAGTGTTGCTTTGTGTAAAAGTAGGTTAATGCTTCTAGTGGAACATACACTGCAATGAAAGTCCATGCAAATATTTCTTTTATAGATGTTTATGTATTCATTAATACAGTGTTAGACACCTTTTTTAAGGGGAAAATATTGTCATTAATTTGTTCCCATGAAATAGTCATATTGCTGAGCAGCTAAAATTGTTCTATTTTCCATATAGAAAGGTGGTTTAGAAATTACCTAACAAACCAAATGAAACCTACTATAACTTTATGAATGTATCTTATATATGCTTCTGTGAAAGATAAGTTTAATATTTTGTTGATAATATGAGGAAATAAGTTGAAATGATTTGGATATGTTCATGGAGACAATAGATGTTAAATAAAATTGTCTAGAGTTGAAAGCATGAGGAGTAGAGGAAATCTATATAACATAATTTAGTGATTCAAAAGATCGGGAAATTATTATTCGCATATAGTCTTTAACTTGTTATTTTATTGCTTTTCAATCTTGTTAAAAGCCACGAGCAAATATTGACTTCTACTGTTGATTGTGTTTCATCTTCATAATGTTTCTTGTTTTGGACTAGCATTATGAATTATACAAAATCCAGGTGATAATGTTGTTGGTCACTAAAAACCTAAAACCACTTCTTTTTTCACAGTGCTACATCTCACAGTATTCTGGATAAAGCTATTGATTCAGAGGAAGCTCAGCACCATGACTTTCTCAGGCTGGTAAAGCATGTTATCCCAGGATTTTAGATTGCCATGGTGTTTGCAGATTATTTGTGCTGCACTGCTGCCTGAATTGATACGCCATTTGGACTTTAAAATTTCACACTACAATTGCCATGTTTTTTGTACATTGTTTGTTTTAACTGCATTTCTAGTGCTTCGTATGCAGGATCACGTTGAAGGTTACCATGAACTGTCTGCTAAAACAAAAATATTCTTTTCCACTGTTGTTGCAATATGGGATGCTGATTTCTATGTCAAGGTTGATGATGATGTTCATGTGAATCTAGGTGCAAATTATAGTACTCGATTAGAAATTCCAAGCTCTGTTTCTTTATAGAATCTATGTATATTGATTCAATTTGATAATATTATGAAATGGAGGTATGCTGGCCACAACCCTTGCTCGACATAGATCAAAACCGAGAACCTACATAGGGTGTATGAAGTCTGGGCCAGTGCTTTTTGATAAGTAATATTCTTGTTTCTTAAATCTCTTGTGACCCTATGAATCCTTAAAGCAATGACTGCAAAATGCTTCTATTGATTGCTAATTATGAATCCCAGAAATGTGAGGTACCATGAACCTGAATACTGGAAATTCGGAGAAGATGGAAACAAGTACTTTCGCCATGCTACTGGCCAGATTTATGCTATCTCAAAAGATCTGGCCACATACATATCAATTAACCAGTAAGGGTGATCTATGATTGTCTTCCTGGTTGCTTGCTTCAGTTGCACAGGGTTCTTACTGTTAAAGTTGCTGATGCCAGACCGATACTGCACAAGTATGCCAATGAAGATGTATCACTAGGTTCATGGTTCATTGGGCTGGAAGTCGAATACATCGATGAGAGGAACATGTGCTGTGGAACTCCACCGGGTTAGGAGTTGCTCTTTTGCAGTTGTCTATAAGCTATCTTATCATGACACTTATGCTTCTTCATGGTTCTTTGTTAACTTTTTCTTCAGACTGCGAGTGGAAAGCGCAGGCCGGAAATGTTTGCATTGCATCATTTGACTGGAGTTGTAGTGGCATATGCAAATCTGTGGAGAAGATAAAGGGTGTCCATGAAAGGTGTGGTGAAGGAGATGGTGCTGTGTGGAGTACTTCATTCTAACTGGATTTTGATGTTTATTTGACCATTTTTGCATCGAAGAAACCGAGAAAGGCAGCAGTTAGCACAAAAGAGACTCGTAACTCCGGCCATCAAGGGGAAGTTTAAGTTTCCTGGAAAAATGATACTGTGGATTGTTACTTGCTCTCTGCCTCAAAGTACACTGATGATATGAGTCAATTTTTGGAGTGTTCTTCATCAAAATATGCTTGTAAAGTGAGATCTGAAATTTTACATGATCTAGAAATGCAACGAGTGAAGGTAGTGCTAGATGGAGGGATGTTGTTACTAATGAGCATAGAGGGGAGGTGTAGCTCTGAATCTATTCAAAGTGATTTTTTTTTGTCATTTTGATTATTGGTAAATTTTTAAAAATTTAGTTGATGCAATTTCTTTTCTTTTCTTTTCAAAATTCCATGACGCTATCTTCCTCTCTTTAGCTTATGAAATGTTATTCCATTAGGCGATGCTAATAAATAAGCAAAAAAATAAAATAAAATAAAGATGAGAGGAAGTAAATAGAGATGCTAAAAAAAAGCAAATATTAAAAATGCCTCCATTTTTTTATACGTTTTTTGCTAAATTTATTCCCTGTTTTAAAAATTTTTATGGCCAAGCCTGGTTGTTGCCCGCACCCGCTGACGCCCACTCCCAAATAGCGCAATAATCCAATTGATAAAAATAACCTTTTTTAAAAAAACTTTGTATAAATAAGAGGTTTTTTCTTACTTGTGTGCTCATAGTGGAGGTGCAAATTTAGAGATCTATTAACGTTTTACCCCAAGTGACCCGATTAATGTTTTACCACTCAAATGAATTTTTTTATACTTAAATATAAAATGGGCATATTAATGACAGACTTAAAACAGTCGATCGGACACATTAATGACCGTTTTACAACTACCTATAACAATCAAACCATTAATCATCAATTGTTAGAACAGAGCTAGTAAAATGGGCATATTAATGGTTACGATGCACAGATTTGTAAGAGGACAAGGGTTCGAATCCAGACACATCAATGACCGTCCTGCGTCGTGACCAACTAAGTTTCTTGATTTACCTATAGACAATCGGACCATTAATCACCAATTGTTGCAGAAGCAGAGCAGTGAACTAGTGAATAGAATGATAGCTCCATATTCATCCTCCCTACCTAGCAGCTCCTCTGTACGACAATCCTTTTTCCTACCTAGTAGTCCTATCTCCCTACTCAACAACCCTACTACCTACTTGATAATCTTGTCTTCCTACTTAGCAACTATGCTTCCTATGCCCTGCCTCTCTGCTTGACAATACTACTTCCCTGTTAAGCTTTCTTGCTCGGTATGTCAGCCTCTTTGTTCGGACTCAATGCTCAGCCTCCCTACCCGACCTCCCCAGTTCTCAACTCGACAGCTCGGACTTCCTGTTTGCTACCTCAACCTTCCCAATCAGCTCGGCCTTCTCTAACAACTTGACTTTCCTAATCAGCTTAGTCTTCTCTGCAAACTCAGCCTATCCAACTCAGCAATCCAACCTCTGACTCGACCTTCTCGGCTTGACTTTACTAGCTTGATCAAGTCAACAGGAAGCTCATCTCGACAGACTAAATATGTCTAAATTATAAATTCAATAATTTTTAAATTCAGTAATTTTTATTTATTTTTGATAAGTAAATAATCTTAAAACAGAGAGTCCAACATTGTATTTATTTCTTCTTCGTTTTTATCTATTTACGTTTATTATCTGTCATTCCTACAAAAATAATTTTCAACCCATCTTAACACCTGTAAATTTCAAGTTGCAATTTTGGACCATCTTGACATTGATTTTTTATAGTTCTTTAGGTTAATTTAATAATTTTGTCCAAAACAATTAAATGATATATATTGATCAATTTTCATAAGAAAAAACACTCCACTGTACTTCTCAAAACCCCATGCTCTATGCTTTTACATTTCAACTTCTAAAAGAGTTAAAATTACTATGAAGACTAAACCTTTCCAAATTTCACAAAAGATCTTATTGTCTGCTCTAAAGTGCTTGGAGTTATTGTCTGCTATTATTCTTTAATTTCTTCTAAGTCTTACAAGACTTGATGGAATACGTAGGGCTTCGAGTTATTGTCTGCTATTATTCTTTAATTTCTTCTAAGTCTTACAAGACTTGAAGGAATACGTAGAGATGATCAACCTGAACATTTTCAGTTGATGATTTGATATTGACTTCTCTTTAAAGAGTATTATCTCTTTTTTAGAGAGAATCAACTTAGACACTGGACTTAACCAGTTTCTTAGTTAAATAATAAATAATTACATACAACTTCTTTATACTTACGAAGCTATTTGACCGTTCTAAATCGGATACGAATTCGTGGTTTGAATTGCATTTGGTGTTTGATTCCATGTCTGGTTCGGTTCTGTGAGTTCTTCTTGAGCAGGGAGAACTAGGAAGCTTGTGTTTGCTTCATCTCCAATCATGATATTGTCCACTTTGGGCCTAAGAGTTTTGATCTTGGGCTCTCCCAAAAGGTGATCTGGAGTCTTCTTTTTAAACCCATGACTTGCACTCTTTGTGATTTAGATGTGGGACTATGTTTGCACCCTTGCAACCCAACAATCCCCCCCTCAAACAAAGGACCACTGGAAGCTCCCCTACCATTTCTCATGGTCCGGCTGTTGGGACCGTTGCGTTTGCTAGAGGGGGTGAATAGCAACTTTTTGATCTTGCCTACAATTTGTTAGCGGAAGCACAAGACAAAACAAAAATAAGATTAAAACCAATAAAGCAATGCTAACCCCTTGATTTACTTGGTATCCACCTCCTCGAGGTGACTAATCCAAGGATCCACACACACCACCAAAATTTTTCACTATGAACTTTCTCCTTCTCAAAGCAACTTTGAAGGTGGAGAAACCTTAACACTTGATCTCTTCCTCTTACAAATGTATAGAGAAGTTTGGAGGAAGAATTTGAAAGACAAAACTTGAAGATCTTACAAAGATGAGAAAATGAAAACACTTCTTGCGTCTCCAATCTTGAATCTGTCTTTTTATATTTTCGCGATACCAGTCGACTGTCTCAGGACCAGTCGACTGGTGGGCTCCAACGGCTACTGTAGATTGCATTATTTCTCCAGCTGTCAGCCCCAACGTTCGAATACCAGTCGACTGATGACTTACCCAGTCGACTGATCAGTCGACTGGTCTCTTTTTCACTCGACTAATCTTTCTGTGTGTTTTGGATTAGGACACCAGTCGACTGATATCATCCCAGTCGACTGATGAAGCTGAAACTCACCTTTCAGCTTCCTTCTTCATCCCTTAGCCTAGACTCATGCCTTCAAACATCTTCCACAAGCCTCGTGCCCTTTTTGGATGCTTTTGAGCCCACAACTCCTCATCCTTGCACTTGCTTGAGATGTTTCCATCAGCTTTGTCATGCTAAGTCTTCCTTTTGCCAAGAGGTCGCACCTCCGGGACTTCACCATTTGCCAAGAGGTCGCACCTCCGGGACTTCACCATTTGCCAAGACTTCAAACCTGGACTTTCCTGTTTACTCAATTCACACATGTTAGATCACCAACATTGCCTAACTTAAACTCATTTAGCCAAACATTAAAACCAAATGATACTTGGGGCAAGATTGCACCAACAATCTCCCCCTTTTTGATGTTTGACAAAAACTTATTTAAGTTAGGTCTTTAACATGATAAGACATAATTTCAGCAAAAAGCATAATCATGAAGCATGAAGCATAAGAGTATAAGCATGGATAATAGAAGCATAAGACATGTAGGTTCTAACTTAAACCAAACTCATTTCTCCCCCTTTTTTGACACACACCAAAAAGGCAACATTTCCATACAGGAGGCAGAAATGAACAAGAGTCAGGATAAATATCCAAGCAAGAACCTCATCCCCTTGGAATAGGTAATAAGAAAGTTGTCCTTTGAGGGGACACTCCCACTAAAAACCTACTCCCCCTAAAACCATTGCACCAACAATTTAAAGTCCTACTCCCCCTAGACCATTGCACCAACAATGTCTTTGGAAAGTCTCAAAATCTAGAGGAACCTTGAACCATGAGAATAAGAAGTAGAAGTTCAAACATAAACTTCAATTGTGCGTTAGAATCAACAAAAGTAACAACATCGAGCCCAAAATACATGTGATCAATCCCATTGACCTTTATAATGAACAATGCTCCCCAGAGCATTTTTCAAGGAGTAGTAAGTCATAGGATACCTAAATGACCAAGATACGGCCGAAACCACAGAGTTTCAGCCTTATCAGACTCACCAGTCGACTGAGTCTGACTCAGTCGACTGTCCCGTGTAGAAAAATCTCACAGAAAGATTGGTCGAGTGGGAGTCGAGCGAGAGTCGACTGGTACCTGGTACCTATCACAGTCGACTGGTACCAAGTATCAGCTCAATTCAGCATTTTGAGATGAACTTCAGAAATGCCCTATTAATTTCATAAAATTTAAAAAATGATGAAATTTTGCAAGCAAGTTTGTTTCATCTCTTACCTATACAACATGAAACACATCACTCTTTGGTACCCAAAAGCTTGATCCACTAACATTTTGTAAATATTTCTTAGGGACCCATGCTTGCTTTACCTTTCCCTTAATGACTTGTTTGCTAGGTGACCCTTGTCTTCCTACTAGAGAAATGTAGGCAACCTCTTTAGGTTTGTATCCTATTCCGGCCTTATTGTAAACCGCTCTTTGACTATTTAGGATCATATCAAGGTTTTTAGATCCATTTGAAAATTTTTCTAAGCATTTCCTTAAATCAATGACTTCATCCTTCAACTTTGCATTTTCCTCATTAATTTCACTTGAGTCACTAGATTCACATGCATTGTTCCTAATGGTCCTAAGTTCCTCCTTTAATGCCTTAACCTTAGACTTCGACTTAACCAAAGCATTTTTAAGATATGCAATAGTTTTATAAAGAAATTTTTCTTTAGCAGAATCCATTACCTCATCTTCACTTGATGAAGATTCGTCGCTACTTGATGCTTCCTCCTCACTTGAAGTCTCTTGGTCACTTTCACGTGCCATCAGTGTCATGTGTCTAGTGATGTGGCATAGCTCTTCTTCATCATCCGATGAATCGCTACTTGATGTATCCCATGTGGCTTGGGCCACCATAACTTCCTTCTTCTTTTTCTCCTTCTTTTTCCTTTCCTTCTCCTCTTTCTTCTTCAACTCCGGACAATTTGTCTTGATGTGCCCCTTCTTGTTGCACTCATAGCACGTAACGTTAGGATTAAAATTTGAACTTTGATTATTTTTACCTCTTGATGATGTAAACATCTTCTTTACATCCCTCCTTGTGAATCTTCTTGATTTTCCCATCATTTTCTTGACATAGTGAGCAACCTCCTTTGCCGACATTTCCTCATCGCTATCCGAGGATTCTTGATCGGACTCAGATGAAGGCTCCTCCTTTTCCTTCTTCTTCTTCTTCTTCTCCTTCTTTTCTACAACCAAAGCTATACCTTTCTCTTTGGAAGAAATATTAGCTTGTTCATGTAGCTCAAATTCACAAAATAACTCATCAAGTTTTACAATTGAAAGATCCCTAGAGACTTTATACGCATCAACCATTGATGCCCATAAAGTGGTTCTAGGAAAAGCTTGAAGTACATACCTTACTAAATCTCGGTTGTCTATCTTCTCACCTATCACATGAAGTCCATTCACTATTTCTTTGAACCTTCCATGCATTTGGCTTACGGTCTCATTTGGCTTCATGTTGAAGGTTTGAAGTTGTCCAACCAAGAGATCCCTCTTGGCTCTTCTAGATTCACTTGACCCTTCATTCAATTCAATGAGCTTCTCCCAAAGCTCTTTGGCCGAATTGAAAGGTCCAACCTTACTCAATTGCTCTTTGGAGAGTCCACATTGCAAGGTGGTTGTGGCTTTGGCATTTGCTTGAGCCTTCTTGCATATTTCCTTTGACCAATCCTTGGTAGGAAGAGGTGCTCCAAGTGCATCCTTTGGTTTTTCGAATCCATCTACAACACTAAACCAATTTTCAATATCATTCATCAGATAATATTCCATCCTACCTTTCCAATAGGCAAAATCATTGCCATCGAAGTATGGAGGTCGTGTGGTGCTATATCCCTCTTGAAACGCCATCTAGATGCTCCGGTTGAGGGTGAGTTCTTCCGAAGCTAACCTTGCTCTGATACCACTTGTTGGGACCGTTGCGTTTGCTAGAGGGGGGGGGTGAATAGCTACTTTTGATCTTGCCTACAATATTGTTAGCGGAAGCACAAGACAAAAACAAAAATAAGATTAAAAATAATAAAAGCAATGCTAACCCCTTGATTTACTTGGTATCCACCTCCTCGAGGTGACTAATCCAAGGATCCACACACACCACCAAAACTTTTCACTATGAACTTTCTCCTTCTCAAAGCAACTTTGAAGGTGGAGAAACCTTAACACTTGATCTCTTCCTCTTACAAATGTATAGAGAAGTTTGGAGGAAGAGTTTGAGAGATTGACAAAGCTTGAAGATCTTACAAAGATGAAAAAGAAAAAACACTTGCGTCTCCAATCTTGAATCTGTCTTTTTATATTTTCGCGATACCAGTCGACTGTCTCAGGACCAGTCGACTGGTGGGCTCCAACGGCTACTGTAGATTGCATTATTTCTCCAGCTGTCAGCCCCAACGTTCGAATACCAGTCGACTGGGACTTACCCAGTCGACTGATCAGTCGACTGGTCAGTCGACTGGTCTCTACTTTTCACTCGACTAAACTTTCTGTGTGTTTTGGATCAGGACACCAGTCGACTGATATCATCCCAGTCGACTGATGAAGCTGAAACTCACCTTTCAGCTTCCTTCTTCATCCCTTAGCCTAGACTCACGCCTTCAAACATCTTCCACAAGCCTCGTGCCCTTTTTGGATGCTTTCGAGCCCACGGCTCCTCATCCTTGCACTTGCTTGAGATGTTTCCATCAGCTTCGTCATGCTAAGTCTTCCTTTTGCCAAGAGGTCGCACCTCCGGGACTTCACCATTTGCCAAGAGGTCGCACCTCCGGGACTTCACCATTTGCCAAGACTTCAAACCTGGACTTTCCTGTTTACTCAATTCACACATGTTAGATCACCAACATTGCCTAACTTAAACTCATTTAGCCAAACATTAAAACCAAATGATACTTGGGGCAAGATTGCACCAAAAGTCTTTAGCGCTTATGAACGAACCAACTCGGTTGAGCTCTTCTTTGGTCAATCCACACTGAAGCGCCTGAGTTGCTTTGGTATCGGCTTCGATCTTCTGCTTTGTGACTGCGTCCCACTTTTCACACCATTGCGGCATGCCGTCGTTGTCTATGAGGATTATAAATCCTGTCTGGATTACAATCCACATATACATCTGCGTCTTAAGGAGGTACTCCATTCTACCTTTCCAGTAGATGAAGTCTTCCGGGGAGAACAAAGGTGGTCTGGCGGTGCTGTAGCCTTCTTGATGGGCTATAAAATCTTACACACACAATAACAAAAAAATAAGATGTACCAAGACTTGGTCTTGAATTAGTAGTATGGAAGAAATAATAAGACGAAAATTAGAGCAAAAGCAGTTAAAACTCAAAAAATCGCTCAATCAGTGATTGCACTAAGATTGAGCACCCTTCGCTCTGATACCAATTATAGGATCGTTTAGGAGCGCTAGAGGAGGGGTGAATAACACTTCTTGGTGTTTTTACTCTTTTCAAAAAACTCATGTAACTTGCGTAAATAAATCAGAACTCGCAGCGAAAAAGAACACAAGTGACATGGTTGGTAATTTTACTTGGTTCACAGCCACAGACTATTACTCCAATGTCCACGATTAGTGATCGTTTCTGATGGACAATCTACTAAATAACTCCCCTCTTACGAAAGAGAGTTAGCCACTTTTACAAAATCAATTAAGATCGATAACATGTATACTGACCTAAAACTTTAAGTACAAAAGCAATGAGTAATTTTACTGATAGAGTAGTAATGAATGTGTAGATTTTGTTGCAACTCCTCGACGTGACAACAGTGTTCCAGATGAAAGAATTTCATGTAGACGGTCGTCGTTGAGTTATATTCAAATGCTTCTAGGGTTCCCCCTCGAGGCTACTTATATAAACTGATCTGGGCGCCTAGAAGCCTTTCTGAGCACCTCCACGTCACCCCGTCGATCCACTTTCGACGTTGACTTGGCATCTTTCGAACGCCTACATCCCTTCCGGACACCTAGATGTTGACGTAGAGGTTTCTGAATCAACTTTGACTCTGCAACGCCTTATCCGGATCTAGACGCCTGAAACCTTTCGGGTGTCTAAAGGCTGAGGTGTCATGACCATTGGAACTTTACCACCTCATCTGCCTCGTTGGCCCGTTCCGCTGACGTTTGGTCGCATGGAACCAATTTGGGCACATGAACTGTTTGATCGCTTGGATCCAAATAAGGGCGCCCATAACATAAAATTCCAGCCTCACCTTTCTTGCATTACAAGTTAGTCCAAAATATAAAATATAACAGAAAAATAATAGTTTTTCAAACTGTTTGATTTTGACTTCAGATTTTTAGTGAACCTTAAGTTAGACCGACGCCTACTGTCTCCTTTATTAGGAATACATTCTCATCCATTCAACTCGGGAGAATTTACCTTGTGCCAATCAGGTCCTCCAGACCTGTTGAACTTTGATGAGTTAGGGTTTTATTGATTTTTAATCGATTTATTTTTGGGCTTTTACATGAAAATAAATTATAAATTGAATCGATTTGATCATATTTGTCCTATATTGCATAATTTGAGGCTTGATATAATTTTTATGATTTAATGGTGAATTTTTGGCATTAATTGGATTTTAATTGATTTTAGGGCTAAATCGGACCCAACTCGAGCTCAACCGCGGTCAAATCAAGTCAAATTTGCCAAATTGATCAAGCCAACATGGAGGACATGACTCTAGATCGAGCCCGATCAAAATCCCTCACAATTTTTTGGAAACCCTAAGACTGCCCTAAAGCCCTAGATCAAGTCTGCACCGTTGGATTCAAAATCAACGGCCTGAGATCAATTGATTAATCAGCGGTATAAAACCAAAACCTTAATCGATGAACAGTGGCTGCGCCGCCACTGTTCATCTTCGTCCCCGCGACCGCGAGCCATGCTCTGCTCGGCGACGTACGCGCACGGCCAGCCCCGTCCTCCCAAACCTATTCCATTGTGATCCTTGATCCTTGAGGAGTCCAACGCCGGCCGATTGGGTATATTCCGGCAGCTGGACGGGCGCGACGGCGAGGGTTTCTCCGGCGGCGTTCAACCTCTGTTTTTGCGTTTTCCGGCCATCCTGCTGCACAATCCGAGCTCGCGCTTCGTGGAGGGGTTCTCCTAGGATCGTGGAGCTTTCCTTGTATCAACAGCAGCATCATCGGAGCAAGAGAGAAGCAAGGAATCCAGTTTTTGCCAGCTGAAAAAGCTACTGCACAAGCTCTGTTTCGTTCCGGAGAGGGTTTTTCCGGGCTTTTCATGGTTCTGGGCAGCGAGCAAACCACACAAGAGACCGACGTGGAAGACTCCAAAGGATTGAAGATCAGATTCAAAAGCTTGATTGACACCCAGCTGAGGAGAACAATCGGAGAAGGGAGGAGGATGTTTTGTCTTTCGTTTCTGCATTTCTGAATTTTCATTTTCTTTTTCTGAAATTTCTGTTTCTGAAATTTTTTGTTTTCTGTTAATTGTTTTTTTGCAAATTTCTTGTTTAGTTGTTTGCTGTTTTAGTTAATGTTTGACTATTTTAGTTTAGCTTTTTGCTTTTAGATTTTCAATGCTTTTAAGTTTGTGTTTTAGTTTTCACTTTCTCGTGCCTCTTTTATTCATGATTTTTGAAACTTTTTTAATGCACTGTTCCGTGCCATTTTGCTTGCACTGTATCGTGCCAAGTTTGCTTTTTTTGTAGGTTGCCATTTAGTTTTGTTAGTTTAGTTTTAGTTTAGTTTAAGTTTTGTTTTTATTGTTACATTCATTTAATTAGGTTATTGCATTTTTAACATTTGCCAATTAGTTAGATTTTCATTTCATTGAGCTATTCTTTTTTAGTTTATAATTTTATTTGTTTTGAATTTGTTTAGGTTTCATTTAGGTTAGAATTTTAGGTTTAATTTCAATTGCATTTTTTCATTTATTTTCAAATTTAAATTTACATTTCATTTCAAAAACACCAAAACCCCCATTTTTATTAGAAAACCCAAAAAGAACGACACGATAAGCTCGAATTAAACAATTTTCTACTAGTCCTTGGAAAAACACGACTCGAGGCCCCTATACTTCATTTATTTGAATTTATCGTGGGTTTTCGATAAAATTTATAAATTCTAATTTGCAACCCTACTCGTGACACATAGCAAATCTAGGGTTGTCAAATTTTGGCGCCGTTGCCGGGGAATAACTAGTAGGAATTGTTTGATTTGAGCTTATGAATAATTTCCTTTATTGTTGCTTTGATCATTGTTGGTTTCTAAGATGTATGGAAATTCTTTTTATCAACAACCATCTTATCAACAATCTGAACAACAAAATTTTTATTTGCAGGAGCCATATCAAGGTTTTCCACATGTGGATCAACAATTTCAACCTCAGAACCAGAATTTTCAGAGTGGGCAGTTTCAACAAAATTACAACAATTTTCAGCCCCAATTTCAGTATTCACAGCCTCAATTTCAACAACAATTTCAGCAACCATTTCAAAATTTTGAGGAGCCCATTCAAAGCTTCCAAAATCAGAATTTTCAACAATTTTCAAGCAATTTTCAGCAGCCCCAAAATCAAAATTTTCAAGGAAATAATTTTCAGCAACATTCATGGAATTTTCAAGGGAATTTTCAGCATCAAAATGCTTCTTTTCAAGCCCAAAATCAATGTCAATCATCATTTTCTCAAAGCGGACAGATTTGTAATCAAATTCAGCAGCCCATCTATTTTCAAGATCAGCAAAACTCATACTCAAACCAAGATGAATATGAAAATTCTATTGAGTTTATTCAACAACAACAAAGGCTAGAGGAGATGATGCAATCTCAACAAAGGGCTGCTACAACCTTGCAAAATCTTGAGAGGCAACTTGAACAACTTGTAAATAGCATGAACCAAATACAAGCTCAAAGATCAAGCACTCAAGAATCAGAATTTCATGAAGAAATTTCAGCAACTCCTTCTCCACACAAATCAGCCCCGAAATGGATTTTACAGTGTCACGGGTTGAGTTTAGTTTGGAGGATGCATTGGTTACTGAGGAAGATGATATAGAGCCTATTTCTGATGCAATAGCAGTTGAAGATGTTCAAATGGGTGTAGGGGATTGCACTGAGCCCCAGGGACCACCATTAGTGATTGAGGTATCAGAGGATTTTGAGGATAGATGTAGGAGTGTAGGGGATTGCATGGAGGCAATACCCCAAGAATCACTTCCTTTTAGTATACATTCCCTTGAGTTAGAGCAGGAAACCTCATCTGAGGAGGATGAAGTTGTGGAGCCACATAATCAGGAATTAGGGCTTATTTGTGATCACTCCAGTATTTGCCATGCTTCAGGTACCTCCTATTCATCCATGGATATTATTCATGCCCATCATTCAGAAAATGTCATAGAGGTACCAATTTTTGATTTTGTTGGATGTGATTCATTTCTTTATGCATGCCCTACACAGTTTGATATTACTATTTCTGCTCTTTCTTACTCCACATGCGTGTGGAAGATTGGTTCTATTTTTGGCCTTGCAGATTTATTCGAAACATCAGATTGTGCACTTCCACGGTTGATAGAGTCTCCATTAATGCTGAAAAAGGCAACAACAATTCAAGCAACAATCGAGCTTCCCAAGTGGATGCTCCATCTGAATCTGAGTCCTCCGACCACCTGAGACACCATTCAAGGAGGTGAAGAATTTTAAGAAAGCAACTCAGCACATTCATGGCCATATTATGAAGATGCTTACCTCTCCCCGATCCATTCCATTACCGGCGTGGATTTTATTACTGAATCTTCTACAACCGCCAGGATTCAGGGGAGTTTGTTCCAACTTTCACTTTATTTTCATTGTTAATACCATGCTTGTTTTTTTATTTTGCATTTTCAGTTTAAATCAGTAATAAGTTTCATTTTCATGAGCATTTTAAAAAAAAAATACCATTGCATGCATGGTTTAGGGTAGGGAATAAGAACCTTGAAAGTGTACCCCCTAGGATTTCTTTACATCATGTTAGAAGCTCTTGAAAGAGAATTAAATTTGATTGATTATTCTAGGAATTAAATCCATGGATGAACACTTTTGAATGCTTGCATGACCCTTAGTAATGGAACCTAGATTGATGAACTTGAGAAAATGCGATTTTTATACCTAGTGAGGTTAGCCATTTTGTGTGATGCACTTAGGTGATTGCCACACTAGAACTTGCTTGTTTTCTTTCAAGGCTACAATATCTATGATGGGTCCACATTTATTTAGGTTTAAAAATTTCCCCCCATAAACCATACAATTCCATGCTTTATCCATGTTTATCCATTTTTCTTTGAAATTTTTCTTCCCCATTTTCGATTCAATTTTCATGCTTTCTTGGACATGGGTATTTTTGAATGTTATTAATGTTCCTTTGCCCGAGACGGTCAAAGATTTAAGTGTGGGGGAGGAGGTTTGAAATTTTGAAAGAAAAATTTTTTTTTTTTGAGAAGAAAAGTGAGAAGTGTGCCAAAAGTTGGAGGTTTTGTGCCAATTTTGATTAAAAGCAATGTGAAAAAGAGAATTTCAAGTAGAGCACTTGAGAGTTTCATTGTTATGATGTTATGATGATTTTTGTGATGATATATGAAGTTGAGAATTTCTTGCAAGAAAATTAAAGATCAAGTGCCAACATCCCTTAACAAAGGTTCACATGAGTTGTTTTTAACCTCTCATTGGTTTCTTTGCTTTTGAATTGCTGAATTGAGATGGAAATGAGTTGATATCAGAATGCATTGAGTCATGTTTGCAATGTAATGGAGTTGAGGAGTAATTTTGAGAATTTTCTATTGATGAGAGATGATGAAGTGAAAAACAAGAAGTTGAATTGCTTAGTGGCCGGATTTGGGCACTAATAATTTGGTTTCATGGCCGGATTTGAGAGCACAAAGAATGTTACAGAAATGTTCAGAAATGATGGATGAAAAGGAAGGATTCAAATTGTGTGAAGAATGGAAGCTTGTAAACCACTTGAAAATCAAGCATGCCCATATTGTGCCAAAACAAAGAATTTGTGTGCCAATTTTGATTTTTGAAGCTTCTTATGGATCGGTTTCAAGGGAAATTGATTGATCTATATTTGTTAGAAATGCATTGAGTTGAAAGCAAAGAATTCAGCATGCCAAATGGTCAGTTTGAAATCAAACAAAACAAAGAAAAAGAAAAGAAGAAAAAGAAATCCAAGAAAAAAAAAAAATGATGGAGCTTTGAAGTTGGGAATGTTTTGCTTGGATTTCCTTCAACAAATCATTTGCAAAGCAATTGAAGAAGTGGGATTGGAATGTGTGATAATCATGGCTACAAATTCAGATTCGAAATGGAAAAAAAATCAGAAAAAAAAAAAAAAAACAGAAAAAAAAAAAAAAAGAAAAAAAGAAATGAGATGAATGTATCAAGAGAGTTTCAAGAATTTGATCGGTTGAGGAACCACATGGGAACCTACTCCATTTCAGTTCACTTTCTAAACAACAAATTCAGATGTCTAGTTGTCTTCAAATTGTTGCTGCAACATCAGAAAAAAAAAACAAAAAAAAAAAAGAAAAAAAATTCATTGCTTCCTAAGCAAAAAATCAGAAAACCCAGTTTTGCATTTTTTTTTTCAGCCAAGGTTTTGAGCAATTTTTATGGGACTGATCCGAATCTGGAATTTCATGGAACTTTGCATGGCTATTAGCATTATCAATCAAGCTTCATGATGCAAAAAGAATGGAGGCAAAAGAGCAAGAAACAAGAGAGAAAAGCAAGATTTCATTTTGAGAAAAAATCAGTTTTTCAGCTTTATTTTCAGCCATGTTCTATAATTTTTCTGCTACTGATCCGAATCTGGATTTCATGAAAATTTTGCATGGATATTAGCATTATCAATCAAGCTTCATGATGCAAAAAGAATGGAAGCAAAAGAGCAAGAAACAAGAGAGAACAAGCCAAATTTCAGATTCAATTTCAGTAATTTTCAGATTTAAACGTGCCAATGATACATTGAATTTGCGGATTCATGTGAACTGAATTTTGATTTCTGATGATTGGATGCTATTTCTTATCTCTTGTGAAATCTAAATGTGAAAGAATTGGGCTTGATTCGAAGGAAAATGCAAAAATGGCACATTTGGGTGTTGAAGAGAAAAGAAAAGAAGAAGAAGAAGAGGAGTTTGTATCAAGGAATGGAACCTCAAGAGTTTTGATCAGAATTGCTTCATGAATCTGAAAAACACACTTAAAGAAATGGAATACAAGAGAAAGCTTTCAGAAAAAGGGCAAGGGTTCATTGATAGCATTTTACTATACCCATGTCTTCCACTTCATTTACTCTCTTTTCTTGAAATTCTTTTCTCTTGAAATTTTACTTCTAAATTCCTATTTCATTTATTTCAGTTCATGATTCCTTTACATGTCTTCAATAAGCCTAGTATATGTGGATTCCAAATCATGAATGGTAGTGGAGAGTAGAAAACAAGCAAGCCTATGGAAATGCATGAAACCTAAGTTGCTTGAGTGAGCTCCATTCCTTTTTGATCATGAATTAGAATTAGGGTGAGAGCCACTGATTTATCTATTGAAAACAACCTCGTGAGATTCAGTGTGATGCATTTTTCTCAATTAGTCATGAAGGGTGAAACTTACTATGCGGTTAACCAAATACAAGGGTTAGTCCATGGATTTAAGTTTTTGAGACTTTACAAGCTTAGATAATTTTCTTTTAATTGTTTCTAATCATGATTGAGGATGATCTAGGGGGTACAATCCTAGTTTATTTTGTTGACTTGAGCGGGACGCTCAAGGGTAAGTGTGGGGGAATTTGATGAGTTAGGGTTTTATTAATTTTTAATCGATTTATTTTTGGGCTTTTACATGAAAATAAATTATAAAATGAATCGATTTGACTTCATATTTGTCCTATATTGCATAATTTGAGGCTTGATATAATTTTTATGATTTAATGGTGAATTTTTGGCATTAATTGGATTTTAATTGATTTTAGGGCTAAATCGGACCCGACTCGAGCTCAACCGCGGTCAAATCGAGTCAAATTTGCCAAATTGATCAAGCCAACATGGAGGACATGACTAGATCGAGCCCGATCAAAATCCCTGAATTTTTTGGAAACCCTAAGCTGCCCTAAAGCCTAGATCAAGTTCTGCACCGTTGGATCAAAATCAACGGCCCAGATTCGTTGATTAATCAGCGGTATAAAACCAAACTTTAATCGATGAACAGTGGCTGCCGCCACTGTTCATCGTCCCCGCGACCGCGACGCCTCCCCTGCTCGGCGACGTACTCGCACGGCCAGCCCCATCCTCCCAAACCTATTCCATTGCAATCCTTGATCCTTGAGGAGTCCAACGCCGGCCGATTGGGTATTTTCCGGCGAGCTGGACGGGCGCGACGGAGAGGGTTTTTCCGGCGCGTTTCAGCCGTTCACCTCTGTTTTCGGCGATTTTCCGGCGTTCTGCTGCACAATCCGAAGCCGCGCTTCGTGGAGGGGTTCTCCTAGGATCGTGGAGCTCCCTTGTATCAACAGCAACACCATCGGAGCACAAGGAAGCTGAGGAATCCAGTTTTTGCCATCTCAAACAGCTCGCTGCACAGCTCTGTTTCGTTCGGAGAGGGTTTTTCCGGGCTTTTCAGACGTCGGGCAGCGAGCAAAACACACAAGAGACCGACGTGAAGACTCCGAAGAATTGCACTTAGAGATCGTTTCATGCATAGTTTCAAGCGTTCCCATTTTAAATGATAAAATTTGCATTTTAATTCATTTACCGAATTCTAAATTTGCATTTCGTTCCAAAACACCAAAACCCCCATTTATATTCATAGAAAACCCCAAAAAGAGCGACATCGAAAGCTCAATTCATGCAATTGTCTACTAGTCCTTGGAAAAACACGACTCGAGGCCCCTATACTTCATTTATTTGAATTCATTGTGGGTTTTCGAAAAAATTTATAAATTCTAATTTGCAACCCTACTCGTGACATCTAATTTAGGGTTGTCACCTCATCCTCGCTAGAGGAGGATTTGTCTTCACTTGATGATGATGATGCTTCATTGCTTGAGGTATCCGATTCATCTCTTCGTGCCATGAGCGTCATATGTCGCGTGATGTGGCAAGCTTCTTCATCATCTGATGAGAACTCACTGCTTGAGTCATCCCATTTGGCTTGAGCCACCATCACCTCTTTCTTTGCTCTTGTCCTTTTTCTTCTTATCTTTTGATTCATCGTTCTTCTTCAGGTTTGGACAATTTGGCCTGATATGTCCTTTCCTGTTGCACTCATAGCAAGTGACATCAGTACCAAAACCTGAACTTTGACTATTACCTTGAGATGGCGTGAATGTCTTCTTGAAGTTCCTCTTGGTAAATCTTTTGGTTTTCCCCATCATTTTCTTCACGTAATGAGCCATTTCTTTTGATGTTAATTCTTCATCACTGTCTGAAGAATCTTGATCAGACTCTGATGACTCCTCCTTTTCTTTCTTCTTCTTCTTTTTCTCCTTATCTGCAATCAAAGCTATACCTTTCTCTTGCGTGCCCATATTAGCTTGTTCATGCAGTTGTAGTTCACAAAATAATTCATCCAATTTGACAACAGATAAATCCCTTGACACTTTATACGCATCTACCATCGATGCCCATAAAGTGGTTCTCGGGAAGGCTTGTAATACATACCTTACAAGATCGCGGTTCTCGATCTTTTCTCCGATGACATGGAGGCCATTTACTATTTCTTTGAATCTTCCATGCATCTGACTTACTGTCTCATTGGATCTCATCGCGAAGGATTGTAGTTGACTCACCAAAAGATCCTTCTTGGCTCGTCTCGATTCGGTTGATCCCTCGTTCAGTTCGATGAGTTTCTCCCACAGTTCTTTGGCCGAATTAAATGGTCCGACCTTGCTCAGTTGCTCTTTTGATAACCTACATTGCAATGTCGTTGTGGCTTTAGCATTTGCCTNATTGGGCCAGCAACTTCTAGGCTCTTGCATCTTGAGGAAGTATTTGTGTTTAGGCAGCGTAGCAAGCTATTTGTGCAATTCAGGCAGCTTAGGTTGGGACATGTGCAGTTGCCTGTTTGTGGTGCCAACTGGACAAGTGGCGGGAAAAACAAACTGCAGCAGAGAGATGGTGATGACTGGAGCAGAGAGATGGCGAAGAAGGAACCTGTTTGTGGCGATCGGTGATGACTGCCGTCAGTTACTCGCGAGCAGAGAGGCACCGGGTCGGACGGTGGCAGGCCAAGGAGAGAAAAAGATGGCGCAGCGGAGGAGATGGTGCTAGGGTTTCGACAGTCTCGTGAGAAGATGTCGTGGTGCTGAACCACACAGAGGGAGGCGCGAGTCCTGGTGGATTCGAAGACAAGGCGTGAAAAGAACTCCCAAGCTCGCAATATTGGGGTCGAATACCACCAGTGGAAGGCGATGCGACAAGCAACGAAGGCGTCGCGCCAGAAAAAAAGGAGAAGGAGACAGGATCCCTGGAGGAAGCGAAGCTGATCTATCTCCTCTGGACTGGCGGCGGCAGCACGTCACGAGTCTGCTCTACACGAACACTACAGGAGTTCGAAGCGTGAGGTTCGGAGGGCAAAGCCGCTCCGGGAAGGGGGCGCAGGGGCTTCTCAGGCGGACGGTCGGCGCTAGGAGAGGTCTCCAGAACAGCGGGGCGGCGGCACTAGGTTGGACCGTCTATATGCGACAGCGGAGGCGGCGCGACGGGCTACGCATGATAGCGGAGGCGGCGACACAGCAGAGAGGTGATGCTGTCGTTCCGATCTCTACACCAGCAGCCACGCGTGAGCGAGAGAAACCGAGGAATCTCGCGTTCGCGATGGAGAGAAGTCGGCGCCAAGAAGGAACAGAAATCGGCGCCGAGAAGAAACTCCTAGCAATAAAACCGCCTTCAAAAATAAACCAATAAGCCCTAATGCTCTGATACCATGTTATAAAATAACTAAAGAATAAAGACCTAGAAAAAGAAATCGAACTAAAAATAGGGAGACAATTTGATTTTCAAACAACAAGCCTAACTTGCCCTTCATGCATCTAAATTTGCTTAGGAAACAGCTAAGACCTAGCTTAGACCTATCAAACACAAAATCTGATAATTGGGATTCACTTTGGCACGGAACTGAAAAATGGCACAAGCAGTACTAAATTATCAGAAACAGCTTACCACAATTCAAACAGACGGCAATGCAAGGTATTTAAGCTAAGAAAACTCAACTACACAAACTAATGAATCAATCTAGCCAATTGAATTCAACACAGCTAACCACAATTCACAAAGTTGCTTAAAATTCGATTCTAATGAAATGTTCAGAAATCAGAATGAAGAAAAACTATCAGAGGCTGCAAATCAAAAACTAAACATCCATCTCATCCCTTCTCCGATTGTTCCTCCTCAACTGGGTGTCAAGCAGCTTCACTGATCGATTAAGAGTCTTCAACGTGGTCTCCAGTTGGAGTTTGGTAGCTGCCAGCGCTCGAGAAACCTGAAAAACCCTTCCAGAGCAAACGAAACGCTGCACAGTCGCCTTGAAGCTGGCGAAAACTGAGTTCCTTGCTTCCACCGTGCTCCGATTAATTTTCTGGCAATTCCGGAATGATGTGCACTCCTAGGAGAACCCCTCCAAGGAATGCGGTGCCGGACTTTGCTGTGGATGGCCGGAAAAACGAAGAAACAGGAAACGGCCCGCTGGAAAAACCCTCTCCGACGAGCCTCCTCAGTTGCCGGAATATTCCCAATTGGCCGGTTTCGGACTCCTCTTCGAACAAGGATTGCAATGGAAGAAGATTGGGTGGATGGGGCTACGCCGTTTGATACGTCGGTGAACAGGGGTCTTCTCGCGGGACGAAGATGAACAGTGGGCGCAGCCGCACTGTTCATTCCCTAAGTTCAGTTTAAATACTCTGATTAATCAACAGATCTGGACCCTTAATTTCAGATTCAACGGTGCAGGCTTGATCTGGGCTTTAGGGCAGTCTAGGATTTCCAAAAAAATCAGGGATTTTGATCGGGCTCGATCTAAGTCATGCCCTCCATGTTGGCTTGATCAATTTGACAAATTTGATTTGATTTGACCCGGTTGAGCTCGAGTCGGATCCGATTTAATCCTAAAATCAATAAAAATCAAATTAATGCCAAAAATTGCCATAAAATCATGAATATTAGAATCAAACCTCAAATTATGCAATATGGGACAAATATGGTCAAATCGATTCAATAAATGATCATTTTCATGTAAAAGCCCAAGAATAAATCGATTTAAAATTAATAAAATCCTAAGTCATCAGTCCACCCGACCTACTAGGATTTCTCATCTGGTGTCTGGTCCTCTTGATTCAGACACAGGAGCACCCACTTCCTTTGTTTAAGGTTCAAACCACATGGTTAGATCTGGATCATGGCTCATCCGGCGGTTAGTCCAGTGAAGAGCGGTCTCGCTCTGATACCACTTGTTAGTACCGATGGAATTAAAATATCTCCACAATGGTATGATATTGTCCACTTTGGGCCTAAGCCCTCATGGCTTTATTTTTGGGCTCTCCCCAAAAGGTCTCACACCAATGGAGATACTTTCCATCCTTTTAACCCCATGATCTTTTTTATGTACTTTAGATGTGAGACTATGTTTGCACCCTTGCAACCCAACAGACTCAACTATTCATCTGAGTCAACTCCAATCGTCGTGGCTGATAAAACTTTATCGCTGCTACCTGAGTCAACTCAACTATTCACTAGAGTCGACTCCAGTCTGAATTGCTGACTCAAAAATCGATGGGCTGACTTTCGAGATTTTGCTGACTCAGCTGGAGTCGACTCCAGTCCTCAGCTAAGTCGACTCCAGTGACAAAATTCAGCTTTTTATTCCGGATTTAGCTTTCAACCGATTTTACCATTCCTGCAAAATACGTTAGCAAATAACATGCAAAATAAGCTTATTTTTAAGCCGGTTCCTAGAACCAACTTAAGGTCTTAACTTCAGGTCTCTAGTGAGACCCTGGGTTAGATCGATGCCTAATGTTCCCCTCAGGAACGCGTCCTTATCCACTCCACTCAAGAGAATTTACCTAACTGCCAACCGAGTCCTCCTGACCCGTTGGACTTTTATTCGGCTCTGTCCTCGGCTCTGAGGGTTTGTGCTGCGGCTCGGTCCTTCCCGACCAGCCCAGTCTTCTGTTGCGACTCGATCTCTCTTGATCAGTCCAGACTTTTGCTGCAGTTGGTCCTCCTGACCAATCCAGACTTCTGCTATAGCCTAGTCCTCTCGACCAGCCCAGACTTCACCTGGTGCTCTTGATTCTGCCAATACTTCATACCTAGCTTCCACTAGGACTTAACCCTGTACTTCCTGCACACTTAGATTAACAGTTTAGTCTAATAACACACTTAACTTGAACCTTGTTCCATTATCAAAACTCAGGTTCGATCTGCTAGTGCTCCCTGCACCAACAATCTAAGTGTGTAGAGAACATAAAAAAGTCCTAGTTGAGGCTCGACAAAAGCAAGTCCTAGTGGATACTAGGCAGTGGAAGTCCTGGCTAGAGGCTAGGCTGACCAAACTTGGAAGGTTAGGTGGAAAGTCCTGGTGTGGAGGACTAGGTAGGAAGACTTGGCGAATCAAGTGAAACAGGTGGAAGTCTAGATAGGTCAAGTGAACCAGATGTCTAGTAATGGAAGTCTTGGCAAGTCAGGTGGACCAGATGTCTAGCAGTAGAAGTCTAGGCAGGTCAGGTGGACCAGATGTCTTGCAAGAAATCTTGGGGGTCGAGGATAGAGGCTAAGCAGAAAGTCCAACAAAGTCTGGAAGACTTGGTTGGCAAACAGGTAAATTCTTCCGAGTGGAGTGGGTAAGGGTGCATTCCCAGTGAGGAAATAGTAGACATTGGTCTAACCCAGGATTTCATTGAAAATTCAAAGTCAAGACCAAAATAATTATAAACTGTTATATTTTCCTGTTAGTTTTTAGTTTTGTACTAACTTGTAATGCAGGAAAAAAAGGGCTGAAACTTTATGTTCTGAGCGCCCTTATCTGGATCCAAGTGACTGGAGTCTAGGCACTCGAATTGGTTCTAGGCGATCGGATGCCAGCAAAATGGGGGTGAATAAAGAAGTGAGGTGGCATAGTCCCAGTGGTCGGGACACCTCAGCTTCCAAGCGCCCAGATCGGTTCCAACAGCCCTAGATCTGGATAGGCATTGCAGAGTCAAAGGTTAATCCAGAACCTCCACGTCAGCATACAGGCACCCAGAAAGGGATACAAGTGCCTAGAAGTGTCGAGTCAACAGCGCCTATGGTGGATCGACGGACAACATGCATGGAGGTGCTTGGAAAGGTTTCTAGGCGCCCGAAAAGCCCAATAAAAGAGCATTGAGGGAGACCCCTCATAGCATCATTCTATAGACAAGCGATGATCGTCTTCACGTGAAGTATCAACCAGGAACGTCATCGTAACACTGAAGTGCTGCATAAAAAGTTGACATCTTCATTCCTTCAGTAACTCTAAGATTCTGTGCTTAATTTTTAAAGGACAATATCATTGTTACCAATCCCATATTTTTTTATTGGCTAACTCCTTCTCATAAGAGGCGAGTTATATAGTTGATTGCCTGTTGGAAATAGCCATATGATTTTGAGCCTTAGAGTAACAGCCTATGGTTGTAAACCAAGTAAATACCCATGTTCTCCTTTCTTGTGTTTGTCATTTTCCGCTGCATTATTACTCAACTCTATTCACAAGATTTTATGAGCATCTTTACAAAATCAAAAATGCTACAATAACGTTATTCACCCCCCTCTAGCACTCTCAATGATCCTACAAATTCTTCTTGATTTGGGTGCTTGGATCATCCAAGGGCGCTTGGACCGTCCGGGCGCTTGTAGTAACATCAGAGCGCTCGGATCCAATCAAATTGGGTTTGATCTGAGTTGACCCTGGGCTTGATTCGGCTACTTTTATCCTCCTCCTATGCATCTTTAATCTTGCTTTGAGCTCTTGGTTCCTACAAGATAAGCATACACACAAAAAAAACAACCTAAGCCTACATGTAGTCCATCTGATCTATGAGGCTTATCTAAGTCTTACCTTGTAGGTTTAACCTACTAGGCTTACCCATGCCTAACTTTCTATTAGGACTAGTCACTTTCATAGGTAGACTTCCTACCTGCCAGACATCCTATCATTCTTGACCTATAGGGACTTTTCTTTGTCTAACCTTCAGTTAGGACTAGTTACTTCTATAGGTAGACTTCTCACATATCAAACATCTGATCATTCTTGACCTGTTTGAACTTTTCTTTGCCTAACCTCCAGTTAAGACTTTCTTGCCCAGTTTCACTCACTAGGACTTCCTGCTTAGCCTCCAACCAGGACTTCCTGCCTAGCTTCACTCACCAGATCTTCGTTATCGAGCCCTCCAAATCAAGTCTTCCTTGCCCAATCCTCCAGATCATGACTTCCTTTGCCTAGCCACAACTAGAGCATTCTCTGCCTAGTCTCAACTAGGACTTCTCCTTGCCTGGTCTAACCAACTAAGACTTCTTTCCCAATCTAACTAACTAGGAGTTCTCGCTAGTCTTTTGGTCAAACTGACGTGATTAGACTTCACTCACATCCAAATATTAGATCCTATTTAGATCACCCCTTGGTCAAACTAACTAGACCTAGGTGTATTGTCAAACATCGAAACTCTAGGCATAGACTAGTGCTCCTTGCACTAACACTATCTTTTGGTTCAATTATGTTTGAATTAGGTTGAGTTTCTTCCTCTTCTTGGTTTTGTGGATTATTAAGTTGTTCACTAGGTTGATCATTATTAGGTTGATTGTTGTTAGGTTGATTAGTGTTACTTTCTTCATCAAATATTCTTATAGTTTCTTTAACTTTTAGGGTATCTTTATTATAGACCCTATATGCCCTACTAGTTGTTGAATAACCTAAGAATATTCCTTTAGTGGGTTTGGATGTAAATTTCTCTAAGTAGTCTTTTGTGTTAAGTATGTGTATTTTACATCTAAATATTTTTAGATAATTTAAATTTAGTATTTTATTATTATATATTTCATAGGTGGTTTTATTATGGTATTTATTAATTAATATTCTATTTTGTATATAGCAAGCTGTGTTTATTGCCTCAACCCAGAATTAGTTGGTTAGTTGGTATTCATTTAACATTGTCCTAGCTGCTTCTTATAGAGTTATATTTTTCCTTTCTACTATTTTATTCTATTATGGGATTCTAGGACATGAAAACTCATGGTGGTATCCATTAACTTGACAAAATTCATTAAACCTAACATTTTCAACTCTCCACTATAGTGACTCCTTATTCTTTTAATTTTTAAGTCCTTTTTATTTTCTATTAGTTTCATTAGCTGGTGATTTTTTCATAAGTTTCATCCTTAGTTTTTAAGAATTTTACCTACGTAAACCTAAAGTAATCATCAATTATTACTAAGCAGTACTGATTTTTACTTAATGACTTAGCCCCATGTGAATCAAAGAGGTCTATGTGTAGTAATTCAAGTATAGAATTTGTTTGGTTTAGGTTAATTACTTTGTGGTTTGATTTTGTTTGTTTACCTTGTTGACAAACATTATAAATTGTGTTTTCTAGATTGATTAGTTTAGGTAGACCCTTAACTAAGTCATTTTGACTCATCTTTGAGATGGGTCTTACATGAGTATGACCCAGTCTCCTATGCCATAGCTTGGTTCCTCTTATTGTGTCAATAGACACTTAGTTGAGGAGATTGATAGGTCAATTTTGTGGATATTATTTTTTCTAATTCCCTTAAGTATAATATTAGGATTTTCAGTGTTTTCAATTATACATTTGGATTTGGTAAATCTAACTAAATATCCAGTATCGCATAATTATCTAATACTTAACAAATTAAACTCAAATTGATCTACTAATAATACTTTGCAAATAATAAAGTTAGAAGTTAGTTTGATCTTACCTATTCTGATTACCTTAAGTTTTTCGTTGCTCCCAAAAGCAACGGATCCTAGGTTCTTAAACTTTAGCTTTGTGAATTTTGATATGTCTCCAGTCAAGGCCTTGAGTATCCACTATCCAACATCTATTGGTCCAAATCTTTTTATTCCAACACATAAGATATTTGGTTTGGATCCAATGTGGAGTTAAAAAGTAGATTGATCTTAACTAATATATCTCACCCATTTTTAGATTATTAAGCAGTTAATCCTATGGATTGTGTGAGATAATTTTTTTAATATTTATCTTAATTAATTTTTAATCTCACCTATTCTGTTCCTATACATAAGTCTTTTTCACCTATGAAGGGATCAACCCGGTTGAGCTTCTCCTTTATGAGGACGCATTAGAGGGTCTGGGTTGTCTTAGCGTCAGCCTCAATCTTTTGCTTTATCGTAGAATCCCACTTCTCGCAAGATGTGGGATGTCATCATTGTCTGTTGGAAGTGTGAATCCAGTCTAGATCACAATCCACATCTCCACCTGTATTTTGAGGTGGTACTTCATCCTCCCTTCTAATAGATGAAGTCTTCTCCTGAAAACAACGGGGGTCTAGCGGTGTTATGGTCTTCTTGATGGGTCATTTATCTTGCACAAAAAATACAATAAAGAATGTACTAAGACTTGATCTTGGAATAGCAATGCGGGAACAATAAAACATGAAAAATAGAATGGAAAAAATTAAATAAGATCGATTAGTGGTTACACTAAATTCGAACACCTCTCATTATAATACCAATTGAAGGATCGAGTTAGAGCACTAAAGGGGGTAAATAGTGCTTTATCGCTTTATTGCTTTTTCACTCGTTTGATAAATCATACGTAAAATAGAGTGCATAAATAAAAACTACAATGGAAAATAAGAGATGAGTATGCTTTTATTTATTTGGTTCACAGTCATAGCCTACTACTCCAAGGCCCATGATCCTTGATCGTTTTTAATAGGCAATCCACTATAAAAACTCTCCTCTTACGAAAAGGAGTTTATTGCTTTACAAAATATGTTAGGAACAGTAAAACCTTACTGTCCTAAATGATTAAGTACAAAAGCACAAGGTTTCCGACTTAGAAGATTAGAACTGAAGTGGATATGTCAGTGTAACTCCTCGGCATTACGATGGCGTACTAGATTGGTTGTTCACACGTAAAAAGTCATTGTAGTAGTGTATTAAGATGATATTAGAGTTTTCCCTCATAGCTGCATATAAAGGCTGATCCAGGTGCTTGGAAGTCCTTCCGAGCGCTTCCATGTCATCCTGTTGATTTGCTTCCAACGCTGACTCGGTATCTTCCGAGCGCCTATATCCCTTCCAGGCTCCTAGATGCTAACGTGGAAGTTGCCAGATCAACTTTGACTACACAATGTCTTATCCTTATCCAGGCGCCATAAAAGTGGAGCTCTCTCAAGCTACATCATGGATCATGTCTTACCATAGGCTTGCTCTTCTTCTCATCTCCACCACTATATATACACAAAGTTCCATAATCATGAAGGCTTATTAGAATTTCAAAGGCAACATGCTAAGAGGAATGAAACTCAACAATAATGTGCAATGAAAGATGGAAACAATGCAAAGAAGAAAGTAAGTGGAAGAATTGGAAACATATAACATGTTTCATAGATAAGTATAGTAAGCAATGCCCAAGAGATATCATCGAAGCTAGTATGGGGAAAGCTAATAGCAAGACATATCACTCAATCTTCTCCTAACTCTAATCCTTTACAATGAAGATCATAATAGCAGAATTCTCAAAAAAGAACAACTTGCTACCAACCATCTTCCATAAATTTTCACTCATTCAAACCTTTATTTCCCTATCAACGAAACAAAAACCAAACAACAAATCATCTTCTTTTTTTTTGAAACATACTTTTTCTTTTTTTTTTCTTTCTTTTTTTCCTTTTTTTTTCTTTTTTTTTAACAGAAGCTTTTTTTTTAACTGAAGCTTCTTTTTTTTTCAAACAAGAAACAGAAGCAAAAAATTTTTTTTTTCTCTTTTTCAACAACCTACACAATAACACAAAATAGATCTATTAACAAGTAACACACAAATCGAACTAACTAGTTTGTCAATGGTGAAACATTTAGGCACACCCCCACACTTGAACTTTTGTCCGTCCGGGCAATAACTCATCTCAACATAAATGTCTCCAATTCCAATGAAAAAGGAAAGCAAAGCATGGTATGCAAACACATGATGGAAAGATTTATTGAGATACCTAAACTAAGAAAAGAAAATGGATGTGGGATAATGAAATGCCTTCATAATTAATGTAACCTCATGTTATTGTGATTTCAATAGAATCAAGCAAGTTCTAGCTTAACATTTTCCATGAGTGCCACTCAACAAAAGAATTAACCAGGCTCAGTCCTCTCTAGGTCAATATAGGTCATCATCTCAACTTTTCAAAGTGACATCCATCACTAGGTTATTTCCTCACGCAGTCCACAAACTCTTTCATGTTTTGTAATCTCTAAAAATCTGATAAACTCATTTAACTAAATCATCACAAATCCTAAAAAGAATGAAATCATGTAGGGAGAAAATTTATTGAAAAGAATGATAAATCAATAAATATACAAATCCTAAACTAACTTATTCATTTATTTACACATCCTAAGCTAAGTTATTTATATACAACCTAAGCTAAGAAAGAATGAAAATCCTATTTACAGAATATAATAACAAGAACTAAACAACTATATACACAAAAGAAAAGAAAAAAAAACAAGAAAAGATAAAGATTACTCCCCTTTCACCGGGAAGATGGATCGTCGCTAAGAGGAGTCCCTTGATTCCTGATTGCCTTGGGTTCTCAACTCTGCAAACGGATCTAAACACATCATTGAAAGTGATCCTAGGGAATCAGTGCAATTCCCTACACTTTCTTAATGGACCAATACGATTTTGTGAAAAAATTGAAATGTCATCAATTGATGAAAGTTGTAATTGACTTCAAAATCGAAATCTACGTTTCGCTTAGATAGATTTAGACTATTAATTTGCTCAAAATCGATTAAGGGTGAATGAGAAATTAATTATTTAAAGTCGGCCCGAATAATATTAATTATTCATTAATATTATATATAAGAAAATGCATGAGAAATAGTCCCACATCGGAAATTTTCAATGTATTTTCTTTCCTTATTAATGATGATGTGTTAATGAAGTTAGCACAAAATACCAGGTGCTCTCTTCTCATGAGCGAGCAAGTGCTTGCACTTGTGAGCCCGCCACCCGCCACGCGCGCATATGCGCAATGGGATCTTTGAAGACGCACTTTGCACTTCACAAGGAGCTTAAATTTATGCTCCAGCGGACATAGTCGTGCCTACGTGGTACTCGGGTGACGTGTCAGGCTCACATGTGACGTGGCAGTGCCTATGTGGCATCCGCGTGGGCTAAGAGAGATGACTAGACTGCTGACTGGGCCAACGGATGGCAACCGTTGATCAAAGAGGTGTGATGCGATCTGGAGCGTTAGATCGCGAAGAGTTACGATCTGACCGCTTGGGATGAGACTTGATCTGAAGCGTCAGATCGAATGGATCAATAGATCCAGATCCGACGGCTGATGATAAGAAGAGAGATCTGAGGGTCACAACCCTTCAGATCTGATTGATGAGATTAAAGTGAGCTATGTGAAGGGTTACAACCCTTCAGATTGGACCATCCAGATCGATCCAGCCCAAAGAACACATCCTCTCACCCAAAGGGCATTCAACCTCTTCATTTGGTATAAATAGATCCCTCCAGATTAGAAATTTCATCGATCAATTCATCGATTCTACTCTTCCTTGTGCATTCATCTCATCTAGTGTATTAGGAGTCCAAAAAGCCTACGAGAAGGTTCGCTGGTCTCGGAATTTGGAGTGCTACTATTCTGAGACATTTATCGTTGTATCTTGGGAACGAATTGCTACTATCCGTTAGCACCGTAGCGGAGCAATATCGTTTACGGAGATAGTGTTGAACACTAGCCTCGACGATCCATATCAGTTTGCGTACTCCCGGCACTACAAAAAAACATGCCATCTACGACGAATTTTGCGATGAATTTTCTAAAAAAATTCATCGCAAAATCGTTTGCGACGAATTTTGCGATGAATTTAAATTCGTTGTAATAAAAATCGTCACCATTCTCTGCGATGAAAAATCTAATTTCGTCGTAAATTTTTGCGATGAATTTTCATATTTGTCGCAAAATTCGTCTCCAATTGGTGACGAATTTGGAAATTCGTCGCAAAATTTTGATGTATAGTAACTTACAATAGAATTGCGACGAACCTGTTTTCATCGCAAAATTCGTCGCAAAATAAATTTTTTTTTTCAAATTCTACTTATTTGTTGATTATCTCGTATATACAATCAAATATCAATCCAATCAGATCGATTCATAACATACATAAGACCTGTCACATACAATCCATAACAATATATCAACATCCATATATCAATCCATAACAATACATAAATATAAAACAATTCATAACAACATTCATTTATTTTACAAAGATCCATATTTACAAATATTCATATCAACATCCATAATCCATAACATGCATAATATACAAAATCTAAATGATGCAATCCATACAAAGATCCACAATAGACATGTACACATGTAAGTCTAAGGACGAAGAAAAGATAGAATAGAATCATCATGGTCGTTTGTGTTCTCCGGAGACTCTGCTTCCTTCTCCGTCACTATCTTTTCTTCTCCTGCATAAAAAAATATGATAAAGAGAAAATATCATTCTTCAAATTAAAACTTAAACCTATAAACTAAATATGTAAAAACTTACCTCTTCTTCTAAAATTTTTATTAAAAAACCTGTTTAAACAAAAATAAATAATATTACTAAAAATATATAAATTATTAACTTGCAGCTCTAATAAAATGCTAAATAAATAAAATAATGATTGTAAAAAATTCATACACAAAAAAAAACTCATGAGGAATGAAATTTCTGACCAATTTGACCAAATATCTGACCAAATTGAGCAATGAAAATACTTTTTCTCTGGTTAAAGTGGAGTCAACTGCCTGAGATGGCTAGCAATACATTCTGATGCATCCGTAAAATCAAATCTGACTCCAATTTCTTTAAGTTCTTCTGTGTACTCTGTTATCTTTTCACCATAAACTCTTTCTGAATTCATGGTATGCCAGGCATTTTCTTTAAGTTCTTCTGACTTCAAAATCTGAAGGGTTCGAATCCTAGAGAAGTCAGGCAATACCCTCCTGCATTGTGATCAACTGTAGTTTCTCGATTTACCTCCTCACAGATAGTCGTGGGACCGACCGTGTGGGACCGCTAAGGTGGCAGATTCCACCTTTTGTAGAAGAAAAGAGGAACTTCAAAATCTGTCCTTCACGTGTAACACTTTCTACAAACTAAAATTAAATAATAAATTTTAGCATTAAACTAAATACAATTATAACTACAAACTATTCACATTTCTAAAATAACTATACTTATAAATATACCTCAAGTCGGTAAATTATCTCTCTAATTATTTTCATCCACGTAAATTTGTCAACTTGCAAAAACAACATTAAAAAAATAATCAACATTAAATTCACATTGTGTATCATACAAAATCTGAGCATTGAGCATGCACATTTATCTATCGGACAAAATCTAAAAACCTGAATTATTAATGAATAAATTAATAAATGTAACCAAGAATAAAATATAATGTGTCACAGGTGTTCCTACAGAGAACCAGTGGAATCCTTCTGCCACTCTACTTTAATGCGATTCATTGCAGCATTTCAGGAAGTAGAAGAAGAAGATCACCTACAGCAGCAGCTTCATGTAAAATTTTTTTCCCTTCCTTTTACTTCCCTATTTTGTCTTGCTTGCTTTCTTCAAAATTTTATTGTAATTCACAATCCTTTTTTTCCTATCTAAAAGATGGAGGAAATTTTCTCTACACAGAGAGAAGCTTTGGATGAGCACTACGAGCACAGAATTCAAATACATTTGTGACTGCATATTTGTATCATTATTTTCGCAATCTTTCTTTCAGTCTCTCTGACATCTTGTTCCTATTAAGACAGTGCAGAGGCAGAGTTTTCATTTCATAGTATATTTGTAAATTTCACTTGTATTGAGGTGGCCACACCTAATGAAACAGCTCCACCGTTTCTTCTTTTTTTTCTCATCTTAAAAGTAAAAGAGAAAATGAAAGAAATAAAGACAAGGCATCAATGTTCAAACCTATACTGGTTCTATAGAATGCACTGCCCAAACCTGTAAATTTTATACCGTAAAACATTCTGAAGCACCGGCCAGCACTGGCCAATAGCGGCCAACGCTGGCCAGCAGACGCGCAACCAGCACCAGCCAGCAGCAGCCGCGTAGCAGCGGGCGCGCAGGCGCGGCCAGCGGGCGCGCAGGCGCGGCCAGCGGGCGCGCAGGCGCGGCCAGCGGGCGCGCAGGCGCGGCCAACGGCCAGCGGGCGCGCAGGCGCGGCCAGCAGGCGCGCAGCGGGCGCGCAGGCGCGGCCAGCGGGCGCGCAGGCGCGGCCAGCGGGCGCGCAGGCGCGGCCAGCGCCTGCCAACACCCGCCAGCACTGACAACGTGCATGACCCGACGCTGCCAACGGTCGGCCGGCGGCGGCGACTGGCCCCTACAGCGGTCCGGCGGCGAAAACATACTCACGAGGAAGGAAAAAGGAGGAAGGAGGAAACTTACCACACGCGAGGAGGAAAGATCTGGCAAGATCCCGACCGGCAAAAGCGAGAAACCGACGAGGAAGAGACTGTTGGCTGGCATTGTTGAGGAAAGGGGGCGTTTTTCGTGCAAAGAAGGAGGCGGAGGGGCGGATGTTCTCATAAAGAGGAAAGGATTCACGATTCAAATCTAGGTTATTAAAGATTTGGCGACAAAATGTGTTTGTCGCCAAATTCATCGCTGAATTGGCGACGAACAACGTATTCGTCTCCAATTTTGCGACGAACAGAAAGTTTGTTGCAAATTTGTGACGAAAAGAGTTTGTCGCAAAAATTCAACCCTAAAAACTGATTTCTAAATTATAATTTAGCGACCGAATCGGAGGTTCGATCGCTAAATTAGCTACTGAATTCCAGTCGATCGCTAAATTATAGCATTTGTCCCTAAAAATTTATTTTTTTATAGTGGCATTTGGCGACGAAATGGAAACGGAATTAGCGACGAAAGCACGGTCATCGCCAATTAGCGACGAAAGCACGGTTTCGTCACCAATTAGTGACGAAAACTATTTTTGTCGCCAAAGAAATTGACGACGGACATCATTCGTCGCCAAATTCACTAAAAGTGGACCCACCTATCACCTATTAAACTTCATTAACTTAGCCAAATTGGCGATGAAATCAGAGTTTCGTCACGAAACTCTGAATTCGTCACCAAATTAGGGGCGAAATCAGAGTTTCGTCACCAATTCTGCGACGCATTTTGGCAACAAAAATATTTTCGTCGCCAAATGCCCTAACTGAGGGGCCGACGGAGGAGGGATCGAAGCCGGCGGAGGGAAGATCGAGATCGAGAGGAAGGAATTAGGGTTCGCGTGTGGGTAAGAAGGGGGAAGTGAAAAGATGGAGAGAAGTCATTTTTAGGGTTGTTTTTGCGATGAATATGAAAATTCGTCGAAATTGGGACGAATCTGGAATTCGACCCTAATTTTTGCGATGAATTCTAGATTCGTCCCTAAATTTATCCCAAATTTTGATGAGGAATTCAAATTGGACATCCAAAATTCATCGAAAATTTAGCGACAAATCCAAGATTCATCGCAAAAATTAGGGATAAATCCTGGTCCCAAAATTTCGTCCCAAAATTAGGGACTAATCCAGAATTTGTCCCAAAATTAACGACAAATCTAGAATTCGTCCTAATATTTTTGCGACGAATCCACAAATTTTGATGACAAATTCGTCCCAAAATTAGGGATGAATCAAAATTAGAATTCGTCCCAAAATTAGGGACGAATCCAGAATTCATCCCTAATTTTTGTGACGAATCCTGGATTCGTCCCTAAATTCTCGAGGTGGTGCCTTTTTGGCGACAAAAAAATATTTCGTCGTCAATTTACGACGAATAAAAGTTTCATCGCAAATTTGCGATAAATTTGGCAACGAAATTTATTTTTGCAACGAATTCAGCGACGAATTTAGTTTGTTGCTAATTCAGCAACTAATTTATTTTTGTCGTAATTTTTGTTGCCAATTAGCGATAAAAATCATATTCGTCGCAAAATTGGTTGTCAATTTGCGACGAAAAAAATTCATCCCAAATATTCGTCGCTAAAAACCAATTTTTTTGTAGTGTGGAGCTACCGGGAACAATAGTCGTAAACGATATTCTGCAAGCTAATCTGGCTACCAACGACGTTTTGACGCCCGTTCCGACCGCCATTCCGATAACAATTCCGCACGGAGAGAAGCCAGAGAAATTCAACGGAGTCGACTTCAAAAGATGGCAGCAAAAGATCGATGTTGTTCTACCTGACAATGCTAAACCTCGTACGATTTTTGCGTGAAGATCCGCCAGCGTTGGATCGCGAAGAGTCACGATATAATCGCTTAGGATGAGACTTGATCTAAAGCGTCAGATCAAATGGATCAATAGATCCAGATCTGACGGCTGATGACAAGAAGAAGATCTGAGGGTCACAACCCTTTAGATGTGATAGATGAGATTAAAGTATGCTATGTGAAGGGTTACAACCCTTCAGATTGGACCATCCAGATCGATCAAGCGCAAAGAACACATCCTCTCACCCAAAAGGCATTCAACCTCTTCATTTGGTATAAATAGATCCCTCCAGATTGAAAATTTCATCGATCAATTCATCGATTCTACTCTTCCTTGTGCATTCATCTCATCTAATGCATTAGGAGTCCAAAAAGCCTACGAGAAGCTTCGTTGGTCTCGGAATTTGGAGTGCTACTATTCCGAGACGTTCGTCGTTGTATCTTGGGAACGAATTGCTGCTATCCATTAGCACCGTAGCGGAGCAATATCGTTTACGGAGATAGTGTTGAACACTAGTCTCGACGATCCATATCAGTTTGCATATTCTCAGAGCTACCGAGAACAACAGAATTTACTAGGAGGTTTTGCATCGTGAAATCAACCTCCATCCTCCTCCCTCCTCACAACAGACAACTCTACCATCTCAATCAGGTGCACTCCCTCTTACAATCACACTAACATGGCCCCTTCAGATTCCTTAATTGTAGGATGGCATCCAAATTCTAAAGAAATTCATCATTATAATTTGGATTATGACATTCTCATAAAAGCTTCACTCTATCTTGACACTAATATAATGTAAGTAGGCAATCACTCATGTTTACAAATTTCTTACCTTGAAAATAAATTCTTTTATTCATCTAGTCAAACCTTTCATGTGCACAAATCTCTTCACGTTCCTTTTATCACTAAAAATGAATATTTAGTTCATCAATATTCTCTTGATAATCATTTTTTTAATTTCACTCTTATCATTGTCATGTAAAGAATCCTACAACATAAACTATTTTACTCCAAAGAGAAACTAGAGATATTCTTTATCACTTTAAATAGGAGAACGTACAAATAAATTCTCTTGACATACATGACTTATTCATCCATCTCTACAACTAATTTAGAAAATCATTAGCAGTTGTGGCTTACCAACTTCTTTAGCTTCATCATCTCTTTAGCAAAAGATAGAATATGTCACCCCAGCCGTCCTATATGACTGATCCCACGACCATCTGTGAGGAGGTAAATCGAGAAATTACAATTGGCCACTATGGAGGAGGATATTAATTGTCTTGACTTCACCGAGATTTCGACACTTGCCCACTTTAATAAAATTCCGTACTAACTAACTCAATCGTGTCTCGGAGCAATTTTATCATCTCATTTATATGAAGTGTGTATGAAAAAGAAACGCCCCATAAATTACTCTATATCCAATCATACTTCTAATTTTTTTTAAAAAAAAAAAATAATTTACTATGAGGTATGGAGCTTCTAGTTATCCTAGTGGATAACTTTAGTAAATTCACATAGATTTTTCTAATAAAAACATTTAATTATTTTAATATTTTTTTAATCATTTTCAAAGACATAAGCGCTACATTGGATGCCCTCTCTTCACTCTAATTGTGGAGAAGACTATAAGACACTTTATTATTGCATTTCTTCTTCTAGAATCTTTTATTGAGTTTCTTGCTCTTACACCCCTAAACATTAAGATTTAATAGAGAAAAATATATTAAATAATTTAGACTATTTTAACTCTTCTTAATCATGCACCAATCCTGCTTAAATTTTAAGATAAAATTATCATACTACAGTTACCTTATCAATTATTTACTCACTCCACTACTTTATTAATAAAAATGACCTATGGAAAAATACTACAACCAACCTTCCAACTTTCCAACTGCACATTCTTACACATCTTTGGTTGCACATGATATTCCTAATTACAATCTTACTCTAAATACATGTTAAACTTTTGTTCTTAACAATGTATTTTTCTTGACTTAAATTTGTATCATAGGTGTCATTATTTGCATGTATCAATCAAGCTAACATCTATTTCATGGCATATTATTTTTTATAAGTCTCTCTCTTCATTTATAAGGTCCCTCTCTCTTTAGAAAAGATGCAAAAGAGGATGACATGTTAGGTGTTGCTTTGTCCCTGCTAGTCTTTGAAGCCTCAATTATTAATAATGGTCCATTCTTTAATTTTAGATCTTCTTTAATAAATGATGAAATTTATTATTTTACTATATTTCGAGACTTAATTTTAAATCCTTGTCCACTTCAGTAATTCTGTTCTGTCATAACCAACTCAATTATATCTCAGAGACTTAATTTTAATTTTAGATTCTCAAATATGTGATAATATTAGAATAATATGAAAATATTAAAAAATAATATATTTTATCATAAATTTAATTTTTCATGCATGTTCGCACGAAACTCATGCAAATTAATTTTTGCACCTGTGAAACTGTGGCGAATCGATCCAATAATTAAATGAGCTGGGATGGGTAAAGTAGCTGGGTTGCGCGCTAGTTACCATCAATTTTTGCACGTTACTACATTCATTTTATTTTTTTATTAAAATTTATATCGATTGATCATCTAATTATATTTTATCCATCAAATAAATTTAAATTTTAAATCTTAATTATTTAAGAAAAATTCTCGATCTCTTATCATATGTGATAAAAAGTGAATCCGTCGTAGTTTCTCTAAAATAATTCTTCATTTTCTAGAGGAGAAGTAAATTATTAAAAATTGTGTCTTAACAATAATAGCTCCGGTAAGAAGATGAAACAATCAACGGATCTTACGTACCCATTAGGTGACCTATCTATGATAATATCCTTATAATAATCATCTGTGTTAGTCCGTGAGGACTTCTGTTTCTGACCATCAGATCATGACCTACGTTCACATGGCATTGCTACGTTCATTTCAGATCTAAAATTAATAAACAAGATAATATAATGTTCTTTTATTTTTTTAGAGAATAATAAGACCGCTGATAAACAGTGGTCACAGCACTAAAGATTAAGCCAATTCCGACAAAAGCTACATCATCGAGTTATAAAATTGCAAGTGGATACGGATTCATCGAAAAAGTGATGGAGGAAGGGAGTGAAAGGAGCAGTGTCTCTCTACTGAGTTCCTTCGCCGGCGATGAGACCGTGGCGGCTTTTGGAATCGCGGGGAGAGCACGGGAGGAATCGAAGAAGCTGTGGACGATCGTTGGGCCGGCGATGGTCACCCGTCTCGCCATGAACGCTATGATCGTGGTGACGCAGGCCTTCGTCGGCCACCTCGGAGACCTCCAGCTCGCTTCCATGACCATCGCCACCACAGTCGTCGTCGGCTTCAACTTCGGCCTCCTGGTGATTTTTAATTTTCTGCACTGCCCTATTTTCTTAATTTCTTCTTTGTCGTTTATTGCTTTTATTATAATTATCAGATTGCTGTCAGCCTGCAGCTTACGAAATATATAGCAACTCGGAGATATAAGCAAGCTAATTAAGTATTCTACTTCATTTTTCTCGTGTCACACTTATTTTTTAAATATTTTTTAAGAAAAAATCAGATTAGTTTATTATATACTTCAAAAATTACAACACAGGCTACTTCCTTCTAGTGTAGAAGTTCTACATCCATGGCGCACACGTTCTTCTAGAGAAACTTTAACAACATTATGAGCTCACATGTGCCCATCCTCTCTATATAAAATGCCTCATGCAGGATGCATATTGCACCAAGATGCCTTGCAATTAGAAGCAATAAGAGGCTTATCAGAGTGCCTAAAACAATATTGAAGCCCAAACATGATTGTCAGTAACTCCCCATTGATCACAGATGGAGCCCTCACCTACAGTTGCCTATATATGAGAATACCTATAATTAATTTTGTGCTTGACATACCACTGGGCTTGCAGATCATCTTTAGAATCTTGCTGAATAGCAAACACCTCAGTATCAATTAGTTGAAAAGTTTCCCATGATTGTTTCGTTGCCTCTCTTCATGCTTCTTATTTCTATGCTTCCAGATGTGGCATAGTTCTACCACAATCCAAGCTCTTGGCACTGTAGCTGTCTCCCTGTCAAAATCCAAACTTGCCCATCCTGCCACTCAGGCACTCAGGCCTTCGTCGGCCACCTTTTTATATGCAGGACTAGTTTATGATTTGGATAGATTCATGGTTTGGGTATCAATCAACTCAGACTAAGATAAAACCAAACAGAATATTTTACGGTTGAATGTGACAATCGATTATGATAAGCAGTTGATTAGTATAGTTTATTAATGCTAAAATAGAAATTTACTGAGAAGAAGAAATTTGGATAAAGCTTCAACAATGGTCGAATTCTCACCATCTATAGTGGAGCAGTCGACTAGTCAGTAAGCACTCAACTGGAGGTTAGCAAACAATCGAATTAGTAAATTTAAGTCATGAACAAAAACTCTATAAAGGGATATTTTTGGAGGTTTCAGCCAAGACTTCGCGAGATCAACTTTATGAGGTGCCAAGGTGAATGTTGTTGCATCCCATGGCTTCCAGAGAGGATTCTAAAGCAACCAAAGTGATCAAGCAATCAAGTTATCTTTGTATTTATATTGTTGGCCACTTATATATATTTTATAGTTGTGTGTTATAAGAATAGAGCTATTGATGTACGAATCCGCAAATGCAATATAGCATCAAGTAATAAAAGTATCGTCCACTAGGACTATTAAATCAAGTAGCAATCAAATATGAAGTAGGTTAACTAAATCAATCGAAATCGAGATAATCGTGTGTGAAAGAAACAAGTTAAGAAAGCAAAGAAAGTTTATGGGGAAAATTAATTTTTGAAAGCAATTCTAGGACCCACGATAATTATTGACACCCTAAATATAATTCACTTTTTTACCTCCATATTTGATATACATGAAGGTGGTCTATCCTAAGGTACCCAATACTTCCTCTCAGATAATACCAGAGTATCTACCCAAACGTGACGTCGACTTTTGGGGTAACCTTACTAAAGTGATTGCTTTCTCAGGGCGGTTCCTATCACAATGCCCCCATGGTCCTATATATGTTATCCCTTAGTTCATGACGTTGAATCAGGATAGACCCATTCAGCTTCGTGATAATCAATGGTGTCCTTGAGAGATTTTGGATAAATTTCATGAACAAACCCTCAAGTCTCAATTTTTATAGGTTAGAGAATTGAGTTCACCTCTCGGTCCTTCCTTACATCTCAGTGGTATAAAAATGTATGCTAGCACCATAGTCATGTATACATACTAAAGTTGGATTATGAATTAAACATGTCATGCAATAAAAAGAGATTAAATAATAGAAAATAATATCAACAATGCATCGGACTACTCCCTAATCTTAGAATTAAGAAAACTACTCCATGAAGATAGAGTTACAATCCAAAGATATTAAAAATAACATTCTACAACTCAAATCAAAGAGAAAAGAGAGAGAAGACTTAGTCGTGGTTGTCATAGACGTGTTCGGAAGAACTCCTAACTCTTTGATGATAGAATCCTGATAACTCCTTGGAAATGACTCTTTCCTAGGGTTCTATATTATGGGAATCAGAAACCCCTTGATGCCTCAAACCTAAGTCCTCTTGGTTCTTTTAAAGCCTCCTAGTCTTCCAAATCTATTATGACTTTTCAAAATAGTCAGGGTGCCATCACCAGACTATGACCGTGTTGGGAAACATGGCCTGACCGTGTGGTACTCAGGTCATCACATATTGGCTGGACATAGCTGTGTCAAGGGACATGGCCAGACATGCCCAGCTTTGGAACTGCTCATCAAGTGGTAGTAGATAGAACGACAGTGTCAGGGGATATAGACAGACCATGATGGATGCTAAAGTCCAATTGCTCTTTTGAATCTCATCTAACTTCTCATGTAATGCATGACCATGTCAGAGGAATGGCCAGACCATGCACAATGTTGAAAATGCACGCTCCAAGGCTTCTTATCTCTAATTTAGCTATGAATTCACTTCCTATCAATAAAAATACACAAAAAGTAAATCTCTGAATTATAAGAATAAAATCAATGCAAAAGAGATAAAAGTATGTAAAATATACTAATGTAATAGAACAAATGCATGCAAATAATATCGATAATATGTATATGAAACACGCATATCAAATTCCCCCAAATTTAAATTTTTTATTGTCCTCAAGTTAAACATGCAATCTAAACTCATGTGTGTGAATGACACATCATAATTTTAGCGAAATCATCTAATCCTACCTAGCAGTTTCATTAACGAGCAAAAACACATGAATCATCTCAATGTAGCCTATCTTGAAAGTTCTTCATGCGTAGTGCAAAGTGACTCAACTCTAAAGCTTCAATTACCAATCATAGTCATTTCATCATCCCACTATATTTCTAAAGTCTTTTACACCTGCCTTATGCAAGGATCGTCCCTCCTAATGCTTTGCATTGTCTATACAAGATTTCAAAGGAGACTCAATGTCAAAATAAGTTAGGTATTTTCCCTATAACCTTGGGATCTCAAAGGAGTACCTAAGTTTGTATTTCTCTAGTAATTATTGTGTTTAAAAAGAGTACCATATTGTTTCTACTCATTATCAAAATAAAATTTTATCATTAATTTATTTCTTATCACATCCTCAAAATAAAAAAAAATTCTCTAATATTTTTTTATGATATCATTGTCGACTTGAGTGTTTCTCTAGTAATTAAAATGTAGTGGAGGTTACCTAGAAAATCAAGGTGCTAGTCCAATGTATGATTCATAACTATTCTAGGATATATTTACTCTCGAAATCAAATATAAAGTGAAATTGAGATGCTAAAAAATTAGGTCAACACTAAAATTATTAGACTCAATAATGCTCATGTCATGCTACCACAGATAGAAAAAAATAAATTGCTAAAAATATGAGCATGCTAAAATATATAGTTCATTATGCTAATGTAGTGCTATAAGGAATAAACAAATAAACTAACAAAACTAGCTAAGACTAACTAAACTAACTAACCCCCCCCCTCCCCCGACTCGAATAATGTATTGTCCTCAATAAAAAGCTACTACGTGGGTGGTGGAAAAGGAGATAAATTTTGGAGTTTACCTAATGATGTGTGCCAAGTGATGAGCGCATGTCATATATGATTTTTAGTCTTGTTTAACGCTTATCGACTTGTAATTCATTGCATATGATCTACTTTATCACATCTTATTCCTTTATCATTACATGTTTCTACTCTTTTGCTCGGAGATCTGTTCTTTGTATATTTTTTTATTGCATGCCAGGGCCAACACGGCCGTGCCAAGCTAGGCACGGCCGTGCCTTACATTTCCAGGATCTAGACATGCTAGGCATGACCGTGTCTCCTATCTAGACTTCTTTGTGAAAGTAAAATGAGCATAACTTTTAGCTCCGATTTATCCACGGGCCATGTTGAGACCAATTTGGGGTCATGCCAAAGAGGCATGGCCGTGTCTCATTTTCTAGATTGAGATTAGCTTGAGGTCGTGCCTACCAGGCATAACCATGTCTCCTTTCCAGAATAGTAACTTTATCTGGCCGTGCCTACAAGGCATGGCCGTGCCACGAGACACGGTCGTGTCGCGCCTGAAGCCTATAAATACTTTTTTTTGCAATCCTTTTGGGATGGTCTTGGTGATCTTTGGGATCTAGGAAAATCCTAAGGTCTTAGCTTGGAGGCGGTGCCTCCCCACTCCAGGGAAGGCCCTAAACGCTTCATCGTCATTAATCCATCCTACGCCGGAGCGAGAAGATCTTCAAAGGATGCTCGTGCTTCAAGATAAGTCTTCCCCTCTCTTGTGGATGGTTATTTTCTTGCATACTTGTTGTAATTTTCTTGTAATGGAATAGATCTTTGAGTTTAGGATGTAGATGAACATTAATGTAATGATGGTGATGTAAGAACTAGTTCATGTTATTTTTTACTTATTCTATGAAGAGTTTACACTTGTTTCATGTATTGTGTGCCTTGAACTTGTTTGATGATATGTTTGTGTGAGCGCATGTACATGATTATGAGGGGTAGATTACTATGTAGGGAGATCTTAAGATCGTATGACCGGAATACCTTGTGACAGAAGGTGAACCTTTAATCGAACTTTCTGAAGTGATTCTACATAGTGGTAAACTCCCATAAGGGATAGTTAATGGCTGGTGGCCACTAGAACAAGGTCCTTAATAGGGTACTCGGTGACAGAGAGCATGACGTTGGATCGTATGACCGGGGCACCTCATGACAGGAGGTAAACCTTTAATTGGACTTTCTGGCATCACCTTTACTGGAGGGCCACCACATAGGACTTCAAGGTTAAATGCCAACGTAGCCTGACGAGGTCAAGTTGGTATCTTTGTTAGCATCCCTACAAGGTGGTAAACATGGAGAGTGAGGGAGTAAATATAGATTAGGGACGTTACCTAGTATTGATGTGAGTTCGAAATTCTAGACTTATCCATCTCATCCCATAAACCCCCAAGCCAATCAATCCCTCTCTACCACATCAAAATCCTTAACTATTTCGCTCCCCTCAGAGTCTAGATAACTAGCCTTGTGACATCATTATAGCTAACAACAGTCCTTGTGGATTCGATACTTTTTATTACTTGACGACGATTGTATACTTACAGTTGCTATTAAGTTTTTGACGTAGTTGCCAGGGACTATTGCTATTAGCTTTAGTGACTAACAATTTTAGTTACTCTAGAATTCGAGAAAAAAATTTTAAATATAGAAAATCTAAATATTTTTCTGGAGGGCTAAATGGATGCTTGTACACATCGATTACTCCAAATAGAAAACTTAAGATTAACTGTATTGTATACTGATGATTATTGTGTATTTTGTTATGTTGATTGGCATGTGATTAAAACTTGCCCAATTTTATTTGACACATTGGATCTATCCCTTATAATGAAGATTCACAACTTATTTGCTTTGCTTGAAGAGAAACCTGAAGATGTATCCCTTATAATAGAAGAATGGGGGTCATTACAACTTATTTGCTTTGATTTAATTGTTTAAGACAATTAAATTTTTATAAAAATTAATTACGGCAAAAAGATCTTAGAGGCTGATGCTGTATAAAAGAGTTGAAGATCTCACTGAGAATGAAGCCACCAAGGGAACGCCGGCCTAAAGGAAGTAGAAGAGGAGAATTAGATTTGCCGCCGGCTTCAAGGAGAGGAAACAAATAGATTGATTGTTTAAAACCCCCTTTTATATAGCCAAGCCATCATGGAAATTTAAGAAAGGCATCAGTGAAAAGTTCTAATAGAACAATAGATTTATTTTAGAAATAAATCTCTTATAAGATTTTTATTAGAAAGATTCTAACAATCTTATCTATCTATAGGTGAAGAGAAACCTGGATGTATCCCTTATAAAAATGAAGAATGAGGTCTTATTTGCTTTGCTTGTTTAAGAGGTCTCCATGAATTAAGGATTTTTTACCTCGAGGAGGAAAATTACTGACAAGAATCTAATTAACTTCTAATCCAAGAGTAGTACCACTCAACCTTTGTTATCATGTACTAAGTTCGCCTACAGAGCTTACATGATATATTCAAGGAGACATCAGAGTCTTAGATTATAGGACAGTTTTCTTCTATAATCAACAACACACCATGTACATAATACTACTTCCCAACTCATCGGGCCTTTTGATCTATCGCTCTAAATCTCACCCGTTGACGAATAGGATTCTTGTATACATCCCAACATCATTTTCTCCTGACTAATACCAAATTTACAACCACAACCTCTAGATGTTATGGATAATGCAGGATTAGGAGTCGTTGAAAGGGTTAGTGTAGGGACTTATGCATTAGAGGTCAAGCTCGAAGAATCACTTCTCTTAGTTAATCTTCCACCCGCACCAAGGCGCACCCTACCCTCAAATATGTTTGATGACTTGCTAAACTTCGTGATTGGTGAAGATACTATTTCTTTTAATATATCTATGTTTACCAATCTATCTTTTTTCAAGCATTTTTGTGGTAAGAAATTTTTTGATTATGATTTGCATACAAACCTTTCATATCAATTATATGAGATTACTAGAAGTAACCAATTGTATATGAGCATATATAATGACAAACTCAAGACCCTCAACTGTAGGGTTCTGAAGTATCTTACACCTTCATGGTCGAGGTTTAAGTAATAAAAATAAAGGTCAAGCTAAAAACCTTAAACAAGCACTGTTTGAGAGGCAACACAAGTTTTTTTTTTGTTTTATTTTGGTTTCTTTCTTTATTTTCTTTTATACTTTATTTTATCTCCTAACCCACAAACCCTCTACTTACTTTTTCTTGTTATATTTTCTTTTGAAGGTTTCATTGATATGGAGAGGCACTACAACAATTTAGTAATTTAGCGACAAATTAAATTCGCCGCTAACCAAAATTTTTCGTCGCTAACCTTATTTTGCGACGATAATTTTTCGTCGCTAGTATCGTCACTATAGGCTTGTCGCAAAAGAAACTTAGCGACGAATTATTACTATTTCGTCGCTAACATTAGCGGCGAAATAAGAATCGTTTTTAATCAAGAAAATTCGTCACAAATATTAGCGACGAAATAATATGATGTCGTCGCTAACATTAGCGACGAAATAATATGGATTCGTCGCGAATATGTGGTAAAAGAAATCGATAATACTGGTGTAAGTTACCGACGTATTTAATGAAATTAAGGATTAACTTAGCAACGAATTCTGGCCATTTCGCCGCTAATCCAGGGTGTTAGCAACGAATTCTGATAATTTCGCCGCTAATCTACGTGTGTTAGCGATGAATTATGCTGATTTCGCCGCTAATCTACAGTTATTCTGCCCCCAGCTTCGTTTTTTATCCTTTATTTTATCCTGTATCACATTCATATCACACATATCACATTCAGATTACACGAAAACAACATAAAAATTCACAACAACTTCACTCAAAGCATACTTAAACACAAAGTTGTGATACATAATCAAATTCAAATGCAATACACAAAGTTTAGATACCAATTCATACAAAGTTCAGCAACGTTCAGATACAAGCTGTCCAATGCACTCAGCAACTTTACACTCCAGCACACTGATGAATTAGGATTTTTATGATTTTAATCGATTCAATTTTGGGCTTTTATATGAAAATAAATTATGAAATGGATCGATTTGATCTTAATTGTCCTATATTGCATAATCTGAGGCTTGATTCTAATTTTCATGATTTTATGGCAATTCTTGGCATTAATTGGATTTTAAATTGATTTTAGGGTTAACTCGAATCCGACTCGAGCTCAACCGCGGTCAAATCAAGTCAAATTTGTCAAATTGATCAAGCCAACATGAAGGACATGATCTGGATCGAGCCCGATCAAAATCCCGGAATTTTTTGGAAGCCCTAAGAAGCCCTAGAGCTCAGATCAAGCCTGGCCGTCGGATTCAAAATCAAAGGTTGAGATAAATCAGTTAATCACGCGTATATAAGCTAAGTTGTAATCGGGTGAACAGTGGCTGCGCACTGTTCACCTTCGTCCCGAAACACGCCCGACGCCGACCCCCTTCTCACCGCCGTACCATCCAGGCCAGCCCCGTCCTCCCAAACTTATCCCATTGCGAAGCTTGATCCTAGAGGAGTCTTTAGCCGGTTGATTGGGTGAATTCCAGCAGCTGGACGAGGCGCAAAGGAGAGGGTTTCTCCGGCGAGCAGCGGTCCTGTTTTTGTTTAATCCGGCAATTCACAACGAAATCCGGCGCCATGATCATTTAGAGGGGTTCTCTGAGGTTCGTGAGCACTCGTGTTTCATCTTCAAGCCAATCGGAGCTAAGCCAAAGCACGGAATCCAGTTTTGCAGCTTCATCGTCTCCGTAGCAGTGCTCTGTTCGGGCCTGGAAAGGGTTTTTCCGAGCTTAATCAGCGTGCTGGCAGCGAGAGAAAACCACCAGGCGACCACGTTGAAGACTCCAAATGGTTCAACAGCTGATTGACAACCAGCTGAGAAGAATTGAAGGAGAAAAGGGATGGGAAGGATGTGTTATCATTTCTGATTTTTGTATCTGCTAAACTAGTTTCTGATACTGTTTCTGAATTTGCTGTTTAGTTGATTACTGAGTTTTCCACATTTTTCAGTCAATGTTTGCTCGTGGTTTGAATTTGGTTGATTCCTAATGATAGTTTAGTTGTTTGTTGGATTTAATTTTGTGTTACTGATTTAAATCTCGTGTTAAGAGCTTCCTTTCATGGTTCTGATAACATGTAACTTGGCACTGTTCCGTGCCAAATAAAAAGCTTGCTTCGTGCCATTTTACCATCATTTTGATATCCTTGTTCTTGCCATCCTAATTCGGTGAATGTTAGCTAGTGATTGTGTTTTATTTTGCATGGAATGTTAATTTCATAGGTTTAGATTAGTTTTAGCTTGTTTGGGTACTAATTAGCTTAGGATGATACTTTGAATTAAGTTGAATCTAGTTTTTACTAGTTTAAATGGTTCCATTGCATTCTAGGATTTAGATGGTTGGTTTCAGTAATTTGCAATTGTTTTATCGCATTTTCGTGCATTGTTAGTTTTTCTTCATTCTAGGCTTCATTTAGCGTGCATTAGAGTTAGCTTGCTTTAAGGTTTAATTTTTGCGATTTTGCATTTATTTGTCAATTTTGAATTGCATTTCATTTCAAAAACCTCAAAACCCCCATTTATATAGAAAACCCAAAAACACGACACGCGATAAGCTCAATTTATTCAATTGTCTACTAGTCCTTGGAAAAACACGACTCGAGGCCCCTATACTTCGTTTATTTTGTATTCGTTGTGGGTTTTCGATAAATCTATAAATTTCAATTTGAAGCCCTATCGTGACACCTAGTTAAGGGCTTTTCACACACTTAACGTTGCTACAAGCTGTCCAATGCACTCAACAACTACACTCCAGCACACTCAGCAATTACAAAGCAACAAAGCAACAAAGTTCAGATACTTTACACAAAGTTCAGATACTTTTACACTCAGCCCAATACAAAGTCATGCACATGGATGCAAACTGCCTGCTAACACGTACAGATTCGGCAAGACCACCTATGTAATGTAAAATTGTTCAGAAAAATTAAACAGATGTAGAAATAAATGTAAATGATTCTTCATATTGCTTGATTATCAAAAGTAATGACTACAACAATTATGTGCATTATGGTGAATGTCTTGGGAAAAGGATAGCAGTTGCTAGAAACAAAAAAGGAAACACCGATTTAACTTTCACTAAAAGAAAGCACAAGACTAATTATATAATTTCTATAGCTAGTATCCCTAGCTCCATAAAAAAAAATCCTAATTAGTCCCAACTGACTGAACTGACCAAACATCTTATCTCTAATAGTAATTTAGTCAATTGCAAATACCAAATGTGTTATTACTAGCATGGATGCCAAAACAGATGGTATTCATTATAAGCATGGTTTTTGTACCAGAAGCAACAAAGGGCAATGGCATATGTTTGCAACGGAATGCTGATCTATTCACTCATCCATATTATCTTCTCTTTTCTAAATGCTAATCATTTGCTAAACATTGCCAGTTTCTATAAAATATTTTATTTAGCCAATAGCAACCAAACTCTTGCTCAAGGATAAAAAACAACTTATAGCTTATCATTTAGGACTTGAAAGTGTCAGTTAGAACCAAAATAAAGTACAGATGACGTGAGGAGATACAAAAAGAAGAGATGCTTCCAATTGCCAAGATCTGTGAAATTAGAAATTTAAGTTAAACCAAAAACTAAAAAGTAGGGTCACAACATGTTGTATCCCAATTATTTGAGGCTGGCTATATGGCTGCTACACGCTGCCATTGACGTACAAGATCATGGATGGGTTTCTAGAATGATAAAGGCTCATATGTATGGCACCATTGTAGGGGTGGTATCAAGCACTATGGAACCAGTACATGAGCCAATTCTTGATCCAACAGGAAAGTGTCACTTATAATGGTGGTACAGAGTAAGAATAAATTGCACGTCAAGATGTTATTAGTTAGTGTCATCAATCCCTAAGTGGTTGTGCTCAACCATGATGTAATCAGTTAAGTTAAAATTTATAGTGTCACTAATGTTTCATGATGTTGTGCAAGACTTGGTAGGATGCACATGAAGCTTACGAAACTTGTGACTCGATAAGCCTACATGTTCAATTTCTACCTTTTATGCAAGCTTACGAAACTTGTGACTTGATAAGCCTACATGTTCAATTTCTACCTTTTATGCAACCAACACATCCTAACCAATTTATACAACACATCCTAACCAATTTATGCAACCAAATCAGATTCTAACCAATTTATGCAACCAAATCAGATTATAGATAAAACTTACTTCAAATCAGGTTGAATCCCTTCTGGAAAAATCTCAAATCAGGTTGAATCCCTTCTGGAAAAACCTCAAAGCAGGTTGAATCCTTCTAAATCAGTTCAAGAAATCAGCAACATAGCATTTCCGCAGAGCAACTAGACAAAATAAATAGTTTACAAAATAGGTCAGATCGGCCGAACATCCAACTTCCGGATCCCACCGAAACCTCAATCAACAAGAACTCCAATCGACCTAAAATAAACCTTAAATCCACTTACCAACACTTCCTCAGTTCCAGCTCGCCTTCAGCTTCGATCCGGCCGCGATATCGCGTCGAGGAAGACAGGCTCGAAGGCTGCGCGATCGGGAAGAAATCGGGTGGAGGCGGCGGCAAAACTAGAGCAGGCGACGGATGGCGGAGGCGGCGGCGTAATAGGCAGGCGGAGGCGTCGGAGCTAACTCGCAGAAAGGACTCGCGCGCCGACGAAGGAAAGGGTCGCGAGAAGGGGACGGGGTTAGGGCTTTAGGCGAAGGTTAGCGGCGAAAACTACTTTTCGTCGCTAATATTAATTATTAGCGACGAAAATACATTTTCGTCGCAAACAAATTGACTAACGACGATTTTTACACCTTTCGCCACTAATGTTAGAGACGAAAATTCATTTTCGCCACAAAAAAATCATTTAGCGACGAATTTATAATTTTCGTCGCTAATATTTAGAGACGAAATATCATTCCCGTCGCAAAATGTTAGTTTTAGCGACGAAATTATTTTTTCATCGCAAATATTTATATTAGCAACGAAATTAAAATTCGTCGCTAATATTTCGTCGCTATTTTTATAGTTTCTTATAGTGAGGTGTGCTTACCTTGAGGAGAGGAATTAAATAACTAATGGTTCTGAACATCTTTTGAGCTTCATTGGGTAATTTCTCTCCAATCATATTTCTGCTCTATTAATATTTTTTTATTTTCATTGAGACATAGAAAAATGTAGGTTTGGGGGATGTATATATTTTGGGTTCTTAGTTAGATTTAATTATATCTCTTTTAGTTTCTTTATGCATAATAAACTTTTCCAGCTAGTGGCATCACTTATCACATCATTAATGGTTTGTCTTCTTGCAAAAATACTAGCACACTTATTTTAGATTTCATTTGATGCTTGAAGTTAGTATGTTTGATGATCTGATCTTTCCTATCCTTAGTAGTGAAAGAATTTGAGTTTTGGCCTAGTTTTAGGATCTCCTTACACTATTGCCTAATCTAGGAGGTTGATTAATTTTAAAAATAGTTATGATTCATGAAACCTGATTAGTACTAGTATTTCCATGGTGATCTTTCATTGCATTTTGGTTACTAGACCAACTCAAGTCATTCCAACTCTTTTGAAAAAATCCTAAATCTCAAAAAAAAAAAAAAAACTCAAAAGCTTCTTTACTTTAATTTCAATACATTGCTAAAAAAAATAAGGGAAGAAAAAAAATAGTGTCGAGAGTGGAAGCATGTCAATTACCCCTTTAAGATCGATAAGTGTTACTGGAGAAATAATGATATGTTTCTCTTGATCTTGTGGTAATCCTTTGAGACCTTATGCAATGGAATGAATGATCTTAGCCTATGGCAGGTAAGTGTCTAAGGGTAGAAATATTTAGGAACACGGTAGGATGATGACTTGACTTTAAGTAGAATTTTGATACCAAATGGACTAAGATCACTTTTTGCACCAAGCACAAAGAACTAACTCTTAGGTCACATTTAAGTAATTTTAATATATAACTCATCAATGTTACTATATGATATGATTGATTGTGATTCACTAGATATTATGATACTCCGTTCTTTCAATTCATGAATTTAAATGTAAGTTTTTGCTTGAGGATAAACAAAAGTTTAAGTCTGGAGGTGTGATGAGCATAGGTCATATATGATTTTTAGCCTTGTTTAACGCTCATCTACTTGTAATTCATTGCATATGATCTACTTTATCATACTTTATTCCTTTATCATTACATGTTTCTACTCTTTTGTTCGAAGATCTTCTCTTTGTATATGTTTGATTGATAGGATATGATTCAAAGCTAAAACGATGCATTATTGATGGTGGAGCAAGGAGTGAAGAAAAGATACTCGCACTGGCCATGCTCATCATCACGAGCGAGTTTCTTATGCAGCAAACGGTTCATGGACGTGATAAAATACTTAAAGAGCCATGAAGTTGGATCAAGTTGAAGCACATTTTGATGAGTTTGGAGGTCATTTGAAGTGCTTCAGAGGCCCACACGGCCGTGCCAAAGGTGCCACGACCATATCCCATCATCCGGACCAGTTTTCAAGCTTTCATAGAGTGCCCCGGGCTGAGGCACACCCATGACAGGTCCAACACGGCCGTGCCAAGCTAAGCACGATTGTGCCTCACATTTCTAGGGTCCAGACATGGCCAGGCCATGCCAAGAGGCACGACCGTGTCTCCTATCTGGACTACTTTACAGACTAAAAGTAAAATAGGGATAACGTTTAGCTTCGATTGACGCATGAGCCGTGCCACCTACCAAATTGAAGATAACTTCAAGATCTACAACTTTACTTCAAAGTGTACTGACGGATTCCATCTCTAGACCGTGCTAAAAGGCACGATTGCGCCCATCTTTCAGATTGAGACTAACTTGGGGCCATGCCTAGGAGGCACGGTCGTGCCCATTTTCTAGATTGAGATCAGCTTGGGGTCGTGCCTACCAAGCACAGCTATGTTTCTTTTCCAAAATAACAACTTTCTCTGGCTGTGCCTACTAGGCACAACCATGCCACGAGACACGGTCGTGTCACGCCTAGAGCCTATAAATACTTCTTTTTACAATTCTTTTGGGGTGATCTTGGTGATCTTTGGGATCTAGGGAAACTCTAAGGTCTTGGTTTGGGGGCAGTGCCTCTCCACTCTTGGGAAGACCCTAAACACTTCATCTTCACTGATCCATCCTACCCTAAAATGAGAGATCTTTCAAGGATGTCCGAGCTTCAAGATAAGTCTTTTCCTCTCTTGTGGATAACTATTTTCTTGCATACTTGTTGTATTCTTGTTGTAATGGAGTAGATCTTTGAATTTAGGATGTAGGATGAATATTAATGTAATGATGGTGATGTAAGAACTAGTTCATGTTATTTTTTTTCCTATTCTATGAAGAGTTTACACTTGTTTCATGTGTTGTGGAACTTGTCTGATGATATGTTTGTGTGAGCGCATGTATATGATTATGAGGGATAAATTAATATGTTAAGAAATCGGATCATATGACCGAGGTGTCTTGTGATAGAAGGTGAACCTTTAATCGGACTTTCTAAAGGGATTCCAACATAGTGGTAAACCCTCATAAGGGATAGCTAATGGCTGGTGGCCACTAGAACAAGGTCCTTAATAGGGTACTCGGTGATAGAGAGTATGACATTGGATCGTATGACTAGGGCGCCTCGTGACAAGAGATAAACCTTTAACCAGACTTTCTGGTGTCACCTTTACTGGAGGGCCACCACATAGGACTTCAAGGTCAAATGCCAACGTAACCTGACGAGGTCAAGTTGGTATCTTAGTTAGCATCCCTATAAGGTGGTAAACATGGAGAGTGAGGGAGTAAACATGGATTAGGGACGTTACCTAGTATTGATGTGAATCTGAAATCCTAGACTTATCCATCTCATCCCATAAACCCTAAGCCAATCAATCTCTCTCTACTACATCAAAATCCTCAACCATTTCGCTCCCCTTAGATTCTAGATAACTAGCCTTGTGACATCATTATAGCTAACAACAGTCCCTGTGAATTTGATACTTTTTATTACTTGACGATGGCCGTATACTTGCGGTTGCTATCATCAAGCGTATAAGTTACTCATCTGATGGTGATACTCCTCCATCTGATGGTTATGCTCCTCATCTCGGTGATCATAATCCTCCTCTCGGGGATAATGATCATCTTATCTCTGAAAGTACATCTCTACCCTTTCATTAAGCAAAACTAAACTACACTAAGAAAATAATAAAACAAACTAACAAAACTAGCTAACAATAATTAAACTAACTAACCCACCCCACCCCCTGCCCCTAGATGTGAATAATGTATTGTACCTCAATGAAAAGCTACTACAGGGGTGGTGGAAAAGGAGAAAAGTTTGGGAGGTTACCCAATTATGCTTGCCAACTATATAAGTCACTCATCTAGTGGTGATACTCCTCCATCTGATGGTCACACTCCTTCTCTTGGCGATCATGATCCTACTCATGGCGATAATGATCATCTTGTCTTTGAAAATACATCCCCACCGTTTCATTATGCACATCTGATAAGCATCTCTAGTCAGCCTGCTCTTCTCTGATGGCAGAGAGAGTAGTGGCGATGTTCAAAAAATCATATGTCGAATGCCTTCTAGAAGAATCAACAAAGAAAAAGAATATAGAGTTGAGCTCCATCTAGTTGAGGGTCAAGTGGGGAGGCCCATATCAATAGGCTCTAGAGGTGAGATGTCGATGGTCATGAGCCAATTACATCGGTCTTGGATTGTGTTGCGTGTAGGGTCAGGTAGTGGATGAAGTAATTGGTTCCTAAGAACCAAGCAATAACACTTATCCTCCATAATAATCATTCTCAAGGCAACACAGGCCTCCAAATCAATCATAGAGCTACTTGTCGCCTCCTCAAGTTCATGCACCTCATAATCTATAGTCAGGGAAATGGATGTGATCAATCCAACAACCACTATGTTCTCCGTCGAAGAATTCCCAACCCTAACTAGGTGCCTAATAAAGTATGAGTCAGTATCAACATTGACATTATGCATGATGTCCCATAAGAATAATAACTCACTTTAATAGATGACACCATCGCTATTCTTACGAACTAAAATAGTGTGGGTCATGACTCAGTGTTGATAGTGGAAATAGGGGTTACGGACGATGGTGGGTTTGGCTCAAGATGGATCATATCCTGCTTCACTAGTGATTGTTGCCCAGAAGAAGGTGTCGATGAATTGGTTCTCTCTCCTTCCTCACCACAAGGTAATTTAAAAATTATATTAAATTTCTCCAAGATCAATTGATGATCATTGTTAAATAATCGAAAAGTAATCAAACCCTAAAGGCATCCTTCACCTTGCAAAATATTGGCCTCTACCGAACTCAAGAACTCTAGGATGATCTTAATGTAAGTATGATACTTCATACTCATTAAGTCATTCTATCATACTCAGTTCATCATCCAATCATTGTCATCCCTAAGCCCAAGGTTATTCAAAACAACATCATCCATGCATCGAGTATTGACAATTCTACGTTTAGCAAGAATATCATAACAAGCTTTAAGATTATCATCTTTAAAAATAATGTCGTAAGGATTAGTGTCATTACCCTTGTCCACGGCTTTTCCCTTGTCCTTGTCAGTGGCTTACCCTTTGCTTTGTCATCAATGCTCGATCCTTCACCACATTTTTGTCATTTCACATCCTTGAACCCTACAAAAATTAGACAAGCAAAATTCAAAGAGAAAGGGAGGTTAGGGTTTCAGGTGGTGGAAGAAGAAGGGAAAAGGAAGAATGGTTCTTCTCTTAGGGTGGGAAGAAGGGAAATAGGAGAAGAGTTCTTGATAGAAGAAGAGAAAGAAAGAAACCTTCTCTTGAGAGAGGTCTTGCTTGGGGAAAAGAAACCTAGAGAGGAGAGAAAACTAGGGCTTCTTGAGTGAAATCCTTATGGTGGAGTGGAAGAGGAAGTAGAAATCAAAGCTTTGAGAGAGCTTAGAAGCTTGATTTCATTTTGGGAGAGGAAGGGGATGAGTTTGGAGAAGAAGGGTGTGGCACGGATAGGTTATGTGGGAGAGTTTAAAACCTCTTCTCAATTGTGTGACACGGTCGTGCTTGTAAGCATGGGTTGACCGTGTTGCATTAGTGGAAATTGAGTGCCTATGTCTAGTAGGTGACATGGGCATGTTGAATGACACATCTTGCCTATGTTCCATTTGGGAAACTTTTTTTTCCCATGGTCGTTATAGGGGATGGTCGTGCTTTTCCACATGGCTTGGTCATGCTTCTTGTTGGAGCCTTTGAATTGCTACAACCATGCTTTTCATTGGAATTTTTTTCACACCCATGGTAGTTTCCGTGGCTAGCTCGTGGATACTCCTGACCCTGTAATTAAATAAAACAAAAGACTAAAATGAAGAAAAAAAGAAAAAATTTAAAATGAAAAAAGAACTTGGATTGTCTCCCATAAAGCGCTTGTTTTAGGTCATTAACTTGACCTCTATCATTTCTAACAAGGAGCTTTTGGATTAAGGGGTGTGCGTGATCCTCCTCCATGTACAAACTCCATTAGAAGCTCAAATTTTAGCCTTACTGTTGGGTTGCAAGGGTGCAAACATAGTCCCACATCTAAAGCACATGGAAAAGATCATGGAGTTAAAAGGATGGAAAGTATCTCCATTGGCATGAGGCCTTTTGGGGAGAGACCAAGAACAAAGCCATGAGGGCTTAGGCCCAAAGTGGACAATATCATGTCATTGTGGAGATATTTTAATTCCATCCGGACTAACAAGTGGTATCAGAGCGAGACCGCTCTTCACCGGACTAACCTTCGAATGAGCCATGATCCAGATCTAACCATGTGCTTTGAACCTTAAAAATAAAGGAAGTGAGTGCTCCCGTGTCTGAATCAAGAGGACCAGACACCAGGTGAGAAGTCCTAGTAGGTCGGGTGGACCGAGGGGCAAAAAGTCCTAGTTGCGACTAGGTAAAAGTCCTAGTAGGTCGGGTGAACCGAGGGGCAAAAAGTCCTAGTTGCGGCTAGGTGAAAAGTCCTAGTGGGTCGAGGATTCAGACATCAAACGGAGGATTTCCGTTTGAGGGGGGCCTGTGGTCCTTTGTTTGAAGGGGGGATTGTTGGGTTGCAAGGGTGCAAACATAGTCCCACATCTAAAGCACATGGAAAAGATCATGGGATTAAAAGGATGGAAAGTATCTCCATTGGCATGAGACCTTTTGGGGAGAGCCCAAGAACAAAGCCATGAGGGCTTAGGCCCAAAGTGGACAATATCATGTCATTGTGGAGATATTTTAATTCCATCCGGACTAACACTTGCTTGTGCCAAAATAATATATTTACTAACTCATTCCTTCGACTCCCCCTTATGCTCTCTTGGTTTTGCTTGTGTATCCGAGGGTTATTTGTGAGGTGATCCTTTCTTTTCCTTTTGTAAGGTATTAACCCTATAACAAATTCTCTCAGCATCCAAATGGTTAGTGGCCTTAGATAGGTTAAATTCAATCTTGTCTTTGTAGGACTGATGTGCGCGCTAGAAGGGGGGTTGAATAGCATGATTTGTTCGTTCATTCTATTACAGAGACTAGTAGTAAAATTAGTAAATAAGACAAAGACACGCAGATTTACTTAGTTCCTAACCCCCCAGGGTTAGTACATCCAAGACCTATGCATGGGAAGACACTCATTCACTAATGATCTCCTTTTTGGACCTTTGTCTGGAGGCAGAGAAACTCATCTTAAAGTTCAATCAATAATAAAAGAGAATACAAACAAGTAAGATTTAAAATAAAATAAACAATCATTGGGCCGATCTAGAAGTCTTAAGCGCAGCACACTCTTCTTGAAACTTCTCCGATTGCACGAGCAAGATATCGTTCACGTTAATAGCACTGTGAGATGAAGAGTATGGAGTAGAGAAGTTGGCTTGTGCTTCACGCTGAGGCTCCGGGTGCTTGGATCTGATTCGATTCGATCCGATCTCTTTGATCTTTATCGGGACTGGCTCTTTTTAATCCGAAAGCCTGGACCATCCAGGGGTGCCTAGACCGTCCGAGCGCCTAAAGTAACATCCGGGCGCCCAAGTCCAATTAACTCGGGTTTGACTTGAGTTGACCCCGAGCTTGGTTCGGCTGCTTCTGTTTGCTCTTCTTATGATTTCTCTATCTTGCATCTAGTTCCTGGTCCCTACAAGATTAGCATACAAACAAACAAGCAACTTACGCCTATCGATAGTTCATCTGACCTATTAGGCTTACCTAAGCCTTACCCTGTAGTTCTAACCTACTAGCTTACCCGTGTTTAACTTCTCGTTAGGACTAGTTACTTCCATAGGTAAACTTCCCACCTGCCAAACATTCTGTTTGGACTTTTCCTTGTTTAACCTCTAGTTAGGACTAGTCACTTCCATATTAGACTTCTCACTTGCCAAACATCTGATCACCCTTGACCTGTTTGGACTTTCCCTTGCCCAACCTCCAGTCAGAACTTTCTTGCCCAGTACTCCAAATTAGGACTTCCTTGTCGAGTCCTCCAAACTAGATCTTTCTTACCCAAGTCTCCAACTAGGACTTTCCCAGCCTAGCGCCCAGCTAGGGTTTTCCTTGTCTAGCCTCCAACTAGAGCCCTAAGGACGAATTAGGAAAAAAGAGAGATTTTGATTTAAAAGAATAATAAATACTTTTTAAAATTTATCTACTTTAAAATATCTGATAAACACATTTTAAAACTTATGTTTGAAAAACTCTTTCGAAAACTATGCTTTAAAACTTATTTTAAAAATCTTTGAAAAACTCATATGAAAAGTGTATTTCAAAATTTAATTTTGAGAACTCTTTTGAAAAATAAGTTTAAAATTTCTTTACAAACTTGTTTTGATTTTTTTAAAAAAAAATTATGTTGAAAAATTCTTTGAAAAAGTATTTTAAAATCATTTTTGACATCTACTATAGTCTTTCAAAAATTATCTAAACTAAGTTGTGACCATAGAAAAATATTTATTGTTGGTGCAAAACTAAAAATCTTTGTGATGTGTGAAAAGGGGGAGAAGGGCACTTAAGTTAAAAATCTAAAATTCTTCCAGATTATTAAACCTTGACCTAAATTAATATAAGAAATTATCAAACATCAAAAAGAGAGTGATTGTTAGTGCAAGGAGTACTAATCAATCCCTAGAGTTTTTATGTTTGATAATACACCTAGGTTTGGTCTGTTTGACCAAGGGTTGATCCAAACAGGACTTAATATTTGAATGCAAGTGAAGTCTAGTTAAGTCAGATTGACTAGAAGACTAGCAAGAAGTCCTAGTATGTTAAACTGGGTAAGGAGAAGTCCTAGTATGTTAAATTGGGCAAGGAGAAGTCCTAGTTGAGGTTAGGCAAGGAAATACAAAGATCCTCTTCTATACATAGAAGTCTTGCCTTTATAGTAAACAAAGGAGCCAAACAAAAAAGAGGACAATCAAGAATGATTTTTAATTATAAAAGACTTAATGATAATTGTCAGGAAGATGGATATAAGATACTTGATAAGGATCAAGTACTTAACAAAATATAAAATTCCAAATGGTATTCTAAATTATTTGACATGAAATTTGAATTTTGACAAGTAAAAATGCACCCAAACTCCATAGAATAGGCTGTTTTCTCTTGCCCCGAAGGACATTTTGAATGACTAGTAATGTCTTTCAGTTTAAAAACTGCACCACAAGTATTCCAATAAAAAATAGATGACATATTTAGAAATGTTGCTTCATTCACATGCATATACATTGACGATGTTTTAGTATTTTTCAAGACAAAAGAAGAACATTATGCACATCTACACATAATTTTTACCTTATTTAAAAAACACAGACTTATAGTTTCTAAGAAAAAAATGGAACTTGCAACACAACATATATAATTTTTAAGAGAAGAAATAGGCCAGGGAAAAATAACACTTCAACCTCATATAGAATTTTTAAGCGAAGAAATAGGTCCAACCTCACCAGCCGACCCACCCGCCCAACCCCACCAGTCAGCTCGCCCAACCCTACCGGCTGACCTACCTCAGCACTAGGCTTACCTCAGCACCAAGCCCGCCTCAACGACTGGTCTGTCAGGCTCATCGACATGTCGATCGGCCGTTGAGGCCAACCAACCATCCTGATCAGTCAGTGGGTTGAATTTATTAGCTATAGGGAGAGAGGAGAATAGGGGAGGAGAAAGAAGAGGGGAGGAAGCTTATCGTCGGAGATATCGAACCCCTCGTTCGTCGCCTAGGTCATCGTCGTTGTCGTCGCTATTGCTGTAGGGTGTCACCGTCGCTGTCAGGATTGGAGTGGGAAAATGAGGTTTTGCAGAATGGGGATTGAGCAAAATTTGGATTAAGTTAGGATTTTTGACGATGAAACCATGATTCGTTGCCAAATGGTCATAAAATGGAGCGAGAATTTACAACGGGATGTACCAAATTCTTGTCAAATGGGTGACGAATTTAAAATCCATCATAAATTGAATTTGGTGATAAAAATAGTTTTAGCGATGAATTTGGCGATAAAATTTATTTGTTGTTAAAAGTATTTTTATCGCAAAATCATCCATCATCAATTGGCGACGAAACAATTATTCATCGCTAAGTTTGTTGCAGATTTGCAACGAATTATTTTCATCGTTAAAATTCATCTCTAATCAACTCATTTTTTGTAGTACTAAATCTCCAAGTCAAATTTCACGATTAGCCATAAATACCCAAATCTGATTTTAGATCCCACCACTGTGGTGTTGATTGACCATTAGAAAATGAGTGTTACCATCTCCTGAACATTCCCCAACCTTCAATGCAAATGTAAGATGTTTCCTACTCCCCTCAACATAGGATTGACTTTGAGAGCTTGCTACAATATTGGCTCTTCTTATCTTATCTTTTCTTTTTGGATTTGTAGTAAACCCCCTTTAGTGGTCATCGAGTCTAAATCTTCAATAACACACAATAAAATCATATTTAGGAGTAAAAGAATATAGAACTTTTTCTACTATAGGTACATCTTCTATCTTCTCTTTGTATTTCTTTAGTTGATTCACAATTGCTTTCACTGGTAAACAATAATTCGAGATGAATTCGGACTCTTTCATCTACACTACTTCTAAATCACACTTTAACTAATTGAAAATTTACCTTCTTTACTTTATCAATTCCTTAAAGGGTCTTTGCCAATATTTTCTAAACTTTTTTTTAAAGAAAAAATAGTAGCATCAACCATCGTATTAAACATTGAATCCTCCAAATGGTGATGGATTAGGGTGAGGGCTTATTAATCCTTCTTCCTTGTATTTGACAAAGAAACGCTCTTCTACGCTTGGGAGTTGGGATAAGTTATCATCATTTTGAGAATTTTCATAACCTTTCTCTATAATCTCTAACACATCTTGAGAGCCAAGCAATGCTTTTATCCTAAGACACCATATCTCATAAATCTCCTTTCTAAGTGGAGATTGAATGGAAGCAACTTCATTATTGGTTATCTCTTGGTATAAAATCAGACTTTGAAATGACTTTATCAGAAAGGAAAATGTATAATTGAGGAAGACGAAGAAATTTTTTTTCTATATGTAGTTAAAAATATAAGAATAAAATCTAGATATTCCTCTAGGTCAATGAATATTAATTTTTTAAACTCTAGATATGATGAATGTGATTAAATGTACCAGATAAGACTTGACTTAGTTGTTGTTGTATGGCGATGAATGGTACTCCAAATTTCTGGGAAAGCATGTAGAATATTTGTTTTTCACTTACCTGCAGTGATCTCAATGGCAAACGCAACATTTGCAGCTTGGGATGGCGAGCGCAATGGAAACACTATGCGGTCAAGCCTATGGAGCCAGGCGACTCCCAATTCTCGGCGTGTACCTGCAGCGCTCATGGCTCATCCTCTCCCTCTGCGCCCTCCTCCTCCTTCCCATGTACGCCTTCGCTGCCCCATTCCTGCTCCTCATCGGCCTGCCGACCGACCTGGCCACCGGGGCCGGCCGCCTCTCCCTCCTCTTCATACCTGTCCACTTCTCTTTCGCGTTGTTGCTGCCGCAGCAACGCTTCCTGCAGTGCCAAGGCAAGAACCTGGTCAACGCCGCCATCTCAGTGGCCGCGCTTCTCTTCCATCTCCTCCTCACTTGGCTCTTAGTCACCGAGCTTCAGCTCGGCCTCGATGGCGCCGCCATCGCCCTCAACGTGTCCTGGTGGCTCACCACGCTCAGCCAATTCTGCTACATCGTCGGCGGGGGTTGTCCACTCTCTTGGGAAGGCTTCTCCACGGAAGCTTTCTTTGGCCTCTCGGATTTCCTTAAGCTCTCCGCTTCCTCCGGCGTCATGCTATGGTCCACTCAATCGACACAACAACCAACTTACTGTATTATCGACGACGATCATTTTGCGCCTGCAAAAGCTAATCTATCTTCTTTTTTTTTTTGGTGCAAGCAGTTTGGAGAACTGGTACTACAAAATACTTGTTCTGCTCGCAGGTTACATGAAAAATGCGAAGATTGCAGTGGACGCCCTCTCCATTTGGTGAGCTACAGATGCTCTCCCACGACCTCGTTCCGTTATTTTCAATTCCAGTTGCAACATGACTTTCTTCTTTCTGCAACGAATAGCATGAACCTCAACAGCTGGGAGATAATGATCCCCATGGCATTCTTTGCAGGAACTGGGTACGTACCGACTAAATCTGGTTAATTAATACATTTGTAGGTATTGACTTCGCTCTTCTTTCGGATCGCAGAGTGAGGGTTGCTACTGAGCTCGGTGCCGGCAATGGCAAGGGCGCGAGATTTGCGGCAGCGGTGTCAGTGGCGACGTCAACAGTAATCGGTCTCTTCCTTTGGTTACTAATCATGATATTCCATGACAAGTACGCGTATATTTTCACGTCCAGTGAGGAAGTCGCCAACGCAGTCGACAGAATCAGCATTCTTCTCGCCTTCACTGTGCTCCTCAATAGTGTCCAACCAATTCTTTCTGGTAAAATCTAATCCAGTATTAATTATAATATATATATATATATAAAATAAATCTAAAGAAATGTAAAATTCTTGTGTGTAGGAGTTGCCGTGGGATCGGGTTGGCAGGCACTGGTAGCTTATGTGAATATCGGGAGTTACTACATCATTGGTGTCCCTCTTGGGATTCTCTTGGGATGGATGACGAACCTTGGAATTTGGGTACCATTCTTCATTGTGGTGTAATTGTACTGATTTTTCCATTTATTACCCTGATTAAACACAATTGACAAGCTGAATTTTCCACATTTGTGTCGACTGATGCAGGGTTTATGGGCTGGAATGATAGTTGGAACGGCAGTTCAGACATGTATACTAGTTTTGAAGACTGTGAGATGTGATTGGGACAGAGAGGTGGGCTTATATATATTCCAATCTTTTATGTTAATCAAATTTCAACCAGTGTGATCATAACATTGTTACTTACAAACTTTAATATGCATTTCTTCCCTGGTAGGCTTCAAACGCTAATGTGCGAATGCAAAAGTGGGCTAAACCACATGGAAGTGAAGTTCAATGATTGAAAATGGTGGCCAAGAATTGCAACAATTTTTTTTTGTTAGCCTGTACTTGGAATTTTTCAGCAAGTATATAAAACTCTAACAGTGAATAAAATTATAATTAATATTAGATTAGATATGAATATATTTAATTTAGTTATTAATTTTAGTTGAATTTATTCTATGTAAATAATTATCTAAATTATGAATTTATTTCTTACTTATCTAGATTTGATGAACATGCATATAATTTTATTATTGTGATCAATAATATTCAAGTTATTCTCAAAATCTCATATGGTATCAAAGTCTTTGACTCACGCCCCTAATTCCTCCAAAAGCTAAGTCAATGGCCTCCTCGACCTTCTCCATTACCTCTATTATCTCCACCATGATAACCAATGCATGCACCGCCCCCTTTACACAATCTTATCGCCATTAATGTGGCAGCCCAAGCCCCTTTGAAACTCACCTCCATCAATTACTAGCTTAGCGGCTTCAGTTTCAGTCTCTCCTTATTAGTTATGATCTCATGGGTTATATTGATGGCTTAAATCCATGCCCGCCTTCTACCATCCCTAAGTAATTCCATGGTTCCCAACCTTGACTATTTGCTTTGGATTTGTCAAGACCAATTACTTCTCAACGCTATCATTGGTGCTCTCTCGCACACCTTGATTTCGTTCATTGCTATTTTCAAAACATCTCTTGATGCTTGGACCACTCTTGCAAAGACCTACGTTGCTCCTAGCCATGGTCAGATTTTGCAACTTAAAGCTTAGATCTCCAATCATGTTAAAGGATCAAAATATATCATTGATTTTATGCAAGACATCAAGTACATTGTGGATGCTCTTGCCCTCATGAACACCCCCGTTGATGATGAAGACCTCACCCTTAAGGTCCTCAATGGTCTTGATGACAATTACAAAGAACTCTCCATGTTAATCAAACTCGTGACACCTTTATTTCGTTTGATGAGTTGTATGAAAAACTACTCAACTCTCTCATGCGAATCAAACTTGTGACACCTCTATTTTGTTTGATGAGTTGTATGAAAAACTAAACTTTGAAGCCCAACTCTTAACAAAGGATGATGTTCCTTATACCCCTACCACCGCCTTTGCTGCTTCTCGCTCTAACAAATCATTTCATTCTAGTTTATTCACAAGTCAGACTTGATCCTCTGGTGCTTCACGTGGTCGTGATCCTCATCCTCTGAGTCCTTGGCAACCACGGTCTTCCGCCGCCCACCCCCAACCTACGCCCTTACCAAGGGCACTGCCAATTCTGTGGTGTCATTGGTCATTTAGCCAAGCGTTGCACTTCTTACCAATATCTACCGTAGACTCCACAATAACAAGGACCCTCTCCTCACCGGGCCTACGTTGCTCTTCAGGCTCACATGACTTCTCATCCGCTTGCTAACCCTGTACACGTAGAATGGCTCATGGACTCTGCCGCCTCTCACCACGTGACCACTGATCTAGCCAATCTCTCTCTCCACTCTCCGTACGCTGGCTTGGATACCATTGTTGTGGGCAATGACACTGGTTTGTCTTTCTCACACACTGGCTCTCTCACTTTACCTATATCCTTTTCGCCTTTATCTTTTATCAATACGGTATGTGTTCCTTCCATGAAAATAAATTTAATTTATGTTGCTCAACTTTGTTGCATTAATAATATATCTGTTACTTTTCTACTCTCTTATTTTCAAGTGAAGGATCTACGAACGGGGGCTCTTCTACTCACGGATCTGTGTAATAATGAGATCTATGTTTGACCACTGTTCAAGCCCCTCTCACTTGCCCCCACTGCTCTTGTCTCCACCATTGCGCCATTGTCCCTTTGTCACTCTTGCTTGGGTCATCCTTTTTCTAACATTGTTCATTAGTTAGTCTCTAATAATCCTGTTTCAGTTTCGTCTAGTGCTTTATTGAATTTTCATTACAATTCCTATAATTTTAATAAAAGTCGCAAACTTTCATTTTTTGATTCCACTCTTACTTCATCATCGCCTCTTGAATTAATTTTCTCTGATGTATGCACCTCTCTAGTTCTCTCGTTGAATGATTACAAATATTATTTAAGTTTTGTTGACCATTTTTTCACTTATATCTAGTTTTATCCACTTAAATGCAAATATGATGTCATCTCTATTTTTTCGACTACAAAAATCTTGTTGAAAAATATTTCAATTAGAAAATTATCTCCCTTTACACTGATAATGGGAATAAATTTCTTGCCTTAAAAATACTTTTGCTACAATCTGATAAATTTCTTGTCTTAAAAATAATTTTGCTACAATCTGATAAATTTCTTGTCTTAAAAATACTTTTGCTACAATTTGAAATCTCCCACCTTACGACCCCACCTCATACACCCAAACACAATGGTTTTGTTGAACGATGGCATCGACACATTGTCGAAACGGGCCTCACCCTTTTACACCAAGGATCCATTTCACTCACTTTTTGGCCTTACGTCTTTGCTACCACAAAGCTATTTAATAAACCATTTGCCCAAAGTCAATCTCTCCATGCTCTCATCTTTTGAAAAACTCTTCCACCGTTCTCCCAACATTCACAAGCTTTGGATATTTGGCTGCCTATGTTATCCTTGGTTACATCCATACATCAAGCATAAATTGGACCCTCGTTCTTCTGCTTGTGTCTTTCTTGGGTACTCTTTTACCCAAAGTGTGTACCTTTACCTTGATATTTCCTCTTCCAAAATTTTTGTCTCTCATCATGTTTGTTTTGTTGAGACTGTCTTTCCCTATGTCAATTCTCCCTTGTAGGATCGGAAACACGCTAGAGGGGGGGGGGTGAATAGCGTGTTTGAACGCTTTTCAATTTTCGTAGAAAACTCGAGTACGAAAGCGGAAGCAAATAAACAGCGAGTACATAAAGGAAATGCAGTAAAGTAAAGGACACAGTTTGTTTTTACTTGGTTGACAGCGCAACGCTGCTACTCCAAGGCCCACGGTCTTTAACCGTTTACGTTGGGCAATCCACTAACTCACTTGCCCCTGTCCGGCAACAAGTGTATCAAAAATTCGAGTACAAAAACCGATTACAATATGAATATTAATTGAAGTACAACTGTTACCAAACGTTTGCTCCTCGGAAGGTGAATTCGGCGTTTCGATGTCAAGAGCAGTTGCTTGAGACGGGCACAGCACCGACGTCGAAGTTGGAAGGCTCGGGAGTCGCGGGAACAGCGTTTGGAATCGTTGAAATCGAATGCTCTGGCTGATGCTCGCAAGGGGCTTATATAGCCGGCCTGGGTCGACTTAGATCGCCATCTGGGTCGACTCCAGCTGATGTGGCAGATAAATTTTTATCGGCTTCGTCGCTTATCTCTCCTGAGTCGACTCTGATCCGGTTCTGAGTCGACTCTAGTCGTGGTGGCGGCAGCGGCGATAAGTATTTAACCTGAGTCGACTCAGAAGCTTATCTGGGTCGACTCCAGTCTGATCTGGCGGAGACCTTGACGCGCTGACTTCCGGAATCGTGCTGATTAGGCTGGAGTCGACTCCAGAGCTCATCTGGGTCGACTCCAGACCCGAAAAACTGAGTTTTTCGTCCGAAGTTAGCTTTCGTCGGGTTTTTCCTTCCTGCACAACAAGTTAGCTAAAGTATAACACAGGAAGGAGTAAGTTGGTTCATCGAACCAACTTTGAGTCTTAACTTCGGATCTCCGGTGAGACCCTGGGTTAGATCGGCGCCTACTGTTCCTCGTAGGAACGCGTCCTCACCCACTCCCCTCGGGAGAATTTACCTGATGCCAACCAAGTCCTCCTGACCCGTTGGACTTTTGCTCGGCTCTGTCGTTGCCCCCCAGGACTTGAACGCAACTGATCTTCCTGATCAGTCCATTCTTCTCTGCAACTTGGTCCTCCTGACCAAGTCCAGTTCATCTGCAACTTGGCCCTCCTGACCAAGTCCAGACTTGTGCCTGGTGCACTTTGACTCTGCCAAGTCTTCATGCCTAGCCACACTAGGACTTAACCTGTTTTCTGCACACTCAATTTAGTCTGGTTAATCAAACCACATACTTAACTTGATCCTAGTTCCATAATCAAAACTCAGGTTTGATCTGCTAGTGCTTCCTGCACTAACATCCCTCACCTATCTCACTTAAATACTTACCTAATTTTGCCTCCTCTAGTATGGTCTATCCTATTCATCCCCACTAGTGTCTACACTCCCGCACAAGGATCCTGGCTCGTGCTGCGCCCCTGCTAGTGTTCTTGAACCACTACTTCCTATACCTCCATGTGCACTAGATGACCCACCACCTCTTACACCGCTCCGTGCACTAGATGACCCACCGTTGTCCTCTTCCGTTGTTCCTCATCCTATGACCACTCGATCTAAAAATCATATCATCAAGCCAAATCCCAAATACTCCCTCATCACCACTACTACCCCATGCTAATCATGAGCCTACATGTGCCACCATTGCCCTTCGAGACCCACATTGGCGATCCGTTATGTCTGCTGAATTTGATGCTCTTCTTCGCAATGACACCTGGGATCATGTTCCTCCTTAGTCTAGTCAGAATCTCATTGGTTGTAAGTGGGTGTTTCGCATCAAACATCATTCTAATGGGTCTGATGAATGCTATAAAGCTCGTTTTGTTGCAAAAGATTTTCATCAATGTCCCAGGACGATTTTCATGACACCTTCAGCCCTGTGGTTAAGTCGATCACCATTTGCACAATCTTGAGCTTTGTTGTACAACGTGGTTGAGATCATATCTATGACTTGTGAGATTAAGTCATCTAGTTGACTTACATGCTAGTCTCAACGTATTAATATCGTCCCTAAATATTAATGCTTGACTAGGAATGATTAAGAGTAGTGTTCTCTACATCATCTCACTATCGACCCAAACAATCGATATGATGTAGATTGAACTAGCTACCCAAGGACATTATTATGCTTAGTTATTTGCCAAAAATATAAAATATGTATAATAATAATAAAAAAAATATTACCTTTATTAATAATAGAATATAATACAAAAGTCCCTAGTCAATCATCACATACTTGGCTTTAGGACTACTACTAACAGGTTAGACCGACAGAGTAAGACTTAGGTAAGCCTAGTAGGTCAGACGGACTACAGATTGGCTTAGGTTGTTTATTTTCTTATATGCTAATCTTGTAGGAATCAAGAACTAGAAGCAAGACTGAGGAAGCATAAGAGGAACAAACAGAAGCAGCTGAACCAAGCTCGGAAGTCAACTCAGGTCAAAATTGGTTGATTGATTTTGGGTGCCCTTATTGAATCCGAGCACCCAAAATAGGCAGATCCAAGCCCCAGGATGGTCCGAGAACCCTATGTGTTCCAAGCGCCCAGATAAGACTAACGGAATCAGTTCGGTTCTAGGCACTCAGAAAGGGATCTAGGCGCCCGAAAAGGTATTTATATGACCTATACGACTAACACCAAGAGACAACAATTCTATGCCTCATTCGTCATCCTATAGTGCTGCTGAACGCGAACAGAGTGAGGTTTATGCAATCGGAAAAGTTTCAGGAGGAGTGCGCGACGCTCAAGAGTTTCCAGATCAGCTACACAAGAGTTTGTGATTTACTTTATGTGTTATTATTTTGTACTTATCTTTGTTATCATTTGGATTGTAAGACGGGTTTCTCTGTCTCCGGACAAAGGTTCGGAAAGGAGACCACTAATGGACGGGTGCATCTCATATATAGGCCTTGGATGTACTAACCCTGGCGGGGTTAGGAACCAAGTAAATATGTGTATCCTTGCATTGTTTACTAACACCGCTGCTAAGTCTCTGTGATAGAACGAACGAACAAAAACGTCGAATGGGCTATTCACTGTCCCCCTCTAGCGCGTCCACCAATCTTACACTTTAAAGGACAAAAAATAACTCTAAACAATATAAATAAAGTAATGTAGTGGAAAAAGGATAAGCAATTAAAGCAAGTATACGACTAACTTGATAATAATATTTTATAAGTTAAACATATAAGATTTCTATTACATAAATTATAAGGACGCACGATATAAATAAATTGATTCTTATTATGATTAACTCCTTTCTAGAAAGATTCTAGAGGTAGAAAAACTTTTTTAAAAATCTAAAAATAAAACGCACAAGACTACAATAATGTATGATAACAATGTCATGATAGTATTACGCTTGAGTTGCAATATTCAGAATATGAAACGCGATGTTGCAACACATGGTCGAAGTAGCGTCCAAAGAACCTTGAATGTGAGCAGGAACATGGTGAGAATGAGATGCTTGAAAACTCTATCTCGTGGCTTCTTTTATAAGCCTTCTTTAAATGTTGATGTGGCACCTCCCGATCGACTGGACCATCCCTAGTTGCCTGAAAGTCTACTGGCATGGTTACAATATTATTTATCTAATAATAAATATTATCCACGATCCTGATTGACTAGGATCCCCTAATCGCTTGGAGCTAAGTCAACTTCCTTCTTTGACCTGACTTTCCTGTATCGTAAGATTCCATTTATACCGATTGCTTGGATGCTGTGATCGACTACCCCCTCTCTAGTCACCTGTGAGACTCTGACTCCAATGGTCGAATGTTATCTCTATTTTGTCACCTGCGCTCCCACTCAATCATCTAGAACAGTTGAACTTTGTTTCCCTGCACTTGATACACATAATCAATATGATATTGATTTTAGCTTTACTTGCGCGGACCTTGGTTAGACGTTTAGCTCTCAACTGACCCATCTAGTGTGATTTATCAAGCCACAGCTCCCAGCTACCTTCACTTGGACTTGTCTATCAAGATAGCTCCTAGCTGCCTCCACTTGAACTTATCTTTGTCAAGCCACAGCTCTCAGCTACAATCACTTGGACTTGTCTATCAAGCCATAACTTTTAGATGTCTCTACTTAAGCTTGTTCTACCTAGTTCCCAACTAAGACTTTTCTACTTAGTTTCTAACCAAGACTTCTAACTGTCTAGTTATTAACCATGACTTTGAACTTACCTAACTTCACTAAGACTTATCCAATTTACCTAATTCCAAACTAGGACTTCCATCTGCCAAGTAACCTACTTTACTTGATATAAAACCATCAATTCATAACAACCTAGCTTTATACTTAGTCATACATCAAAACACTGGATTCACTATGGTGCTACTAGCACCAACAACATCAGCTTCTTGAAGCTTATCCTTGACACATCATTTGCCACATCAGCACATCAACATCTTCCTGGAAATTGACTATGCAGTTATCTGGTCAACAAAAAATTCCTTTTTGATCGATCAAATAATCCGATGGATAGGATTGACCTTTTTGTCGCCCGAAAACCTATTCTCTACAAAAACCAAGTTAGCACAACAAGCAAATAATAGATATATATTAATATGCTTGCTCTATTTTTCTTGATAGTTAAAATTGTTTGACCTTGACTTTGATACTTATATAGGTTTTTTAATCAGATCATCACCTAACT